>NC_090024.1:79489860-79797485 GCF_037176765.1 Anolis sagrei
CTGGAGTGCCACAGAGCTCCTGAGAGCTCGTGACCATCACTGAGCTGACATCTGCAAAGATGCCCACACAACTGGGAAGAGGGAGTAGAGTGATCCATTAATGACTTCTGGACTGATGAGGGTTAAAGGGCCAATATAGATAAGCCCTCATAAATCAAAATTAAGGCTGTATTCAGAAAGCTGGTACTTGGAAGGGCTGCTATGAAGCAGCTAGATAGGATCCTCAAATGTAAAGATATGTCAGTGAATACTGTTATCAGGATCTTCTGTGATATAGTATTTCTGATTTTGATAGAGGCTATGAAAACCAGAGTGAAGAAGCTGATAGGATGAGAATCAACACATTTGAAAGGTGATGCTGGGGAAGAGTTCAGTGGATATGTTGGACTGCTAAAAAGAGAAATAAATGACATCTAGAGCAGATTAACGCCGAACTCTCCCTAGAAGCCAAAATGATTTAGGCAATCATACTTTGGACATACCATGAGAGGGCATGACTCACAAGAAAAGATTATAATGCTCAGCAAACGAAAAGCAAGAGGATGAAAAGAAAAGATTACTTTACATGTGGAAAGACTCAGTCAAGAAAGCCACTCCCTCAGGTTTGCAAGATCTTAACAGAACTGCTAATAACAAGACGTCTTGGAGACCTGTCACTCAAAGGATTGCTATAGGTTGAAGCAAAGGCAAATTAAAAATAACGAAGTCCAGCTGAACTCACTGAGATTTATTTTGTGTAGATTTGTTTACAAATGCATTGTTAGTCTAATCTGTCTTTTTCTCTCACACACAAAGAGCCTCCTTTCTTATGTCAGCAGAGTTATAATTTCAAATAAAAAATAACAATTCTTCAGCAGAAGCTTGCTTTATTAAAGCTTCATAGTGGAAACTCAGAAATCAAACATCAGACCCTTAAACAAAAAACCTCCAAGCAAATCCAGGACCTAGACCAAGACCCCAGAGACCCCAAAGACTGCAGGCAGATGCAAACCATTATAACAAACAGTAATTAGATCCACCTGCACCCAATTGACCAAACCCAAAACACAAGCATTTCAGCAGTTAAAGGCACAAACTTACTTACACAAATATAACCAAATACATACAATGAACAATATAATTTTGCACATTTTACAATACTTCTAACACTCCTCCACAAAATTATATTAGTTCATATTTATACATTCATAAATTCAATTTTTCACAAAACTGGTTATGTTTTTCACAAGTAAGAGGTTTCGTCAAAATATCTGCAACATTTTCAACTGAAGGAACATAATTGAGAACAATTCTTTTGTCCTTAACAAATTGTTGCACATTTGAATATCTAACATTAATGTATCTAGATTTCGTTTTCATATTTTGATTTTTACACAAAGCGATGCAAGTTTGAGAATCAACAAAAACTTGTATTGGCAGTTCTAAATCAATGTTCAGACTTTTAATCAAAGATTCTAGCCATTCTGCTGATGACAAAGCATCAGACAACGCTGAGAATTCAGCTTCTCCAGTACTTAATGCTACAATGTTCTGTTTTCTGCTCTTCCAGCATACTGGTGTATTTGCATATTTTATTACAAATCCAGTAACAGATTTATTTTCCTTTAGATTTGCGAAAGAACTATCGCAATGTATTTCTAAAGACTTTTTGTCATCTGGACAAATTCTGAAAACTTTTTCAGCAGTTTGTTTTAAATATCTCAGAACTCTTTTTACTCCAGCCCAGTCTGTATGTGAGGGATTTTGAATCCTTTGACTTAGGATACCAACAGAAAAAGAAATGTCAGGTCTTGTGTTGTTTGCAATGTACAATAAAAAGCCAATAACTGAACGATAAATGAAATTGTTATCAAACACTTCTCCATCTACATGTTGTAGAAACTGAAGAGCCATGGGCGTATTAACAGTGTTTGCATTTTCCATTCTGGTTCTTCTCAAAAGATCATAAATCTTGTCAGTTTGGTTTAATTCAAAACCACTTTCATTTCTGGCAATATTTATGCCAAGATATCTACTAACATCTCCAAGATTTTTGATTTTCAATACTTTGCTCAAATTCTGAAATACTTCCTGAATGTTTTCCTCAGATCCAATACATAACACATCATCCACATAAATTACAATAAACATTTGTGTGTCTCCACTTCCTTTAGAGTACAAACAAGGATCAAAACTATTGGCAACAAAATTCAACTTTGTCAACACTTTGTCTAAATGTAGGTTCCAATTACGTGCACTTTGTTTAAGACCATAAAGACTTTTCTTAAGAAGATAAGTCCCTTCAGGAAGGTCAGATTCAAAACCTGGGATAGCAGATATATAAACTTTCTCCTCCAAGTCTGCATGAAGATACGCAGTATTCACATCAAAATGTTTGACTTTTAAATTCCTATTACTGGCAATTGCAAGGGCTATTTTTAGTGCTTCCCCAGACACTGTGGGGCTAAATATCTCATTAAAATTTTCTCCATATATCTGTTCAAAACCTCTAGCAACTAACCTGGCTTTGTACAAAAAACCACCATCCTTTGTTTGTTTACGTCTATAAACCCAACGACAACTTAGAACCTTTACATTGTCAACTGTTTTAGACTTCTCCATGACTTGCAAATCTTTCAAAGAATCAAATTCACTTTGCATTGCTTTTAACCAAAGATTTCTCTCAGTCTCATCTCTTTTCAACATCTCTTTATAACTTTGAGGTTCAGACCAGTCATGTTCTTGTATTTTCACAACTTCACAATGGTATCTCTTTGGAGGAATACCCTTAGTTGTCCTAGAACTGCGCCTAGGAATGGTCCTAGTACTATCTCCTCCATCAGTCTCATCAGTTTCTGAATTACTAGAGCTAGTACTTTCTGAACTAGAAGATTCAGCTTCAGCTTTTCTCTTCTGAGGTTCTGTCCTTTTAATTACAGGACTACTGCCTTGTAACTGACTAGAAACAGATTCTTGCTTCACTTGTACTTGTGTTCCAAACTGTGTATCTTGAGATGTGCTTGGTTGTATATTTTGCTGTGCAGTCTGTTGTGAAACTGATTGCACTTGTGTAGCAGGTCGCTGTGAAACTTGCTGTGTAGTTGGCTGTGTGGTTAGTGGTGTGTGCATTTGAGTAGTATTGAAAGGCAGAAACACTTCCTTATTTGAATGAATCCTTTCCCAACCACTGTGTTGTTGGAACTTCACATTTTTAGAAACTAACACCCTATTATTACCACACCAAAATCTCCAACCTTTTGACTCAGAAGCAGGGCCTAGATATTTCAATTTCTTCCAAATAGAATCCTTTTTATGTCTTTGTTGAGAAGGAATTAAGACATATGAGTCACTTCCAAAAACTCTGATTGAACTCAAATCAGGAGTTTTTCCAAAAAACAACACATAAGGAATACTATTGACACTTTTGCAAAAAGAACGATTGAGCACAAAAGTGGCGTTTGCCACGGCTTCAGCCCACAATCCATCAGATAAACTAGCATCTCTTAACATTTTTCTAGCCACAACCTTTACAACACCTATCCATCTTTCTGCAACCCCATTTTCACTGGGTGAGTAAGGATTTGTTAACCTGTGAACTATGCCAAACTTTTCAAGCAAATTTTGCATTTGTTTGGACATAAACTCAGCACCACGATCACTCTGAAAAGCTTGTACTGGGTACCCAGGAAACTGTGTTTGCATTAGCTTCAGCCAAGCAGAAATTTTTTGAAAAACTTCACCTTTAGTTCTTAGAAAGAAGGTGAACTTCAAACGTGAAAAATCATCTACCAAAATCAAAAAATATTTTGACCCGCCTACAGAAGTAGGATGAGGACCAGATACATCAATATGGACAAGCTCTAAGATCCTTTTTGAAACTCTAGCACTGTATTTTGCTATAGGAGCTTTCTTAAGATTTTCTGCTGCACAAATTTCACAATCTAGAAAATTCTTACATCCTTGAATAGGAATCTCACACAACTCAGCTGTCTGTCTTAGATACTGCCATGACAAATGACCCATTTTCCTATGAAATTCATGAATACATTTGTCGTGTAATGGCCTGGGATTATCAGGTATCTGCTTAATGCAAGCAGACACATTTGTAGCAGACTTTAAAACAAAAAATCCCTTTTCTTGTCTCAGTTGCACTTCATTACCTTGATGATCAATTAGCATAGACTTTTCTTTCTTTAAAGACACCTCAAAACCTTCATCTAAAAGTTTGTTGACACTGAGAATATTATACATAATTTCTGGTACATAGTACACATTCTCAAGAGTACATTTCAGACTGTCAATATAAAGATCACCACAAGAAAATACTTTAACTTTTCTATCATCTGCCAAAGAAATAAAGTTTATATCAGAGTCTCTCACATTTGTCAACAGTTCTATAGTTTTTACCAAATGCTGAGAACAGCCTGAGTCAATAATGAAAGAGTTCATTGTATCCTTCTTAGAGGTCACCAGGAAAGCATGCTGTAAGTCCTTTGAAGAACTAGGTCTCTCCACTTGCTTGTTTCTCCATTGTCCTGGATTCTGTTTGCAATTCTTAGCATAATGCCCTTTCTTTTTACATTTAAAGCACACAATTTGTGACTTTGGCTTAGCAACACAAGCAGTGTCATTAGAAGCAGTCCCAGAACTTGAACTCTTCTGCATAGGAGCAAAACTTCTCAATTTGCGTTGAGCTTCAAATTCCATAATTTTCCCTGAAATAAAAGGTATCGTGAGATCCCTGTCTGGAATTCCATGAAGAGAGTCCATAAACGCATAAAAAGGACGAGATAGAGATCCCATCAAGATTAACGCTTGTTGCTCAGGGGGAAAAATAATGTCTCTTGCTCTCAACTCCGAAAAAAGAGCCACAACTTTTGTAACATGAGTTTGAACTGGAGTGCCCTCCTCATGTTTGAGGTTAAACAGCTGTCGCATAAGAATTATCTTTGAACCACTTGATTGTCTTTGAAACATATCTTTAAACAAATTCCACGCAGTTTGTGCATGAGGAATATTATGAAGGTGAACCAACAAAGAATCTGACACAGACAACTGAAGAAGCGCCAAAGCTCTTTCATCTTTTTGTTGATCCGCAGGAGTTAGTTGAGCTGGCAAATTCTCAATTATGTCCCATAAATTCTGGGAAACAAGATAAGCTTTAAATCTGATGCTCCAACTGAGCCAGTTACTATCAGATAGTTTATCAAAAGGGAGTGAACCAACTTGAAGAGGCGGCAAAGCCATTTTGGTATTTCACTTTAAAGTCCCAAAGTTCCAGAAACAAATACTTACTGCACCAAAAAAGAAAGGACCCCCAGTATACCCGGGTTTCAGCCCAGCCAATTTATATTCACTTCTTCAAGTAAAATTGGCTTCTAGCAGTCCATTATCTTTCAAAACTTTGCAGTAATCCTCTGGAATTCAAACACAGGGTCTGACTCACAAACTGTTTGCTTCTTCTTTTGGCTTCAGAAACATTTGCTGAAAAAAACCTTTTGTGCAAGGCAAGACAGGAAAGCAAACATAGTTGGCCCTTGCTGCTCAGGCACGTAGAAGGCAAATTCTCCAACATAGCAAGCCATAAATCTTCTTGATTTCTCTGAAGGCAAATCTTCCAAGGTTTAGTGTTCAGCAGCAAGCTATCACTTTAAACCTCGCTGCTCACCAAAGCAGCCAGGAGCAGAAGACTCAAAAATGCCTTCAAAAAACTTCTTAATGTTCCACCACATATTTCAAAAACAAACATCACCTCAGACACATGGATTATGCAGCGTTCTGGGCCCATAACCTGTCAGCAGAGTTATAATTTCAAATAAAAAATAACAATTCTTCAGCAGAAGCTTGCTTTATTAAAGCTTCATAGTGGAAACTCAGAAATCAAACATCAGACCCTTAAACAAAAAACCTCCAAGCAAATCCAGGACCTAGACCAAGACCCCAGAGACCCCAAAGACTGCAGGCAGATGCAAACCATTATAACAAACAGTAATTAGATCCACCTGCACCCAATTGACCAAACCCAAAACACAAGCATTTCAGCAGTTAAAGGCACAAACTTACTTACACAAATATAACCAAATACATACAATGAACAATATAATTTTGCACATTTTACAATACTTCTAACATCTTACATGCCACACATATGCCTCCTCCCGCCTTCTTCCACACATAGATGAAGTTAGAACAGTCTAGTGGTTTTACAATGTTATTATCACATGTGCAATAACTCCTTCTGTGGAAAAAGCAAGGAGGGAGAGAAATGCCCAAGGCACAAATAAAGATGTCTTCTCCAGAATATACTGCACAAGTCCTTCTAATAATATTCTGCACTATCTCTTCATTCAGACTACAAATTTAATGTAAACGAAAAGACATTCTTTTCTTCACATTTCCCCTCAGTGTGATCTCTCCTTTTGTATTAACACAGATGCACCTTGGTCGATAGTGAACTTCTCATTCTTTTCCTTGTCTTTCTTAGAGAGGACTGACATTACAATAGGACTGAGAGCGAGAACAAACTACGGCAAAAAGAAAGCCCTTACATTTGCATTCTTGAAAAGATGGAATTGCTTCCAGATCATGAAGATGTTTTTGTCATTTTCCTTCCTTCCTTCCTTTTTTTAAAGGGGTGGGGGTGGGGCAGATGGTAGCTATATTACATTACATTACAATAAAAATACACTATATGATCTATTGATGCAAACATATCATTTGGAGAAATGCTCTGATAAATGTTTTCTGAGACCGCAACAAAGGTTAAAAGTCAGGAGTAACTTAAAACAAAACAAAACAAAAAGTTCCTACTAATAATTATTGATGACTCTCAATAATAGAAACAGAAATATAGATCAGGTAGGGCTGATTTGTATAGAAGCGTTTTTGGAATGGTAAGAGCAATTCAGATGATTTATTAAAGTTGTATGTATGAATAAAACAGTCCCTGGAATGTTAAACTGGGAGAAGGTCCCATTATACTAAGTAGAGATCAACTTTGAGTTGACATATATAGGATTTACACTGATAATGTGTTCTCCACCCATATTTTAATTTATAGATCAGTTTTTGTTGTTGTTCATTCGTTCAGTCGTCTCGGACTCTTCGTGACCTCATGGACCAGCCCACACCAGAGCTCCCTGTCGGCCGTCACCACCCCCTTCAAGGTCAGTCCAGTCACTTCAAGGATGCCATCCATCCATCTTGCCCTTGGTTGGCCCCTCTTCCTTTTACCTTCCACTTTCCCCAGCATAATTGTCTTCTCCAGGCTTTGCTGTCTCCTCATGATGTGGCCAAAGTACTTCAACTATGTCTCTAGTATCCTTCCCTCCAATGAGCAGTCGGGCTTTATTTCCTGGAGGATGGACTGGTTGGATCTTCTCGCAGTCCAAGGCACTCTCAGAACTTTCCTCCAACACCACAGTTCAAAAGTATCTATCTTCCTTCGCTCAGTCTTCCCTAAGGTCCAGCTCTCACATCCGTAGGTGACTACAGGGAATACCATGGCTTTGACTAGGCGGATCTTTGTTGCCAGTCTGATGTCTCTACTCTTTACTATTTTATCGAGACTGGACATTGCTCTCCTCCCAAGAAGTAAGCGTCTTCTGATTTCCTGGCCACAGTCTGCATCTGCAGTAATCTTTGCACCTAGAAATACAAAGTCTGTCACGGCCTCCACATTTTCTCCCTCTATTTTCCAGTTGTCAATCATTCTTGTTGCCATAATCTTGGTTTTTTTGACGTTTAGCTGCAACCCAGCTTTTGCGCTTTCTTCTTTCACCTTGATTAGAAGGCTCCTCAGCTCCTCCTCACTTTCGGCCATCAGAGTGGTGTCATCTGCATATCTGAGGTTGTTAATGTTTCTTCCAGCAATTTTCACCCCAGCTTTGCATTCATCAAGCCCCGCACATCACATGATGTGTTTTGCATACAAGTTAAAAAGGTTGGGTGAGAGTATGCAGCCTTGCCGTATGCCTTTCCCAATCTTGAACCAGTCTGTTGTTCCGTGGTCAGTTCTTACTGTTGCTACTTGGTCCTTGTACAGATTCCTCAGGAGAGGATCAGTTAAGATGTAGATCAGTTAAGATGTTGAATATGCATATCTTGTGCTCAATATTAATAGCACTGAAGATTCTCACTGGTCTTACTACATTAGAATAGACCACATATGGAAGGTTGACATTTACAGTGTTTCTTAAAGAGCTAGATAACTAGTGGCTCTTAACAAACACACATACAATGTTTGCTAACCATTTCGTATATCAAAGCACTCCTAACATATGGCCATCCAGAATTTGCTCAAAAATTTGCTCCACCAAGGGTGGAGACTGTCCAATAGCTACTGTCCAATAACTAATGCAGTTTGTCAAAATGTTTATCTCACTGCAGTCTAACACAATGAAAGTGAATGATTTAACTATCATAGTACTGGGGAAATATTCATATAGAAAATGAATATTTGCAAGGAAACACTACATCCCCACAAAAAGGAAGAAGGAAAATTGAGTCTAGTGTTACCGTGTAAGCAAATCAGTTTATTTCATTCTAAGAGTACTATAGTTGCTTTCTTTTTCGGATTTAAATATCAATCTTTAGATAGCTGCCCAAACCACTTCGCAGCAAACAGTGGATATCCAAAAACAAAACAGTGCTCCGCTCTCTATGAGGATAATGCAAGATAATCCAACCAACATGTTCAGAATTTTTCCATTTCATACATTTTTGTGCACAGAGTCCAACAAAGCAATGTAACAATGTGCATTGCTGTTGTCCATGTATTAAAGGCATCAAATAAAAATTGAAGTCTCACTGAAGCATAAACAGGATTAACCCTGCCATTGAAGGAATGAAAGTTCTACCTCTGGTAGCTAACATGAAGAAACAGCAGAATCAGCTTTCCAATCATTGATATCGAGACCCTGGCCTTTTCCTTCTATTGTTGCACAGATAGCTGATTTTGGGATTTTTTAAATGCAAGACAGCTGCGTTTACAGCAATTTTTATTTATTTATTTATTTATTTGCTTCATTTTTATACCGCATTTTTCAGCCCTTAACAGGCGACTCAATGCGGTTTCGTGAGCACATAAAAAGATAAAGGTTTTCCCCTGGCATGAAGTCCAGTCGTGTCTGACTCTGGGGTGTGGCGCTCATCTCCATTTCTAAGCTGAAGAGCCGGCATTGTCCGCAGTCACCTCCAATATCATGTGGCCGGCATGACTGCATGGACCGCCGTTACCTTCCCACCGGAGCGGTACCCATTGATCTACTCACATTTGCATGTTTTTGAACTGGTAGGTTGGCAGTAGCTAGGGCTGACAACAGAAGCTCATGCTGCTTCCCACATTCAAACCTGAGACCTTTCGGTCAACAAGCTCAGCTGCTCAGCACTTTAACCCACTGCGCCACTGGGGGCACATACAACCACATAATTATCTAGAACAATATTTTAAATACAAAACATTTACTACCTCACCCCCATTCCCATTTTTCAAGGAAAACCTAATAATTTATCTGCAGTATAATTTCCCCCAAATACCCCAGGGTCTGCAAATACTGAGAGCAAACTAAGATAAATTCTCACAAATATACTATTCTTCCTGGCTGTATTTGGTAAACTCCTATTTAAACCAAGAAAATGTAATGGCGAATACTTTTTCCATCTCTACTAAGTTGGCCCACAACTATATGCCAAAGTCCAACTGTATGAGTTTGCTTCCTGCAGATCATTTTAGGGCAAATGGCACAACATTACAATTATTAGAATGATTCACTTGAATGTGACATTTACCAGCATCTGCCCTTTTTTCTTCTGGGATCAATATTGGATGCAATACGTGCAAAACAGAACTTAAAAACAAACCAAAAAATACAGCTATACTAATGTTAACGGACAAGCAGAAATTTGGCCTGCCGTTGGAATCTAGCAGATGTTCTCCTGGATGCCAGTGGAAATAATAAATAACTGCAACATAAGATATTTTTGTAAAGGATTCTGTAAATACCTACTTTCTTGGCATGGGCATATTTGCCAGTCATAAATCCCTTTTGGCATCAGGCTTTACAGAAGTCAGCCAGAATTATTTTTAAAAATGTTTCCACTGCAAGACTAAGGGTTAGAATATTAACTAAAATATATTTCAATAACTCCCACAATTAGCTAAAAGTAAGATGGGACAAATGCAAATTTTGAGCCAGTAGCATGGTGGCACATTTAAGGAACGTAGGTGCTCCGCAAGGGCACACATCTAAACAAGTTGATCGCCAGATCCATAAGCATCCATAAAAATGCACACAAGAGGAGAAGAAAATTGTATACACAAAATATAGCCAAGATGTAATGCATACTTTTGTAGTCAGGACCTGCAGAATCAGAACTTTCTTCTCCTCCTGTTGCTCCTTCTATGTTGCCAAAAACCTGTTCTAGGGTGTTTCTAAGCAATACAGAAGCAATGAAAGAGTAGAGATTGCTGATTCTGGCAGAAGCAATGGAATCCAGTATTGGATCTGATCCTACGTAAACCAAGACCGAAATATACAAAATACTGGATGGGGGTCATTCTTTCCTCTAACTGTTTTGTTATCTTTTTAAAATACTGATTTTTTGCCTGCAAACATTGTATCTAATCCAGTGTAATAGGTAAGGATTTCAAGCAGGCTATTTAACTAAAGGGTTATTAGATTATAGAGCTTTTATGTCTCTAGTAAAAAAAAAACTTCCTATATTGACTTCTTAGGCAATCCCTCATAGCCCGAGGATGATGGTGTTCTGTCTTGGCGATGGGTACGTAAGTGGCTTTGGCACCCTATTCTTGATCCGCATGTTCTCCCGCAGTGAGGACATCAGTTTCCAGGTGAAAGGTGGTCCCAATCAGGATTGGCTTGACACATCTTCCTCTTGGCATGTTTCTCCCTTTCGCCCTCCATTCATGCCTCTTCAAATTCTGCAGCAGTGCTGGTTACAGCTGACCTCCAGTTAGAGCACTCAAGGGCCAGGGCTTCCCAGTTCTCGGGGTCTATGCCACAGTTTTTAAGGCTGGCTTTAAGCCCATCTTTAAATCTCTTTTCCTATCCACCAACATTATGTTTCCTGTTCTTGAGTTGAGAATATAGAAACTGCTTTGGGAGATGGTGATTAGGCAACATGGCCAGTCCATGTACATTTACATAAAAAATGAATGCAGTTTGTTACCACATTGACTTCCATGACACAATGCTATGGAAACATGGGAGATGGAGTTTTACAAGATCTGTAGCCTTGTCTGCCAAAGAGTGTGGTGCCTCACCAAACTACAAATCCCAGGATTTCACAATTGAGCCATGACAGTTAAAATAGTGCATTACATCTACAGCGTAGATGCTTCCCTTGTCTCCATCTCTCATCCTATGTCCTTTTTAAGTCTTCAAGGATGGCTGGCAAAGTTTTTTACATTTATATGGAGTGTTTACAATTTATTGGTACCTGATTAAGAAGCTACACATTTTTTTAAAAACCAAGGCTATTGAATCATATGGAACTGATTTTTGAATAAACATATGAGGGGCGGATAGTGTATCACAGCAGCCACATATAGGCAGAACGACCCAAGAGGGCATATATAAACACACCTAGAATACATCAGCCATCTTCCTTCCCTGTCTTACGGAAGGAAGCGGACTCAGCAGGGCATGAGAAAAGGGAAAGAGAGGGCTGCAATGGCCTGAGTCCAATTGGCAGTTCTAATTAAAGTGGAATCACTGAATGAATGGGACGTTCCTATGTGTTGACTCACAATTCAACAATGGATTCAATGGGTCTATTATAGCTGGGAAAAACAATCAGGAATGAGGCCAAGATGTCCCCAAACAGCGCAAGATTCTCAAGGAATTTCTTTGCCCAATACCCGGGAAAGTGTTTATTGGGGGGGGGGGGGGCATGCCCTGAGCAGGATTCATTGCTATATATCTTCAGGACCTCCTTACTTATTTCAAAACTGGACATCTCATCGAATACCCCAGAACACATTTTTGGCACCTCAGAGGACTGCAACAAGAGAAGGGAGGAAAGAGAGTTGAAATTGTGACAACCACCATATATAATTGGATCTTGGTCCTTTTTTTCAAAATTAATACACTTGTATTCAGCTCTACAAAGAACAGGTTTTTGTAAACATAATGGCTCCTGGTTTTCACACAAATCAAAGCTACTCTAAAATATTTTGCAATTCTACAGGCCCCATTGATTCAGTAGTTCTGCTTTAATTAGAAGTGCCAATTGAATTCAAGCCATTGTTTCCTTTCTCTTTCTCAGGCCCTAGTCAATCCTGCTACAGCAATATATTGCTGCTTTGGAAAAACATTCTTCTCTCTTTCTTCCTGTCTTTTTCGCACTCACACATACACACACAACAACTGTGAGGACTACAACAATGAAGTTAACAGAGATTGGCAGATGATATCTGCCAACCGCTAACCTTCCTGCAAAATAGATCCAAATTTATGTTTGCCTTCCCTTCACTATACCGCTGTGCAGAGCTCCTTTACATACAACGCTCATCCAAGTAATTCAACTTTGCCCAAAATGGTCACAATGTGTCCCTCTAGATGAGGAATTATCCCCACTAAAATAAATGGGAATGGAGGAGGGCCAGCACATAACTTGAGCAAGTATAACTTGAAACAGAAAGGGGGAAACAGCATTCATATTTACAGAGAGAAAACACAGGCTGATCACTGTGGTTCCTGACCAGAAGATGGGAAGTCTGTGCTAGAAGAAACATGGTCCTAATTAATGTCATTGATCATTAACTGTTAGTGATTTGGGGTTGGTACTGACATTAATTTCTATTTTATTTTGTTACATTGAAATGGCTGAAAGGGAAAAAATATTAATCATTAAAAACTGGAAGAATAAACTGTGGGATTACACACAGATGGCTAAGATTTCTAGCAATTTGAAATATGACAATCATGAAACTTTTGAAAGAAACTGGAAGCTGGCTTTAGCATATTTGACAGGAGATCTTATGAAATAAAAACAAGAGGAAATTATTGAGCTAGAAGTATAGAGGGTTAAATAAAATGTACATAAACTCTGTGGGAATCAGTGACGGAAGCCAAGGTGGTGGGTAGCACTGGGGGTGGGTTGAGGAATAATTGTACTGTGGGTGGTGGGTTGTCTATGTATGTATATATGTATAAGTTTGTAATTTATATGGTGGGTATATTACAATCTTAAAATAAAAGGTTATTGTAAAAAAAATTAAAAACAAACTGCTGAATTGTATTTTTAAATATCAAGCAATGACTGTTGATGTATTTAATTTTTTCAATAATTTCCTCCCTTCATGTTTTTTTGTGAATCAGTTTTACCATAATGCATAGGATAATGTATAGATGCTACACCAATGAAGTATTAAAAGCTGGTAGTTATACGTATTAAACATTTCAACTCTGGTTTTTAAAAGTTCTTTCATTCTTTATCATGAGCACCCAAACATATTTCAATTGTTATTTTGAAGTTATTCAGCTATTTGTTTAAAATCACACATAAACAGGAATATTCATTCCTGCAGATTTTATGGGTATGGGATATACCAATTCATCACATGGGCTTTTTTACCTGTTGTAGAATGCATCCAGCACAGTTTGGAGAAGGAGCCCACTGGATCTTATCAAACGATGCAGAGCTACTTCTGGCAGGGCTCCCTACCTGAACTATGTTGAATGCATCCTAGGAAGAGGCAAGGAGAAGACAGTGTCCTCATTGCCAGCATTGGCACAAGTGCGGGGGAAACCAGGCAACAATGCTATCTCATATATGATGAGGAAGGCATCACTGTGGGTGATGCAGGGCAACAGATTCCCCCACTGCTCATCAGATTTGTCACACTGCCTGATGAATCTCCCCACTGTCGACTTCATGTGATGAAACCCATAGTGTTTCTTGGTGCTTCACTGATGACAATAAAATCTGAAGTTTTTCACTCATGTTTTATAAAGTTACACTTTTTGTTTGTTTGTGGGGCACAATAAGAATAGACTTTCAATGTCCTGTAAAGCAGAACAATTTTTAATGTAAAAAGTGGGTAAACTATCGTATACCCGGGACCGAAGACTGGAGACCTTGGTACACTCCTATACCTGAGACGTTGTCCTCTTACACCGAGCGCACAGCTTCGGGAGGGACACACATGGAGTGGTGAGGGAGGAAGGGGACACCCACCTAACCAGCAGATCAGCCAACTCAACCCTGATCAATGGGGTGAGAGATGTCACAGCCAGATCGCCCTCACATCCGTAGCTACAAGAGGGTATTAGCTTCCCCCCAATAAATTCTACTCCTAAATTACATTTTCCTCTGGTCTTTAAATTTCCAGCATTATTCAAGAATGAGATGCTGAAAATTGTTCATACCTAGCCTTTTTTCTATTTGGTATATTCACATGCCTTTGGGAACTGTTCCCATTCTGTTTTCTTTGGATGCTTTAACTTCTGTCACTGAAATAGTCAACTAAATTTTTAAATTACTGCTAGAAATTTGGGAACTGAAAGAAAATTTTAAGGGGAGTGGCAGAATTGTTATTTTAGGGTACAAGGTCCTCCCCCCTCCCCCTAGCACACATTTAGCTACACCCTTGAGCAATACTTACACAGCATATTTTCATGGGAATGTTCTCAGCTAGTGATAGAAAAGCATCTGAAGGAACCACGAAATCTGAAATACTATTGTCCACTTCCTCCCAGCAAGGAAGTAAGCTTCAGCATTTTTGCTAACCTCACATGCAATAAAAACACAGCCATTTATTATTAGACAGAGTCCTGGGACTAATGGTCTTATTAAAATATTTGGATTTAGTAAAATAAATGCATGCTTCATTCTATGACAAAACATGTTACCAGCAAAAATGTTTTTATTTATGGTAATTTTGTGAAAGACAATGTAAGTGGGCTATGCCTACACTCATGCATAAAGTGCATCTTTATTATATTTGTGAGTTTAAAGACTATCATTAGTAGCTATCTTGTTGTAGTTCTTTCCTTCATAACTTCCTTCCATGCTTCTCCACCTCTTCAGTTTACAAAGATTCATTTTTTATTGAGATACAACAAAGGAAAACTCCCCTTCTCACAGCTTCAGATGCCAATGGTTTACAGGTGAATCTGACCAAAGCAAAATAGAGTGGAGTTATAACTTCCCTCAATCTAGACATTACCTTTCAATTGATGCAGCCTAGAATTGCATTTGCCTTTTTAGTTGCTTCACACTGTTGGCTCATGTTCTGCTTGTGGTCTACTAAGACTCCTAAATCCCTTTCACGTGTAAAGTTTTCAAGCCAGATGTCCCCCATCCTATATATGTGCATTTCATTTTTATTGCCAACATGTAAATTTCTCCCTGTTGAAATGTAGTTTGTTAGTATTGGCCAAGCTTTCTGTCAAGGTCATTCTGGATTCTGATACTGTCCTCTGGAGTATTAGCTATCTCTCCCAATTTGATGTCATCTGCAAACTTGATAAGTACTCCTTCTAAACCTTCATACAAGTCATTGATAGAGATGCTGAACACAACTGGGCACTGGACAGAACCCTGTGGCAGCCCAGTAGTCACTTCTTTCCAGGATGAAGAGGAGCCATTGATGAACATCCTTCTGATTTGGCCAGTTAACAAATTCCCAATCCATCTAACGGTAGCACTGACCAGCCAACATTTGACTAGCTTCTAGGGAAGTAATCGATATAGAAAAGTAATGCTACCCCTCTATTCTGCCTTGGTTAGATCACACCTGGAATGTTGTGTCCAATTCTGGGCACCACAATTGAAGAGAGATATTGACAAGCTGGAATGTCTCTAGAGGAGAACGACTAAAATGATCAAGGGTCTGGAGAACAAGCCCTATGAAGAGCAGCTTAAAGAGCTGGACATGTTTAGCCTAAAGAAAAGAAGGCTGAGAGGAGATATGATAGCCATGTATAAATATGTGAGAGATAGTCACAGGGAGGAGGGAGCAAGCTTGTTTTCTGCTTCCCTGGAGACTAGGACACGGAACAATGACTTCAAACTTCAAGAAAGGAACATTAGGAAGAACTTCCTGACTGTGAGAGCCGTTCAGCAGTGGAACTCTCTGCCCCGGAGTATGGTGGGGTCTCCTTCTTTGGAAGCTTTTAAACAGAGGCAGGATGGCCATCTGTCAGGGGTGCTTTGAATGCAATATTCCTGCTTCTAGGCAGAGGGTTAGACTGGATGCTCCATGAGGTCTCTTCCAACTCTATGATTCTATGATTCTTTGCAAGAATATCTCATTATGTATATATAAGCCAACATAGGTATTCCAAAATCTGAAATCCAAAACACTCCTAGTAGCAAGCATTTTGAATAATATTGAATACTCAACCTATATTCACATGATTTCAAAACTCCATAAAATACACAAGGTTGTCTTCTTCTATTTTGTTCTCACTTGCAGATTCTCTTTTTTAGCGACAAACCATTCAACATTTCACAGATGAAACCCAAGAGATGAGGCAAAGCAAGATGGTTGGAGGGTATGTATCTGAATCACAGCTCTTACTTTGGTTTTTGTGTGTTAGAAAAAAAATTCAATGTCCTAGTGCAGCTGTTTCACTTTCTTCCCACTTTAGTCAAATGTTCTTATCTCTTGTTAGTCTCCATGTGACTAAGACATGAAGCCTTTGCCTGATCCTAGTTTCACTCCCAGAGGCCTGAGGATTTGAACAGTGAGAAGGGCTCTCTAAAAATCCCAGACAATTCAAGATGAAAACAATTCACCATGAGAACAGGCAGGAATAAAATAGAAAACAGATGAGGAATCATAAATTCCCATTTCATGCTGTCAGCCCACTAGGGATTGCTCACAAAAAGGGAAATCAGTGGCAGAAAAAACAACTCATTTCAGCTTGTTGCACACAGAACCAGGTCCCATTTTCACATTGGCTTACTCAGCAAAAGGGGCAGGAGATGGAAAGTGCCAGAGCAAGGCTTTTACAAAGATAATTTTCATAGTGACTTTTTTAATGCAGCAAAAGCATATAGTGTCTGTTGATTTGTGAGAATATAGCTTTCTAATTAATTCACAGGGTTCTCTAGAAGCAGGAACTGCTCACAGTCCATTATAAAAAAAAATGTTGGGAAATGTTCGAGAATAATACACACAGTCCTAATCCTTTTTAATCCTAATCAGAGTAGACCCATTGAATTTACATGTTGACTCATCATCCAACGATTGATTTAATGGACCACTCGGCTACAATGTAATGGAATCTGATCAGAAAAATGCATTTTTCAAGGCATTTTGGCATTCAAAACATAGTATGACCACAAGCATTATACTTCAGAACATTAGCTATAACTGTTTTTCACCTTGCTATTCTAGTACAGGTTGTTTCAAGATGATGTACCTGATTTGAAACAATGAACTGTCCACAAATAAAACTCCTACCACTTGAAAGGTGGGGCATATAATTTCATATGATCTTTGGTAGATGCCTCTCCCAGTGCACCAACACTCCCTAACCTGTCATCACATTATTTTATATAACATCACACATCATTTTAGACTTTTAATGCACTTTAATTATTTAGATCATATTGATGTAAATGTGTATTACGAGGTTAATGTGTTTTTAATGATTTTTAGTTGTCGTTTAAGTTTTTAAGCTTATATTGATGCTATTTATTTGTTGTTTTGATTTGTTTTGTTGCTCACTTTGGCACTGAATATTTGTCACTTTTCTTCTGGAAACCGCCCTGTTTCCCCCTGGGGAGATAGGGTGGGTTACAAATAAAGTATTATGTTTATTGGGTTGTTGTAGGTGTTTCAGGCTGTATGTTCTAGAAGCATTCCCTCCTGATGATTCACCTGCATCTATCCTCAGAGGTTGTGAGTTCAGGAGAAACATCAGAACATGGCCATTTGGGAAACAATGAAATGAAACAATAATGGGATTATGCAAATGTCAAGTCCAGGATGTTGGAAACAATGGGTTACAAGTCCTTATGCCTGTTTCCAAACTGAACAAACAATGGTCAAGTGTCAGGGTGTCTATTGGGAATGGAGAGAAATTCCAGAAATGTGGACTCTGCTAAAGGGTCAGGCAGAAGTTGAAATAGTTCATTGAAGTTTGCCTTTTATTTAAAGTATTTATAGGAATAAAATGAAATAAGGATAAGAATAAAAATATAATCAAGCACAAATTCATAGTCAAGGAAAGGAAGTGAAAAGCAGGGTTTTAAATGGCTGCACTGTGGTAGTTAGAAGAGTTATTTCCTTTTTCTTTTTTATTATCTGGCTCCCTGTGCACATTTGGAGGTTCAGAGAGACAAAATAGAAAGATGGAGACATAAGGAAAGAGAGTGTGATGAAATCCATGGAGATCATAAGAATTATGTTTCATTCTGGTAAACTGGATAGCTTGTTTCGCTGGAGAGACCAAGGTTCATGAGACAAGTGCTGGTGTGGACTAGCCCCAATTGGGGAGGCAGGGTTGGCTCTGTTCCATCAGGACAATGTCAGGACTCGGGTGCCTGTTAAAGATTCCTGGTGTCCATGAGAGAAGCTCTCGGGTGGACCCAGCTCCATTCGATCTGCACTCAATCATGGAGCACACATTTGGGGAATCCTGACTACCCTTAAACATGCAGTACACATTTAAGGAGTCCCAATTCCCTTCAAACATGCGCTGATGCAGATCAGCCTAGGTTAAAGAGTTGGGCTAAAAAGTATAAATGGGAAAAATAGATTTCATGGGGAGTGTGGTCCGCTGCTAGTCCCTGACGGGTTGGAGAAGACTTCATATAGAGGAAAGGATGCCGTTGCAATTCATTCTGGCCCCTTGCCCTTGGAAAACTATACATCCATTTCATGGTGAACTATAAATCCCTTTTTATTAGGGTGGGGGTAGCAGTGCTTTGTAACAACATCCCAATCCCTTTGTACATGTGGGCTTCGATTTCAGTGGAGCAGTAAATCCATTTGTCAGCCAGGAAACAAATACAATATGATTTCTGGACATGCAGGCTAGTATCTACAATTCCACCAACCTATGTCCAACAAATTTTCTAAGCCCTCTGTGCAATTCTATGGCATGCTTCTGCCAGAGTTACCATAGACACATTGGAAGGCCAGCAAATTCCTAGGGAGGATGCTTCTCTAGGAATTTTCAAAGTCCTCCAGGGCAACACCATGGTAACTTCATTTATTTATTTATTTATTTATTTGATGCATTTATTAACCGCCATTCTCAGCCCTTTAGGGCGACTCATGGCGGTGTACAACACATATAAAAAGGCAATTTACAAAGAGGCAATTACAACAACATATTAACAATACAACAATTACAAAATTACACTAAAAATCCGCTTCGTCTCATAGTGGAATCATAACCAATCTCATATTCCTTGTTCCTTTCCAGTCGTCTTTACCACATTTTTATAGCACTTAATTAAATGCCTTCTCGAACAGCCATGTCTTAAGGCTTTTTCGGAAGGACATAAGGGAGGGCGCCTGTCTGATGTCTGCAGGGAGAGTGTTCCACAGCCGGGGGGGCACCACCGAGAAGGCCCTCTCCCTCGTCCCCGCCAGACGTGCCTGTGAGGCAGGCGGGATCGAGAGAAGGGCCTCCCCAGACGATCTCAAGGTCCTCGTGGGCTCGTAGGCCAAGATGCGGTCCGAAAGGTATTTTGGGCCGGAGCCGTTTAGGGCTTTGTAGGCCAAAACCAGCACCTTAAATTGGGTCCGGTAGCAAATCGGCAGCCAGTGGAGCTGGGACAACAAGGGCGTTGTGTGCTCCCTGCCTCCCGCTCCAGTTAGTCACATGGCTGCCGCGCGCTGAACCAGCTGAAGCTTCCGGGCCGTCTTCAAGGGCAGCCCCACGTAGAGAGCGTTGCAGTAGTCAAGGCGGGATGTGACCAGAGCGTGTACCACCGTGGCCAAGTCAGACTTCCCGAGATACGGGCGCAGCTGGCGCACGAGCCTGAGCTGTGCAAATGCTCCCCTGGTCACCGCTGAAACCTGGGGATCCAGGCTCAACGATGAGTCCAGGGTCACACCCAAGCTGCGAACCTGCGCCTTCAAGGGGAGTGCGACCCCATCCAGCACAGGCTGTAACCCTATACCCCGTTCGGCCTTGCGACTGACCAGGAGTACCTCTGTCTTGTCTGGATTTAATTTCAGTTTGTTCGCCCTCATCCAGACCGTTACAGCGGCCAGGCACCGGTTCAGGACCTCGACAGCCTCCTTAGTAGCAGGTGGAAAGGAGTGACAGAGTTGGACATCATCTGCGTACAGATGACACCGCACCCCGAAACTCTGGATGATCTCACCCAGCGGCTTCATGTAGATATTAAACAGCATGGGGGACAGTATGGAACCCTGTGGAACCCCACAAGTCAAAGGTTGTGGTGTAGAACAGGAGTCCCCCAATAACACCTTCTGCGTGCGGCCCTCCAGGAATGACTGGAGCCACTGCAAAGCAGTGCCCCCAAGGCCCATTTCCGCAAGGCGCCCCAGAAGGATACCGTGGTCGACGGTATCGAAGGCCGCTGAGAGGTCCAGGAGCACCAACAGGGACACACTCCCCCTGTCTAGCTCCCGGCGCAGATCATCCACTAAGGCGACCAAGACCGTCTCGGTACCATGTCCCGGTCTGAAACCAGACTGTGCCGGATCCAGATAATCCGTGTCTCTCAAGAATACCTGGAGTTGTGAGGCCACCACGCTTTCCATGACTTTGCCCAAAAAGGGGAGATTGGAAACAGGCCGAAAGTTGTCCAATTTAGTGGGGTCCAGTGATGGTTTCTTCAACAGCGGCTTTATAATAGCCTGTTTTAGGCTCGCTGGAATCTTGCCTTCCCGAAGGGAGGCATTCACCACCACTGTTACCCACTCAGCCAATCCCCCTCTGGCCTCCCTCAGAAGCCAGGATGGGCAGGGGTCTAGGATGGACGTGGTGGGCCTCATTCCTCCAAGTATCTTGTCCACATCCTCGGGTTTCACAAACTGAAAAGAATCCATCAAAATAGGACAAGCAGGTGCTCTTGTTACATCCTCAGAGACTGCATTTAACGCGGTGTCCAGCCCAGAACGGATCAAGGCGACTTTGTCTGCAAAGAACCGAGCAAATGCTTCACAGCGCGTGACCGAATTGTCAGGGCTCCCGCCTGAGGTGGCGGGAGTTAAAAGACCTCTGACAATCCGAAATAACTCCGCCGGACGGTTCTTTGCAGACGCAATAGTGGCCGCAAAGAAGGTTTTCTTTGCGGCCTTTATTGCCGCGGCATATGCCCTAAGAAAGGACACAAACCGTGCTCGATTTGACTCGCTCGGATGCGAACGCCACACGCTCTCTAGTTCCCTCTTCCTTCGCTTCATCACTGCCAGCTCCTCAGTAAACCAAGGGGCTGGTTTAGCTCGGCTACTTGAGAGGGGACGTTCCGGAGCAATCATGTCAATAGCCCTGGCCATCTCCCCATTCCAGAGAGCGACCAAAGCTTCGACATGGTCACCTACCGAGGTGGCGGGAAAATCCCCAAGAGCCGTCAGGAATCCATTCGGATCCATCAGCCTCCTGGGGCGGACCATCTTAATGGGTCCTCCACCTTTGCAGAGGTTAGGGGGCGCAGTGAGCCTAAATCTGATCAGGAAGTGGTCGGTCCATGGCAACGGAGAGATGGACAACTCCTCCACACCGCCACCCTGTTCCCATCCCTGGCAGAAAACCAAGTCCAATGTGTGTCCAGCACAGTGGGTTGGGCTAGATATTTGTTGGGACAGCCCCATGGTTGCCATGGCAGACATGAAGTCCTGAGCCGCACCTGTGAGGGTCGCCTCGGCATGGATATTGAAGTCTCCCAGCACAAGGAGCTGTTGAGACTCCAACGCCAGGCTCGAGACCACCCCCGCTAGCTCAGGTAGGGAGACTGTAGTGCAGCGAGGTGGACGGTACACTAGCAGAATCCCTATTCTGTCCCGGTCACCCACCCTCATGTAGACGCATTCAAAATTTGTGGTCTGCGGGATGGGGCACCTGGTCAGATGGATGGAATCTCTATAGACCACTGCGACCCCGCCTCCCCGACCTCCGGATCTCGGTTGGTGCTGCACGGAGAAGCCTGGAGGACAGAGCTGGGTCAGATTTACTCCTCCAGCTTCATCCAGCCAGATCTCCGTGATGCACGCCAGATCTGCCCGCTCGTCCAGGATTAGGTCCTGGATCCAGGTCGTTTTTCCGTTGACAGATCTGGCGTTCAACAGCACCACCTTCAGTCCAGAGGGTCCGCTCACCTGGTTACACCAATTTACCTTAGGAGACCGATTTGGAATTGTTAATGTGGATAAATGGTCCGAATTTAGCCGAATTTGAGGTCTCCTTTTCCCGCATCTCCTCCTTCCCACCACGACCTCTATGGGGGCCCCTCGGCTAGTGGAACACCTCCCCTCCTCCGTGCCGCAGTTCATGACCAAGGTCTTAGTCTCTGTTTCACCAGTTGTTTGGAATGTTGGCATTTTTTCTTGCCAGTTGCCTTGGTTTTCTTTATCCCCCCTCCCCTCCTCATTGTTCTTCACAGGCTCCAGCCCACTTCCTCCCCTGCCCCTTTCACCAGTCAATACTATCAGGAACAGTATACATAGGAGGGTGGGGGACCACATGGGTGGAAACAGTACACTTCAGTGGATGGTAGTAATACAAGTGGTAAACGTGTAGCCGCGAAAGTAAGATGATACCTAAAGTGCTAGAGTCTTAAAGTGCAACAATAGTAAACTCCATGGCTACGAGCCACTAGGGCGATTCATAAGGTGCAGGATCTTAAAGTGCGACAAAAAACCCAGAAATTGGCCCTCAATACTACTAAAGTGCGGCAGGAGGGATCGGGGAAGGGGTAAAGTGCAAAAACAGTTGGCAGCAGAGGCAGGCGCCTTAAGGTGCTATATTATGCTCTTATTACCAAATTAGCAGCAAAGGTAGAAAGGAACTGTAACGTGCAATGTTCGCAATATGTAAACACAGTAATTAAAGAGATTGGCAGTTGGCAAAATGCTGTGATTCAGATGTAAACTATAGACGACTGATGTAAAGAAAGCGGATGGTCCTCCGGAGGTGGTCAACACGGCGGTGGTCAGCCCAGTTGGTCTATATCCAGCTAGGTTGCACAACAGGCAACACACTGTCGGTCTACACAGAAAGCGGCCTGCACAACAAGATCTAAACAAAATCGGTCTGCACAATATCGATCAACACAAGGTCTACACAACAACACAATGAAAGTCAGCACCAGAGAAGAGGTGTCCGCAGCTTGCCCGATGGCGAGGGCCAGATGGTGGAGAGGTAGGGGTCCAGGCGGAATAGGCGAGGATGGTGAAGGCTCAGGTAGAGTTGAACCCAGCGACTAGGTTGTTTGATGGGCCTAGGTAGCCGACGCCTAGTCGGCCCAGCGGCGAGGTAGGGAAACGTGCAGGCCCAGATGGTGGGGCCGCAAGACCAAGCAACGCGGCAAGGGACCAAACAACGCGGCAAGATGGCGGCCACGGCGCGTCTTTCACGGCGCGTCTCCTTCATCTCCCCCTCAGCCGCAGCAGCAGACGGCGGGTCTGAGCAACACTGCAAGAATGGTGGCCGCAGCAGGTCTCACTCCGGCTCGGTTCGGCCAGCCGGCCACAGATGGCTAGGGTCCGGCTCAGATAGCCCCGGGCCCCCTTCCAGTAGTCCTTGCAATGCAGCAGCCCGCTCGCGGGGCCTAGATGGAAGAGGCCTAGCCTTATGCAGGCCGGATGGAGAAGGCCCAGCTGGGGAGGTCTGATAGTAGGCCCGGCCGGGCAACACTCACAGCCAATTAGCTCCAGCAGGGGGGCGGGGAGCAGAAGGCCCAGATGACAGAGCTGGCCAGATGGTAGAGAGTCCAGCTCCAGCCAGCCACGGCGCGGCGGCTCGCCCAGCGAAGGCCCAGCCGAGAGGGCGTCTGCGACGCTATGGCCCAGCGGCCCACCCAGTAAGGCCCAGGTGGCAAAGGCCCAATTGGAGCAGCGTTCACGGCAGCAGTAGGCCCCAGCAGTAGGCCCCAACTCGCTCCCCACACTCCGCAGAGGGGAGAAACGAGGCCCGATGGAGAGGGCAGCAAGGCTGAAACCGCCAGGGCCCGGCTCAGGTGATCCCCGCGATCCACACCCAGTTGGAAAGGGCCTGGGGCTTCTCCTACTCACAAGTAGCCCAAGGAACAGCCAACATTTCAATACGGTCTATTATTTTCAAATTTCCTGTTTCCAGAAAAAAAAAACAGGAATGAGCCCTCCACTGATATGAGGCTGCACCATAGCATAAAATATTATTTCCAATCCTACTTGATTGGCTAATTTAATTTTCATTCTTGGAGGAGGTCTAAATGGATAAAAAAGGAGTCCTTGGATTCACTGGATTGCGTCTTTGATCTCTCTGCTTTTTCACATTATCACTGTTTGAGAATGACCAGCTATAGAGGACTAGCTATAGAGGAGAAAATGATGAAAGACCACCACCACCACCACCACAAGGAGGGTTCTAAGACAGACCACCTTTTTTTCCCTCTACAATAACCCAAGAACTTTCCATGGCATGCCATGGATCACAGGATATCACCTTGAATTGATATATTGTATATATTTTACTATGTTTTTAATTATTTTGCAAGTCATCATGGAATAAATGTTAAATACACTAAATACATGCCTATATATATTTCACACTCTATTTTTAATTTTGCTCCAAGAAACATGTTAATATTATTAATTTTGAATTATGTAATATATTTTTAAAGAGTGAAGTCATATTTTTCATTATTCATTTTGCACTCTGTAAATTTGAACTTACTTACTTAGGCGTTCCCTCGTTGGACGAGTAAGATGGTCTTCCATCATGGGTTTCCTTGTGGGTCCGCATGTGGCTGTGGAGCCCTATTCTTGCTCTGCATCTTCTTCCGCAGTGAGGGCATTGGTTTCCAGGTGGAAGGCGGTCCCGGTCGGGGTTGGCTTGACGCGCTTTCCTCCTGGCACGTTTCTCTCTTTCACCCTCCACTCGTGCCTCCTCGAATTCTGCAGCACTGCTGGTCACAGCTGACCTCCAGTTGGAGCGCTCAAGGGCCAGGGCCTCCCAGTTCTCAGTGTCTATGCCAGAGTTTTTAAGGTTGGCTTTGAGCCCATCTTTAAATCTCTTTTCCTGTCCACCAACATTCCGTTTTCCGTTCTTGAGTTCGGAGTAGAGCAACTGCTTTGGGAGACGGTGGTCAGGCATCCGGACAACGTGGCCTGTCCAGCGGAGTTGATGTTGGAGGACCATTGCTTCAATGCTGGTGGTCTTTGCTTCCTCCAGCACGCTGATGTTTGTCCGCTTGTCTTCCCAGGAGATTTGCAGGATTTTCCGGAGGCAGCGCTGATGGAATCGTTCCAGGAGCCGCATGTGACGTCTGTAGACAGTCCACGTCTCACAGGCATATAGCAGGGTTGGGAGGACAATAGCTTTATAGACAAGCACCTTGGTCTCCCTATGGATGTCCCGGTCCTCAAACACTCTCTGCTTCATTCTGGAAAATGCTGCACTGGCAGAGCTCAGGCGGTGTTGTATTTCGGCGTCGATGTTGACTTTGGTGGAGAGGTGGCTGCCAAGGTAGCGGAAATGGTCGACATTTTCTAATGTTACGCCATTAAGCTGTATCTCTGGCATTGGAGAGGGGATGGCTGGTGACTGCTGGAACAGCACTTTGGTTTTCTCGATGTTCAGTGACAGGCCAAGCTTTGTGTATGCTTCTGCAAAGGTGTTTAGAGTGGCTTGTAGATCTTCTTCTGTATGCGCACAGACGACATTGTCATCAGCATACTGGAGTTCTATAACAGATGTTGTTGTGACCTTGGTTTTGGCTTTCAGTCTGCTGAGGTTAAATAGCTTGCCGTCTGTCCGATAGATGATTTCCACTCCGGTGGGAAGCTTCCCATCAACAAGGTGTAGTATCATGGCGATGAAGATGGAGAATAAAGTTGGGGCAATAACACATCCCTGTTTGACACCCGATTCCACCTTAAATGGGTCACTTTGGGAGCCATTGCTATCCAAGACTGTTGCCATCATGTCATCGTGGAGGAGCCGCAGGATGTTCACAAATTTGCTTGGGCACCCGATTTTTTGGAGGATGGTCCAGAGAGCGCTGTGATTCACTGTGTCGAATGCCTTTGCAAGGTCGATGAATGCCATGTACAGAGGTTGGTTTTGTTCCCTGCATTTTTCTTGGAGTTGTCGTGCAGTGAAGATCATGTCCACAGTTCCTCTGGAGGGGCGGAAGCCGTTCTGGGATTCTGGGAGGGTGTCTTCTGAGAGGGGCAGAAGGCGGTTTGCAAGGATTCTTGCGAGGATTTTCCCAGCGGAGGTTAGAAGGGAGATACCTCGATAGTTTCCGCAGTCTGTTCTTTCCCCTTTTTTGAAGAGGGTGATGATGGTGGCATCCTTGAAGTCTGCTGGGATTTTCTCGGTCACCCACACTTTTTCTATGAGCTGGTGGAGTTGGTGTGTCAGCGCAGGTCCTCCCTCTTTAAAGATTTCAGCAGGGATCCCATCCGGTCCGCTGGCTTTGTTGTTCTTTTGTTGGCTGATGGCATTGCTGACTTCTTCCAAACTAGGCACTGCTGCAAGCTCATCCCTGGTTTGTTGTTGCGGGATTTGTGAGAGGACCTCTTCGGCCTCACTGGAGCTGCGGTTTAGGAGGCTTTGGTAGTGTTCTTTCCAACGTAGTGCAATTGACTTTTGGTCCTTCAGGAGTTTGGTTCCGTCTGATGAGCATAGAGGCTGTATGCCATGGTTTCTTGGCCCATAGATGACCTTTGTGGCTTTGAAGAATCCTTGAGCATTATGGGTATCTGCCAGGTGTTGGATTTCTTCAGCCTTCTTTGTCCACCAGATGTTCTTGAGTTCTCTTGTCCTTCTTTGGACCTCAGCTTTTGCACTGGCGTAGATCTTTTTCTTAGCAGCACAGTTGATGTCTCTCTGCCATGTTTGGAAGGCTTTCCTTTTCTTGTCGATTAGCTGTTGGATCTCGATGTCATTTTCATCAAACCAGTCTTGATGTTTCTTGGCTTGGTATCCAATAGATTCTTCGCAGGCTTGGATGATGGAGGTCTTCAGTTTGTTCCAGTGTTCCTCAACATTTTCAGGGTGTACTGTGGGTAGATGGTCCTTGAGTGCTGTTTGGAGATGGGCTCGCCTGGAGGGCTCTTGAAGGGCTTGGGTGTTCATTTTGCGCCTTGTCTTTCTTCCTTGGAGTCTGCGCTTGGGGGCAATCTTGATAGCCATCGTGGATCGGATTAGCCTGTGGTCGGTCCAGCAGTCGTCAGCACCTGCCATGGCTCTTGTGAGGAGTACGTCACGGCGGTCTCTGGCACGTGTGATTACATAGTCTAAGAGGTGCCAATGCTTTGACCGTGGGTGCTTCCATGATGTCTTGAACTTGTTTTTCTGGCGGAAGAGCGTGTTGGTGATGACAAGGTTGTGCTCCGCACATTTGGTGAGAAGCAGGATGCCATTCGAGTTGCTGTTTCCAACCCCGTCTTTTCCTATGGTGCCTGGCCACAGGTCGAAGTCTCGCCCGACTCTTGCATTGAAGTCCCCCAGGAGAATGATTTTGTCCTCCTTAGGTATCCCCGATAGGACGTTGTCCAGCTGACAGTAGAATTTCTCCTTGATGTCTTCATCAGCGTCTAGTGTTGGTGCATAGGCACTTATGATGGTTGCCCGTTGGTTTTTGGCAAGATCAATTCGGAGGGTTGAGAGTCGTTCGTTGATGCCAGTGGGTGCTTCGGACAGATGTTTCACCAGATCATTCCTGATGGCAAAGCCAACTCCGTGCATTCTTTGGTCTTTTTCGGGCAGTCCCTTCCAGAAGAAGGTGTAGCCTCCTTTTTCTTCCTTCAGCTGTCCCTCTCCTGCTCTCCGGGTCTCCTGAAGGGCTGCTATGTCGATGTTGAAGCGTCCCAGCTCCCTTGCGATGATGGCAGTTCTGCGTTCGGGGCGTTCACTGTCACTGTTGTCCATCAGAGTCCGTACGTTCCACGTACCGAAGTTCATTTTTCTTTTTTGGCCGCAGGATGGTGACCCCACTGGACGCGGCAGTCCAGTCAGGGATAAGTGAGGCAGACTATGTTTAGGGCACCTTTTCTAGCCCCCTCCCCGTGTGGGGTGAGCAGAGTGGGTCCTCAATAGGGCTGCTCAGTCGTGGATACAGCTGCCGAACTACTCAACTGCCTCGGACCTTGAGGTAGAACGACTGAGCCCATGTGCCAGTCTGTGACTAGGGGCTTCCAGATTTCATAGTCCTGCCCCCGTCGCCACTCGCTGATCGCCATGGGACTTTGGTTGCTTGGTTTTTATTTTCTTTGGAAGACGCCTGTGCGTGGGTTTTTTTAATGTGTGGAGGTCAGTGCACAACTGAACAACACACAGTCTTCACAGATGAGGTTCCACTGGTGATGTAGTTTAACACAATGACCATGGCTTCTCAGTCTGTTGCAGCCTTCTTCCGCCTTCGCAGCCGTTGTAACATGTGCCATGTTATCCTCCGCCTGCTCCGCCGTTGAGGTAAATTTGAACAATAACACCCGACTCTTTAAATTGCTATGTAGATATAGTTCAAAGATTCAGATAATCAAGCAACCAGGCTTAGCAATGGAACACAAGAACACTGGTTCCATTATATCAACCAAATGTGCAACATCCCGATTAAGTGCTCCTGCAATGCAGGGTATTGCACTGGATGGCCCTTGTGGTCCCTTCCAACTCTATGATTCATCTTCTTAGTTGTGCTGCAGTAGTATTGTAATATCCCTCTCCAGGTTTTGTTTAAGGTACTTGAAGCCAATCCTCTTTATGCCAAGAGTTGTCAATACCATTTGGTTAGTGTCACCATAAATTATGATACTCCTACATTTGCATGAGAACCAAGAGGGCTTTCACTACACATATAGGACAACAGGTGCACAAGATATGCAGGTGTATAGATATGTGTTGCTGATATTTGCAAAACCTTTTTAGTGAGTTATTACTTTGGATGAGATTTGCTATTATTTTTATTCCATGTCTAACCTTATAATTCCCACAGCTGTTAGCAGCTGCAGTCCAATGTTTTCTTTCTAAAGGTTGACTACTGCAGAAATTCAGTATCCAATGCCAATACAGTTCTTCTCTCTTCCATTCTGAGGCGGCCTTCTGCTTTCCCTTCCTAGTGATGGACCTGCTGGTGCCTTGAGTGCATCAACAGCCAGCATCTGTTGATCATTACAGAAGAGGAAGCTGGTGTGCTTTCTGGTGTGAGATTTCCCTCTCCTCTTGTGAGAAGTTGTCTTCACGGGAATACTAAGGATAAACTTTGTACTGTCTCTTTTGTCCAGCCCCAAACGGCTTGTGAAGAAGTGCTGGATGATCTTAAAACAACAAGGACAATGCACTCAAGTACTGGGATCTGAGCTGTGAGAATACTCGTCGGAGACAACTGTATCCTCAGGTCTTGAATAAACAATTGCAGCTCTGTGCGACTCCGTTCTTGTTAGCCGGATTCTAGCATGAAGTTCCTGACTTGCCATGGTTACTTGCCTTTCAAACCAGTGGCTTCCCCCGCCTCACCACCACCACCCTTTGCCTTTTTTGCCAAGATTCTTTTGCAGGCTTGGCAGTGGCTCATTCTCATGTGAACTTTTGCCCTCTTTTAATCTCTTCCAAATTTTACACTAAAAGAACTTTTTAACTGATACCTTTTGTTGCCCAGAATTCCATTGGTGTGAGAGAATCGAGCGAGGGATCTGCTTGCTGTAATGAGCTCAAGTGCCTGTCTTCTTGTTCTGAGTAACCAGCACCTGACAATGACAGGCATCCGTGGGAAGTTGGGAAACAAAAACGCAAGAGCACAAGATGCTAGCCAGTTCCTGAAGCAAAATTAGAAAATAAAGAGGACACACACAAATACATTCCCCCCTCTCTGTCTCCCTCCCTCTCTCTTCCAGGCTGTTCAAGAAGAGATTTACTTACTCCAGAATCCATTCCATGTGAATTCAGTCAAGGACAATACTGTTGAATCCTGGGTTAAACACTCTGAATTCTTCATTTGTTCCCTGGTCTCATCTTAGAGCAGAAACTTGGAGAATAGTGGAGTAAGAACTAACTCCAGGGGAAATTCTCTAGGACAATTATACCTACTCGTGCTAAAACAACTACTATATGGCCATGGGGTAACCTACTTTTCTAGAAAATCATGGCTCAGCTTTCAAAGCAATTCTGTATATAAATAAGTTGTACCAACGAAACAGCTCATAGCAGAAGCCCCTAAGCTAAAATGTCCATATATTTGCAAAATGAATTTTTCTTTGGAGAATAAAGCTATATTTTAGTTTACACATATAAAATGAAGCTAAAGATTACTTTTAACTCACTGCTAAACACACATGGATGGCTTAAAAATTATCCTAAAGCCTCCAGATCCCACCTGTGAAAGCTAAGCAGGGTCAGCTCTTGTTAGTACCTAGATTGGCAATGGCTAATGGATAGCAGGTGCTGTAAGCTACATTGCAGACCAAGGAACTGGCAAAACTACCTCTGAATATTCCTTGCTTAAGGAAATCTCATAAAACCTATGGGGTCTCCAAGTGACATGTGACTGAAAGGCACATACATATAGACATAGAAACACAGAGAGACTCAGCTCACATAACAATCAGTACAAATAAGCTCTTCGTTGTTATAAAAAAAAGTGGAGGGGTCATATGGGGAGGGGGTTAAAAAAGAAAAAATACTCTAGTGGAGTCCTTTTTTAAACCACATATGCAGCAGGAGGGTTGTTACATAAAAAGCAGATGGGGAAGCTTTAAACCTCCCCCACCCACACATGGCCCCTGTCTGTTTTAATTTATTTCCTTCGCCAGACAATTTTATGTTTAAATATATTCTATGATGTCGTATTTTGGTGCTGTATTTTCATAATCATTATGTTGTGAGCCCGCACAATGTTTGAAGTAAGCAAAAAAAACCGGTAAACACTTAAATAAAACAGCAGTTTTCTCAAAATGTTATTGCACTACTGGATTGAAATTCTCAAAACAAATTCCACAAAATCTTTAAATAGCTGTTATCACACAACAGTACCAATATGTGGCATTCATCGATGCAAGTTTGTGAGCTTTCTCCCTGATGCCATACATTATTCCCACAGTGTGTGTGAACCTGTGACCTTACTTCTAGGCAGCAATGACCTCTTCTAATCATTTACAATGCCACTGGACACTCCTGTTGCTTTTCCAAATTGGGGAGAGAGAGATGTGCAGTTTCCATGTTAGTAACTGCAGTGATACACATTAAGCTAGGAGGGAGAGGGAGAGGGAACATGAAAGAAAATCGACTTAGGAAAACACAAAAGCCAGAGGCAATCAATAACATATGGAATAAAGTAAAGAAAAAAAACCTTTAAAGTGCCCAGGCTTAAATGTCAAGAGTATTAGAACAAAACCGCTCAAAGCTGAAGTGTGCATGGCAGGGAGATACATGTGAAACGTTTCAGAGAAACCAAGCTCATCACTGAGCTGGGAAAGAATGGCAGCAAAAAAACAATAAAATACAGTGACACTATTGATTCAAATATACACTAGTGAGCCAGGAAGGGGGAAGTATGCCTGAGTGTTGTCACCTCCAATTGTTCCCAAATTAGGCCATGACATTAATCTTGTGCAAGGGCAACTTAAGAGAATATTTTTGATGGCTCATCTGCCTGTATAGTTCTTTGAGGTAGACCTCCAAAATCCTACGGGTTTTTAAAACATTGAAGAATGTGTCGTGTGGGTTTTCCCTTACAAAACAAAACAATCCTTTAAAGCTTACACCACTATATTATTTATCATTTATTTTAAACATTTATATCCTGTCTTCCTACCGCACACAGAGGCTTCATAGGTTGTTTCGATTTCTGATAAATAATTTGGGAATATTGTGAAAAAAGAACAATCAACAAGCAAGAGGGTTTTTTTTAAAAAAAATGATCCAGAAAACAAATGTGAATCACATTTTCAATAGGCTAAATCCACATCAGGATAGTCCTCTGTCATCCCACATTTTCAGCTACTTTTAAAAAAATACCACTTTCACAATTATCATCTCTCCTTTCTGTTTATTTTGGGCTTATTTGTGGAGCAATCCACACAACCAATTCATTTTCTTGACACCACTGTCAACTGTGCAACTGCACAGTTGACAATGGTGTCAAGCACAACACTCTATCGAAATCCCACCAATTATTATACATACCATCATGCCTCCCATTTTAACCCAGGACACATTACCAAATCTATTGTTTACAATACAACCATATTTTCTCAGACCTGCAAGATGGAGAGAAGTCAAGAATTTGGGGGAGTTGGTTTTTCCTTAAGCTTCACTAAGCCGCATTTGGAAATGAAATGGAAGATTCTCCTACCACCCACCCCCCAATCACAATAATCCTTCTCTCCACTTTCTTTAAGATTTATCCAGTGGCGGGGCGGAGTAATAACTTGTTTCCCCCACTGTCCCTCCTCCGTTTTATTTTATTAACTTCTCTCTAATATTGGGAATTCAACTTACAGCTCAAAAAACTCACAAGGGGTAATTCTTACATTGTAGAAGTCAGAACAGAAGTGAGAGAGGAAAATGAAGCTTTAGCTCTCTTATAAGTCTCTCTCTGCTAGCCTTTTAATAGGCAAAACAAAAGCCCAACATCACATCAGGACTTTCAGAGAATGTTGAAAGAAGGAGTTTGCTAAAGTTACAGAGACACTAAAAGTGCGGGATTTGCATGTATTCTATTTTCTTCTGAATGTTTTGGATATCTTTTTTGCTATACCACAACAGTCCCCAAAAGGTAATGATGGCAGAAAGGAATCAATTCTGCCCATCTTGGCTCCTCCCTCCATTATTACATAATTGTTATCTTTACAAGCAGGCAAGGGGTAATTCCCATCACATGGAAAATTTGGCGTTTTTATAGAGACACAAAGTAGTGTAATGTCCCTTACATAAAATGGCAAAGTCAAGGCTCGCTTTTGGAATTTTAAAAACATATTTTCAAGTTATACAGAGTTGAATCCATGGTTGCAGAATCTTGAGTACAGACAGCCAACTGGACACAATTATAACACTATTATTTCACTTTCATTGACCTGGTTCTATCCTAAGAAATTCTAGGATTTTTGGCATAGAGGAGGGCATTTAGAATCCTTACCCACAGAGATCTAGCTCACTAGATCAGACATTGCAAGATTCAATGAGATAGAGCTGTGGCAGATAAAATAGAATCATAATGTTATAAATGTGTGAAAGAGCCCCTAGTACACATGCTGCATTTCTTCACCCATATGTTCAGCGATCTCTCTAAATTCAAGAGGAATTAAGCCCCATTGATACTTACCATTTAATGCAATCCAAACTCATTATATGATCAGTGTAGACTCATATAATACATTAAATTGCATTATGTAAGTCTACACTGACCATATAGCCCAGTTCAAATGACCTTAAATGGTCAGTGCTGTCAAGACCCAGAAGCCTCAGTAAAGCCAAACACAAAGGAAAAGGTTCAAACACAGTTTTATTGTACAAATGGAAGTCTGAAAAGCACTTAACTTCAGTGCAATAAGCTCTGGCAGCAATTTGGCATCCAAAACAAAGTGATACGGGTAACAAAAATACAACCCGGATTATATCGCTGTTTAATCCGGGTTAATTTAAATGTTCAGCAATCTGCTCCAAAATTCACACAGTTCAAAAGCACAATAACATGAGGCAAAAAACGAAGTCCAAAAACGTTGCAAGGTCAAAACACGAAGTTAACAGGTTGTAAAGTCCAGATAGCAAAAGCGTTGGTCAAACCAGTCCGAAGTCAAATCGCAGAGTTGAAGTAAACACAGGAATCTGTTGTCCAAGGACCCAAGCTCGAGAGTTGGCAGTAACAAAGATTCACATCCCAAAAGAGACACTTTGCCTTCTGCAAAGAGCCATACAACCAAAACCCACTTTTATCCTAAAGCTCCTCATTAGAGGATGATGAGCTCCCCACCCTTTCCTCATCGCTCTCAGCTGCCTCCATCCCCGCAGCTGAACCCGAGCGCCCATCCCTCCACCTCTGCCAGCGTCTGTCAAGACTTAGGTCTTGCCAAGTGCTCCCCGGTTGCCAATCCCCTGTGAACCCCTCAAATTCATCACTGGAGGTGGGTTGGTTACAAATGTCCCTAATCTCCTGAACACGGGTCCAATCCAGCTCATCCTCCTCCCCCATATCACTCCCAGACCCATCACTCCTTTCAAACCCCATGAAATCCTCGTCCTCTGTAGGAGCACTAAGTATTTCACAGATGCGCTTCCTCTGAAGCTCTTTGGCGGACTCTTGATTGTGAGAAGCCCGCTTTACTACCCTGCTCTCCTCCCCATCCCCCATTTCACAATCGGAGAAGCCCTCAAATGTCTCAGAATCACTTGAAGCCATGATTATCTCCCTAATCCGCTTTCGCTGCTGCTCCTCCTCCAACACCTGCGCAGACCTCTTCTCCCTTCTACCAGTAGTAGTAACGTTACCATCACACTGAATTACAACAAGTGCAGATGAGGCCTTGTTCACTAGTCAGTGTTTTTAGGATCCAGACAATCCTGATTACACAATGTTATATTTCAGTGAGAAAAACAGTTATGGAAATAACAAAAAAAAAAAAGAATCAATGCTCTGTTGTGACGTTTGGAAAAAAATATGGTGCTTTCTTTCATTTCAGACTTGCTGTATGGCTTCCTGGATAATAATAACTTGTCAGAGGCTGAATTTATTTTACCGTTCCTATAAAACATTTTTTAATAATAATCTTTTTTCAGTGATCTTTTTCTGAGAGCACTTTCATTCAGATTGTCAAAGCTTGCTATCCTTGTTAAAAGCAGAAACAACCAAGTTTCCCTTCGTCTTCTCCTTGAATAAATGGTCTGTGAACAAAGCAAAACTGACTGAAGAAGTAAAGAGAAGAAAAAGATTTGGAGGAGCCATTTCTCTCTTTCTCTAATTCAGCCCAAATAGGTCACCACTTAAGAACAGAATACGTTTGGGAAAGCATCGTGATTTCGTGCTTTTCGGCAAGCTATTTTGCTGTATATTACCTTAAATACAATAAAATTAACAATGTAGGATATGTGTAAGGTAGTATAGATATTGTTTAAAATTTGCAACCTTTGATACTCAGGTATCATGTGGATGTTCATCATTTGATTGCTATATCAAATAGTGTCTAACATAAACTAAAGCTATTTCTCCAGAGGTGCTTTTTTATGCAATCCCGAAGTATTGTATATAATGGAATTTAAGCATCCCTAGATTTTGGTATGCATGAGGATCTTTGAACCAAACCTAAGTAGATGCCAAGGACTAATTATATCTCTTTGTGCCTGATCTCCAAACTTTCATAGTTTAAGTATACACCACATGAGAAATGCTTCATTTGGCCTGTGCTTCATTTTCTACTATTCACTGGATGATCTTGGAGTCTAGTGGCAGCAGCGGAGGAGGAGGAGGAGGAGGAGGAGGAGGAAATCTTTCTGTTCATTTCCTGCATTTTTATAAATCTTTATCATGCACCTTCCCTCATCATTTTTTTCTACTTTGAAAAGCCTACTTCTAATATTTCAACTCCCTGGTTGTTTTGGTTGCTCTTTTTGTACTTTTTCTAGCTCTACTATATCCTTTTTGTAGAAGTGGGGATCAGAGTTATGCCGATGCTTTCAACTATAATTGCATCCTACACTTACATAAATGACTTTAAAATATTGGCCTTTTTAGTTTATCTAGCATGGAATCGATCTCTACACTGCCGTCACAGATTTACTCAGTGTTTTCAATAAACTATTCTGTTGTTATTGTTGCCTTCAAATCTTTTCTGATGTATGGCAATTCTAAGGCATCCCTCTCACATAGTTTTCTTGGCAGGAATAATTCAGAGGGTTTGCCTTTAGTTTCTACTGAAGCTGAGAGAGCACGACTTGCCCAAGGGTACTCAGTGGGTTTTGGTGACTCTAGTCTCCAGAGTTATAATCCAATGCTCAGAGCACTGCATTATGCTAGATCCCTGGGAAAGCTATTTTTCTGAACATCGGCATTTTAACTCTTCATTTTTAAATATGGTACCATTGATTAATTCTGTTTTAATGTTTTTATATTTGTGGATTTTAAATTGTATTGAAATGCTTTTAATATAAGCCACTTTGAGTCTCCTTTATGGAGAGAAAAGGTGGGGTATAAATAAACATAACAACAATAATAGTAATTTTTGTTAAAGACATAGGCACTCTGGAGGGGAAAGGATTATGAAGAAACCACTGCACCACATTGATTTACCTCCATATCCCAAGATCACTTTGCTGATCAGTTATTGCCAGTTGAAACCCAGGCACTGTAGATTTGTTTATGTTCTGACATGTAAGGATTATTTGTGCATTTCTTTCCATGATATATGAGGGGCTGCTGATAAATCTTTGACTTTCCACAGAAAGAAACAAGATAGGAAGATGAAACTTTACATTTATTCCACATACCCTCCATTTTCAAAACACTACTTACATCAGTGTTCCAAGTTCTGTAAGCCCTGCAAAAAGAAGGATTTTGGTTGTGCCTCAAACCAGTCATCCGTAGCAACTATGGCACCAGAAATGGTGTGAAATTTTGTACCCTTGAGGTGCTTCTTCAGGTTTGGAAACAGATGATAGTCAGAGGGATCTAGATCCGGTGAATAAGGTGGGTGGTCAACCAGCTGGAAGCCTAGCTCCACCAGTTTTCCATGGTCGCTTGTGCAGTGTGAGCAGAGGCATTGTCTTGCAGGAACAAGATTACTTTGGACAGCTTGCAGTGACTTCTGGCCTTCAGAGCTGCCCTCAATTGATCCAAAAGTTCAATGTAATACCTTGCATTGATGGTGAACCATTTTGAAGGTAGCCCACTAGCAGCATGCTCTCCTTATCCCAGAACACAGACACCATCACCTTAGTGGCTGATTTTTGCACCCTGAACTTTAGATGAGGAGAACCACTGTGCCTCCACTCTTTTGAGTGATCCTTAGTTTCAGGGTCATACAAATAAATACAAGTCTCATCCATAGTGACCAGGCAATCCAAGAAGTTCTTATCAGCCCGAAACACTGACAAATGGACCAGGAAGCTTTCACTCTCGTGCTTTTCTGATCTGCTGTCAAACATTTGGGGACCCATTTTGCAGAGAGCTTCTTCATTTTGAAATGTTCATGGATAACGATACAAACATGTTCACGAGAAATCCTCATGATGCCTGCTATTCCTTTAGCTGAAATTCACTGATTCCCCAGTATGAGTTGTGCACAGCATCCATGATCTCTGGAACAACCACCATTCTCGGTCGTCCAGGATGTTCCTCACCATTGGTGCTGAAGTGGCCCATTTTAAATTTGGCAACCCAGTTCTTAACTGTGTAATATGAAGGGCATTGATCCCCCCAATGTCTGTGACATATCACCATGAATATCCTTAGAGAAATTTCCTTGCAGAAACAAGAATTTTATCACTCCTCTGCTCTCATTTGCTGTGAATATTGCCTTAAACTGTGCTATTTTGTTTTCCCGGATGCCTAGATCACTGTTAGCTACAAACACAAAATTTTGAAAACATATATTGGACGCATGTGGTGTAACATTCATTAGCATAGAAACCAAAAAAGAACACAAAGCCAAAGACTTATCAGCAGCCGTCGTATCACTTTATACTGATTTAAATTGAACCATGCTTTCGATTTGGTTGTGAATGTAGTCTCAGGGCCCTTCAACACAGACATATAACCCAGAATATCAAGGCAGAAAATCCCACAATATCTGCTTTGAACTGGGTTATGTGAGTCCACACCGCCATATATTCCAGTTCAAAGCAGATAATGTGGGATTTTATTCAGCTGTGTGGAAGAGACCTTAATGAAATGTTTTGTTTTGTTTTCATTCCTGGCAAGTTCAATTTGCTGGGATTTTTTATTTTCCCTTGCATAATTTGATGTGATGTCCAAACATAGTCAACCTCACTACTAATCCAATCTGAACCCTATCATTAGTTTGCATGTAAGCTGTTATCACTTCAAATCAAAATAAATTTTAATAACAGATAAAATTATCATCATGAGATGAAGTAGACATAATGTACATTTTGGGACTTCCATTCTCTGCTATAAAGGCTTAAAAAGCAAAAGCACAAGAGATCAGTGATTCCATCAGAAGACAAAGCCAAAAGACACTAGGATATGAATCTGAAGTGCAGCCTAACTCATGTTGCCAGCTTCTTGGACTAATTTAATCCACAGCACTCTCCTTAGGCACTTTAGAAATTAACAATTTTGTCATAGTTTACAAAGTATCTCACCAAACTATAAGCATCAGGAGAAAGCACAACTGCTGAAGTGGTCTCAAACTGTAGTTCAGCTACATACTTAGCATTTAAACATCTGAAAGACATGGGGTCCTTTTACAACAGATGCAATCCTGGACATGGCACCTCTTGTTATCATGTCATCTGAACCCAAAAGGACCCAAGTCCAAATGACACCTCAGGTTAATCCAGATTAATCCAGAGTAAACCAGGATTTCCTGATTTATTCTGGATTTTTTTAAAAAAACTTGAAAAATCCAGACCTTATTGCAAGGTCCTAATCTTTTCAGATTGATTCCTGGGATTGTGGAAGGCAATCCCTGTTGCCATCCTGGTCAATCCCCATTGCCATCCCAGTTCTTTAGGTTCTAAGAGCCTGAAGGAGCAGGAAGGCATCCTACCCTCTCCTCCCAGCCCTCTCATTTCCCCCTCCCCTCTCCAAAGCTCCTGACACATCATTTTGACATGTCAGAAACTTTTTCTGAGGGGCCTGAGGACACTTTCAGACCCTCTGGTAAGTTTACAGGGGAAATGGGGGGCTTGGGGCTGGCTAAATGCCCTCCTGGGTCAACCTTTAGTCAATCCAGGAGGCTGGGTAGCCGCAAAATCTCATGGTTTGGGGCTTCTATGTGGCCTCAATTCCTAGAGGAACTGGGATTTAAAATCCCAGTTCCTTTTGGGATTTTGGCCTGTCTTGAAGGGCCCTGGGTCTCCTGCCTTCACTCTCCTGTTAGGATCTACAATGCTGCTATCATATGACTAGTCCTTAATATCAGTAGCTGTTAAAAAGGTGGTTGGGGAAGACTCTTACATATTAATAATGGTAACCAGAAATATTACTCTAAGCAGGATTTTAAACATTCCCCCTTATTAAGAAGCAATAGTCATTCCATTGTTCAATAATTCCCTTAATACATACTTTGCTTTGTTCAGCTTGTCCCTAGTGGTGCGGTCAATCCCGTACCTGAAGAAATAGGCTAGTGCATTTTGTAAAATATGTTCAATGGTAGCAGCAGCAGACAAAGAGTGGGTGTCAACTGTTACTAGCAGTTCCATTTTTTAAGAAAACTTAAATAGCCTGAAGTAATATATATAGTGACATTAGCTGAGACATAAGTCTCAAATTTCAGTGAGGGATACATAAATTAGCTCACCATTCTGGTTTTATCACCTTTGGTAACTAATAGCAGAAAAAATATGTATTTTTCCTTAAATGATGGAAAGAGAAGGAAAATCCATATGGTTTCACCAGAAATACGTCTGTTGTCATACCTTGTTTCAATGCCTGAAAGGCATGGTTCAAAGGTAATGGTTCAAATTTTTGAACAATGGAGTGAAAGGACAACGTGATGATAAACAACTGACCATCCACATTTGTGGGTTTAACTTTTGTGGATTTGCTTATTCACAGATTTGATTAATAGGGTCTCTTTATTAATTAATGTATGGATTAATATGGACTCTCTCCAATGCACCCCTATGCTCAATTTTTGTCAAAGGCTGACCACAGAATAGTGCTGAAGAACCTAGAGAAGAACTAGAAATTTCTAGACCTTCCAGTACAACTCAATAGTCAGTGTTTACCATTGAGATTCCTAGAAATGTGTTCTTTCTGATTTAAAATGTATTTTAAATTCCTTTCTTTATTATTTTGTGGGGTCCTGTGCCCGTAACCAAGTGAATCTTGAAGATTGGTTGTATTTATGTATATGGAAAATTATCTTGGGTCGAACATTGCAAATCAAAAAAAGGAAGAACCACGGCCACAGAGCCTTTCCTGATTAGGAAGGGGCAGTCCTTCCACATCTTCCACAGTCCTTGCTCATGCAGAGTTTCACATCTGTCTTGGAGCAACTCGGAACCTTGGAACATGGCCAGGATGTGCATAGAGATAAGTCTCTATGAGGTATATTGCCTAGAGCTGGCAGAGGAAAGATGATTTTTATTCTCTCCTTTAGTTTTTGGGCATAAATCCCCACTTGTTTTCACAGCAACATTAGCTCAAATTTGCAGATACTATATGTGGCAGATAAAACCATTGCTTGGAAAGACAGACCATATGTCACACTGAACTACTCAAGAGGCATCAAGCTTCCCTGCCTGAAGATCCTTAAAAGATACAATTTTATGCTCAGTTAAAATGGAAAAGAGCATTATGTTTAAGGATAAACCCATTTAGTGTGCAGCTATTTGCTGAAGTCTGCTGCCAAATTGCTACTTAGCGACACATTCAGGCCGGGGCGGGGAGAGGGGGTTGCTTTGATGAAGATGGGGAAAAGCTACTCCTTTTTCAGCTGCCTTACAAATGGAATATAGATCAAATTCAGGTTTCTCAATGCCAGGTTTAAAATACTTCTTAATGATCTGTAATGGTGGTGTCACAAAGAGGGATTAACGGGTGCTTGCTGAGATTTAAGGGAGCTTCGTCTAGGAGAGGATTTTATTGTACAATTGCCCTGCCTCATTCACAGAACTTTATGGGTTACCTTACCATATTTTACCACAGCTTTGTCTGTCTTTTTTTCTCTCATAAAACAACTCTATTAAAGTGGAAACAATAGAACAGCAGCTCATGGTATTTTGACTGCTAGCACAAGTAATTCTACGCTGGAAGCACCTTCCAATAAGCTGAAAAGAATCCGAGGTAAATATTTTCCAAACTGAAGGAAACCACTGAAGGCAAGTCAATGTTATGCCCTTCATTTTTTTTCCTGATTTCCTCCTCTTTCCACTTTCCACTTCCTCCTTTGTCCTCATCTTCCTTCATTTGCTACAAACTGAGTTCAAATTCAATGAGGAGAAGAGGGCAAAATCTTATTCTTTGCTGTAGACTCAGGCAAAAACAAACATTACAGCCTCTTTTAGCTTGCGTGTTCTTCTTTAGCAATAACTTTTGCCATCTTGACCACACAGTGAGGTTGCTAATGGCCCAGTTTTTCTTTCTGAAATGCTGGGAATATGCAATTTCTGTGAATTTTTAAATACTAATGTGCCACTTATCCTTTTGCTATCTTGATAGTCCAAAAGTACTGTTTACATAAAATTTATTTATTTATTTATTAGGAGCATTTCTATCCTGTCCTTCTCACCTCCAAAGAGGCACTCGGGACAGCTACCAACAGGGTCCATTCAGTGCCAAACAATAAAACAAGCATAATATACAATTAACCTACATTAAAAACAATTATAGATACATTAAAACAGTTCGCCGTTTCACATCGTCTTCCAAATCAGTCCATTGACACTCTGAGAGACGTGACTTATATTCTTTTGAATATTTCAATCCAGAAAAATATTAATTTGCTCCTTGCATATGGCTAGTTTATCTATTTGAATATAATGGAAACTCTATACCTTCAACCATGACCAGATCTGTTTGAATTTCCACTTATTTGTTTGCTTCTGAAGGTCTCTACAGCCTGATTCAAAAATTCCTGAAGTGAGACATGGAGGATCTCTTTGCATCCCAGATCAACTCCAAATTTGTGAGGGACAACAAAAACAGAAGAGGAGGGAGGAAGAGAATCAGTTTTCAAAAGGAAAACATTGATTTAAAAAAAACTGCTTCTTGTTTTCTGTCTCAGAAACAGTACCTTGGGATTGAATATGCAGTCTCACTGTGGTTTTAATAGATCAGGTCTTTTGGATATTCAAGAAGAAGGTGGCATATACAAGCAGTTCATGGCAGACCAAATGCTAAGACTAAGAAAGTCCACGTTCCATTGCCAATTTAGCTATTCCATGACAAATTTTGTTCTCCAAGAGTCACTTCATTTCTCTTTTCCCAAATGTCATTAGTGAATTGTTTTGCTACAAAGCAGCACCAGATGTTTGTGATCTGCGTTGTCTCAGCATCCCTCTACACACTAGTGAATATTCTGTATTTAATCTTTCTCTTCTTTTGAACAGAATTTTATGCTGGCACTGTTGAAGTTTTTATGCCCCCTCCCAAGTCTGATTTAGACGCATCTATTAATAAATTGACAGGCTGTGACATATCATAGCAATTTAGAGCTTTTTAATCTCTGCTTGTGAGTGCTGCTTTTAGTGTTTCTGAAGGCTTTTATTAACAATGCCATCGGTTCTTTCTTGAATTTCTCTTTGAAAGTGATTGTCAAGCCTGCTCTGTCATTTTTTTTCCTAGGACATATACCTTTAAAACATCAATTCCTCCTATATGACTAGATGCATTTAAAAAAAATCTTTAGTTTCTGTAAATGAGAGAATAGCAACTTCTTGCCTTTTAGACATTGTGAGACTGGAACCCACAACACCCCAAAGTATTAGCTATGCTGACTGAGGCTGTTGGGAGCTGCAGTCCTATAATATAGAGAGAGCCATAAATTGCCCATCCCTGTTGTACACTAAGTTCTAATAGTAATTCAAAAATTGTTTGTTTGTTTAGTATTTCAGTATCACCTCTCAACCCACAAGTATTTCTAAGGAAATGAACGCATTTATTTATTTATTTCATGTCAAAAGCATTGCATAAATAAATAAGCTTAAAAACTGATAAAATAAAGGGATCACAAGCTGCTATATAGTTTTAGACCAACAACGACTACATTATCTCTAACTTTAAACAATTATGAATTAGTGCATGAAGCAGGGCATTGTGGGCAAGCATACAGATGCAGAGTTGTTTGTTCTGCTCCACAGTGGCACAAGGTGTAGGATTCTTCTAGGTAGTGCCATTTTGCTAGGTTGTCTTTTGATCTGACCACTCCACTTCTGAGTCTGTTCAGGGACTTCCAAGTTGTCCATTCTTGGTTTGCCCCTGGAGGGAGACCCTCGTGGGCGAGGGGGGGGGGCATCCAGTTGGAATTGCCTGATTTGGCTGCCCAGAGGAATATTTTTGCTGTTGCTGGAGGAACATTTAGAGGAGTGGTGGTCCTCGTGAAACCTTTCCTTGATGTAAGGCTACTGGGAGTGGCTGAACCCAAAAGTATTGCTTTACAATGAACACATAAAACCTATTAAAACAATATAAAGATTGAAAAATACTTTTAAATATATTATAACACTTTTTAAAAACTCCTAAACGCAGTCTAAAACCAATCCTAGGATCTAGTTTTGAAACAGTTAAAACAACAATTTTAAATGTTGAATACCATGACAAGCAGCACTGTTTGGCTGTCTATCGAAAGCTTAAAAGAGATGAAGCCAACCTAACTTTCTTGTGTGGGATCTTCTACTGTTAATGCACTGCTATAGAGGAAGAACTGCTATATGAACTGTTGTGACACACATCAGAGTTTTCTCTGAACATCTCATAATTTTGGCAGGCTCATATGGCAAGAGGCAGTGTTTCAGATATCCTGGTCCCAAGTTGTTGAGGACTTTATAGATCAACATCAACATCTTGAACTGAGCTCAGAAGAAATTAAAAGCCAGTTCAGTTCTTGCAGGACTGATATTATATGGTCTCTAAAATGCACATCTGACAACCTGGGTGTTATATTTTGCCGTGGTTGCAGATTCTGAACACTTCTTAGGTACAGTCTCACATTTCAGTACCTTAATTGGAAGATAACATGGCATGAACCACTGTGATCAGATTTGCCTTCCTCAAGACAGGGTGCAACTGGCGCAGGAGCCAAAACTTGCGCTCCCCGCATCAACCTGGCTTTTCAGGAGCAGGAGCCAAGAGCACCCCCTTTCAGGGGGAGGGCAACCTTTTCCAAAACAGGCTATGATTCCAATCCTAGATTGGCTTTCCTACTGATCCACAGCACTTTAGTCTTTTCTGGATGAAGTTTTAGTCTGTTCATTTGCATCCAGTCCTTTATTGCATATAGAAAAAATAATTCAGTAGTTCTTGGAAGCAGTGCTAAAGAAGATATAAAGCTAAATCACAGTATACTGGTGACATCCCTACCCAAAACTACAGATGACCTCTCTCAGTGGCTTCATATAGATGTTAAAAAGCTCAGGGGAAGTATTAATCCCCATGGACCCCACAGGTTAATAGCTAAAAAGCTGATTAACAGTTCTTCAGCCCTATCCTATGGGAATATTCAGCCAAGAAAGAAAAGAATGAGTGCAAAGCAATGAGCCACATCAACTAGTTGAACCAGAAGGATACCATTTGGTGGTATCAAAGGATACCATAGTCCAGGTGTCAAACTAAGGCCCAGGTGCCGGATATGGCTCTCCAAGGTCATTTACCCGGCCCTCGCTCAGTCTGAAACAACAACAACAATCCTATCTCATCAGCCAAAAGCAGGCCCACATATCCCACTGAAATACTAATAAGTTTATATTTGTAAAAATTGTTATTCCTTTTAATTATTGTATTGTTTTAAGTGTTATTAGCACTATAAATAAGATATGTGCAGTGTGCATAGGAATTCATTCATTTTTTTTCAAATTATAAACCAGCCCTCCAACAGTTTGAAGGACTGTGACTTGGCCCTCTGTTTAAAAAGTTTGAGGACCCCTGCCATAGTCAATAGTATCGTAGCAAATTCCTTGATTTGTATGAATCGTCACATTAAAATGTAATGATTAATGCTTCTGATTTCATGGAAGCTAATATTTTTGAGTAGTTTATATTGGTGGTTTGAAGAATGCACCTCTCCAGTATTCCCTATTGCTATTTCTAGTCTAGAGCCCCCTGGTGGAGCTGTGGGTTAAAGCACTGAGCTGCTGAAGTTGCTGATCAAAAGGTTGGCGGTTTAAATCTGGGGAACGGGGTGAGCTCTCGCTGTTAGGCCCAGCTTCTGCCAACCCAGCAGTTTGAAAACATGCAAATGTGAGTAGATCAATAGGTACTGCTTCTGCAGGAAGGTAATGACACTCCATGCCATCATGCTGGCCACATGACCTTGGAGGTGTCTATGGACAATGCCGGCTCTTCGGCTTAGAAATGGAGATGAGCACCAACCCCCAGAGTTGGACACTACTAGACTTAATGTCAAGGGAAACTTTTACCTTTACCTTTTATTTTTAGTCTACAAATGACTCTGTGTAGGAAAACTATCTCCATTGCTGCAAATTTACTCTACCTTGAACCTCCCTCTGCCAGTATGAGCTATAATCTTTCAGCTTGTCCTTATTTTCACTGGACAACAGTAATTGTTGTGGGTTTTTTTCAATAGTGGAAATTATGACCAAGGCAAAATGTTGTAATCCCATAGCAGTTCCATTCTAGGCAGTGAAGTTTATCTGACAGGAAGAACATTAATTCAAGTTAATATTTATTATTGGTAGTTGAGTCACACTGTCAGAATTGTAGCATACAGTGATATCTTCATCCATTTTTAGCAGGAAAGAGGATTTAACCAAAGTAGTTCATGTGGGAACAGAAACAAATCCATTCTGAAAAAAAAGATACATGTTGTTCAAGATTTATTACCTCTTACATATTATGAATGAGTTCCCTTCAGCACATTCAATCTATTCTGTGTGTTCTAAAGATTTTGTCTCATGGCTTCTTATGCAGCAATATATTCTCTCAGACATCACAAATTCAGCCCAGCATGACAGCTCCCTGGCAAACTTTATGAGTAGTAAATCAATGCCTTCTCAATGAACATTGGATCACTTACATTATTGAAGGATCATGCAGTTGTGTATCCACAGCAGAACTGTATGTTGCTGTCTTGACCTTATTAAGTTGTCTCATGTTTATCTAGAGAAGTGGTTCTCACCCTTCCTAATGCCGCGACCCCTTAATACAGTTCCTCATGTTGTGGTGACATTATTTTTGTTGCTACTTCATAGCTGTAATTTTGCTACCATTATGAATTCTAATGTAAATATCTGATATGCAGGATGTATTTTCATTCACTGGACCAAATCTGGCACAAATACCCGATACGCCCAAAATTGAATACTGGTGGCATGGGGGGGGGGGGGGAGAGGGGGTTGACCATCGCTCATAAAAACACTGAAAAACACAGCAGAAGAGACTTAAAAGCCATATATATATATATATATATATATATATATATATATATTACAATGCATGCACAAAACTTCATATATACACATTTACACAAATATACACATATATACAAAACACATATACACAGACTGGGTCACAGCAACGCATGGCAGGGATGGCTAGTACTATATAATAATAATAATCTATATAAATAAAATGTAACGTTTTATTTGTGGGATTAACATAGCTCAAAAAACCACTGGATGAATTGTCATGAAATTTGGACACCCCTAACAACCCTATGAGTGACCATCACTCATAAACCCTACCCAAAAAATAGTGGAAAGGACTTAAAAACCCCAAAAAGCTAAATGATGATACAATGCATGCATAAAAATGACAGCTCCCAGCATCCCCTAGACCAGGCCCTTTAGGGGAGGTGGATGCTCCAAATACACTGCTTCCAAACTGCAAGCTTGCTTCTCCTTGGAATTCTTTGAGATCATCCAAATCTGTACATATTTCTTATTTCCTATTCCTGGACTGCAGCTCCCAGCAATTCTCCAGATAGATAAGATATATAGGTTAGATAGAGATAGACTGCTGGGAGTTACAGTCAAGAATAGGTAGAGAAGGAAGAAAAGAGAGAAAGAAAAATGGAGGGGAAGGAAGGAAAGAGGTAGAGAAGGAAGGCAGGAGAGAAGGAAAGGAAAAAAGGCTGAGGGGATCAGTGCCTCTTTTAGGTTCTCCCAGGATGGACTAAGTTCTTACCTTTTGCCCCTCTGTTCATCAAAGGGGATGGTTCCTTTTAAAAATAAAACATAAGGTATAATACTTACTTTGACTGTGGGTAAATTGACCCAGATTATTTTAATTTGCAGCTATTGCTGCATTTTATTGAGTATTTTGTTTAAATTAGTAGGGGTTTTTATATGCTCTTTTTATGTACAACTGTTTTATATTAACTGACATTATTATTGTTTTATAAATGTCAATGTGTTTTACTGTATTTTGTATATTCCACTGAACTATTATGTATTTTTTTTAAGCCGCCCTAGGTCCCTTCTGGGAGATAGTGGTGGGATATAAATCAAGTTATTATTATTATTATTAAAGTTATTATGTTATGATTAAAATTTCAACTTATACACAGTACAGTAGAGGCTTGACAGAAAGTGAAAAGGACAAAAGAGCCCTGCTGTGAAAAGGTGTGTGGAGGTAGAAATCACTTTAGCATAGGTCTCTCCTGAGAACTATTATTTTGTTTACTTGAAATCTTTGACAAGCAGAATTTATTGTGTAGGTTTTTAAGGAACTCTCCTTCCCTTAAAAGAGGGGAGGGTGATGCAGGTCATCCAAACTATCCCCTTTGCACTTGCCAATGATTTAGCTCTAAAAGACTGTGACTCCCTCCCAGACACCGACCATTTCACCGCCTAGCGCTAGTTCGTCTTCTCCTGACAGATGCTCTAATTGTGCTCTCAGAGAGCTTGCCTGCATCCCAGAAGGAGCTAGTTAAACACTGGTTCTTGCTGGAAGCTGACAGCCTATGGGCTCCCTCTAGGGGTAGATGGGTCTCTGCGGAGCCAGGGAGCTGGGGCACGTTGCCAGGAAACAAGCCCCACACCATCTCTTTTGACAGGAAAACACAAGAAGCAGGGAAGAGCTATTCTTTGGGCAGCGGCAGCCAGAAATGGGGGAGGAAGGGGGAAGTCTTTGTTATGCTTTCTCACCAGCATTACCTCCGTTCACTATACCCTCACACACATACACACTCACATATATATTTGGCACTCCGCTTCTTGGAACGCTCTGAACTGCAAGGCCAAGTTCTCACACTGCTCAGCAACCTTTCGGAAGCTGTTTTTCATTATTTGTCCCTCATTTACTGAAATAAGATTCCACGGCTGTTTTTAGAAATCCAAAGATGGTTAATGATTTGCTTATGAGAAGCCGAAGGGTATCACTGTCCTCACCAGGGAGGGAAATCTGCATCCCAGCGCCAACCCCTCTCCTTTTCACACACCAAATCATGCAGCTCCAGGCCTAGCGTTCTTCTCTAACTGAAGACCAGAAGTAAAAGAGAGTGCTTTCCAGAACGATCCTAAAGCTGAAATTGCTTCTTCCTCCTGCTACTTTGTGATCTGAGTGTGAAATTTACTCTGGCCAAGGTACTTATTGATTCAACAAATGCCCATCTTCCTGTTGCTTTTTGTATGGTGCCAGGGCTTCAGGTAAAATGTCCATAATGAACCCTTGACTTCAGAAAATGTTCACTATTATTTAGAGCCAGCCCCAAATGATAGAGCCTAAGAGCGGTGAAGTGCTAAAGGATCAATCTATGTATGCAACTCACAGTCCCATAAATTAAGAATGCTGCCTTCACATGCAGGTTGTAGAGGACATTATCCCATTGGGTTACGGTTAGCTTACTCTAGCTCCCATTCACTTGCTTGCCCTGACTAAGGGCTTTATCAGACTTGCATTTTGGACCTAGCATCTCCGCTTTCTTAGCATCTTCTGCCTCCTGCAGAACTCTCGGAAATGTAGTTTGGGAAGGTGAGGACCTCTCCAGTAGAGAATTCTAAAGGCCCCACCCTAAACTACATTCTCCAGAAATCAGAACAAGGCAGAAGGCGCCAAGAAAGCAAAGGTGCCTGCTTTAAAACACTAGTCTGATAAAGCCCTAATTCCCGTGATCATGCTGTCAGCTTGTAACTGCCATCATATCTATACCTATCCCCTCTAGGGGAAATGTTGGAGAAGAAAAACAATGAATGACGGGAGCAGGTAAACTAGTGGATTCTTCATAGAGCATCGGATTTCAGAATTTGCTATCCAGGACAACCCGTTTTGTAAGCCAGAAGCCTGAACCAGATTTGGTGCAAAAATATAATTTTGTAGACTTATCCTAGAATGATAAAATCATGTGGCATGCATCAGACTAGACATAAATAGACACGAATTCTGAATAATGACAAAATGCCACAAACATCTTTATCTGGTGTTGGATCACAGATTACCTGCCTCTTGGGACTTTCATTGAGATGCTGGTGCATATAGAAGTCAGGGTCAGACTACACAATACATTCAATTCATTATCATGTATTGGGCAAACAGCAACTTAGCAAAGGTTTGTGGTTGAGGAGAGGATGCTGGTCATAAAAAAAATCCACAGATAAGGATTGCATTGTACTTGTATTGATTGCATTATATGGATTTAATCGGGAGTGGCGAATCAAGGAGCACTCTTGATATTCCCACAGTTCCTCTTGCAGTTCCTCCACATTATATGGCAGCTTTCCCTTGATAGCAAATTCACTGGATTTGTGATGTATATCAATGGCTATTTTTATTTAAAAGTACAACAGCAACAAGAATAACTGTGAAGAATGCTGTTGTAGGATATTTGCGGGTCCATAAAAAAAGCTTTACATGCTGAATTTTCAGGCAAAAACATTCTACAAGATCTCAAAAAAACTATGATAAGGTTGCCATATGCCAAGAGTGAACTTGAAAGCACATATCAACAATGCTGAAGTATAAATGTAACATAGGGTAAAGGTAAAGGTTTTCCCTGACATTTAGTCTAGTTGTATCTGACTCTGTGAGGTGGTGCTCACCTCCATTTCTAAGCTGAAGACCTGGCATTGTCCATAGATGCATCCAAAGTCATGTGGCTGGCATGATTGCATGGAATGCCATTACCTTACCGCCGGATTGGTACCTATTGATCTACTCACATTTGCATATTTTTGAACTACTAGGTTGGCACAAACTGGGGCTAACAACAGGAGCTCACCCTGCTCCCCAGATTCAAACCACTGACCTTTTGGTCAGCAAGTTCAGCAGTTTAACCACCAGAGGCTCCAAATGCAACATATACTCCTTTATTTAAGTCCTACTAAACTGAATAAGTCTGAATTTTTAGCAAGTAATCATAGATAGAATTTATATTATAAGGCAAAGTATGGCACATTTTGGCAGAAGATGATCACAGTTATACTGTTGAGTAGAGTGTGCTTCCTCAGTATACTCAGTTTACTAATTTTTACTCAACGTTTCCTAAGAGGGGTGGCATTGCATTAACCACTGCTACTGCCTCTTCCCCCTCATCAGACAGGCAGCAGCCAAAGTGCATTGCCAACACAGCTCACTCCAGTGCAGAATGACACTTGTGCATCCTATTCTTCTGAGAATAGTAGATGAGCTTTTTAAACACCTGTTCTTTTTGCTGCCATTCTGGTTGTAGGCAAATGAAACTGTGGGGCAGAGAAGGAAAAAGGCCTAGCTAGCATAAGGCAGGAAATAATTATTATTGCTTGCCAAATTAAGACCATGACGACAATGGGCAGACGAGCCATGAGTCACTGACCCGAGGCAATGCAATGTGTCATGGCAAAAGAGAAGCAGCCCAGGGCAATACTGGCCCAAGGCTTCAATTTGCAATGATTGTAAGGCCCACATGCCAAAGGGTTTCTCTCTACCCCCTTCTCTCTAGAGATCCACACTGATGTTCTTTAGAACCACTTGGACATAATAATTATGATGAAAATGCACGTTTCCAACATCTAACCTACGGCATTTGACCAAACAAAACAGAATTGCAAAACCTGAATGCAATCCAGAGCTTTCCAAACACCTGTGAATTAGTCAGTGGAAAATACTCGTCATCTTTGCTAGCACAGATGAGTTGAACCTTCTGGGCATTTTAGCAGTTAACCATCTGTACACATAACCTCTTCCCTCCCCAACCCCCCCCCCCCCTTCATTCCCTAGTACATAGAAATCTTGTAGAAGGGTGCAAAAATGCTATAATTGTGGTAATAACTACACCTGTTCTTGAACATATAATATGTCCTGTGCAGTGCATTTGCAACACATATATATTGCCTCGTCTTTAAACAAAAACTATCACATATTATTGTTCAAGATATCCCCTAAAGTATATCATATCTATTGAGTAATTTAAGAAATCTGTTGTTTCATTTGCTTTTATTCTTTCTTTCTTTACATTGAAGCTATTTAACAAAGATGATTTTATACAGTACATGTTGTTCAGTTACAAAATCTGTGTTGTTATCACACCTCACTGAGTATTTTATGGAGTATTACTTAGGACTTGGTTTCATTAATATCTTTTCTTAGTACAATCATCACTACTGCATGGGCACCATATCAACCAATATGTATTATTATTATTGATGATACATATTGCTTGATAAGCTTATTCCAAGGGTTGTTTATAAATCATGTTCACACATGCACATAGCTTAACTGGGCACCTAATACTTTATATGCCTCAGTTTTCATGATGATTGCAACTGTATTATCCGTTCCTTCAAGTCAGTGGAAGAAAAAAAAATATTATAGTATTCTTGCAAGTCTGGAACTGGAGCCAGTCATAGTAGAAAAATTGGCGCATCAATTTAAATTAGTTAAAGGTAAAGCCAGAATATCTTATTTGCACCCAATCTGGGATTATTTTATGCGCTATACTTATCTATTAAGGCTTTCCTCACATTATGAAAAAGAGAATAAATATTAATTGTTATTATAGACCTATATGGTAGATTTTATTATTTTATTATTTAAAACATTTATATTCCACCTTTCTCACTCTGAAGGGATACTGGTCAAAGGACATTTAATCAACTACCAAGCTTGCAAACTTTGTGTTTTGTCTGTTTGTTTGTTTGTTTGTTTGTTTTGTTAAAAATGTAATATAACTCTCTAGGTGCTCCTGACATGATAAATAAATACTCCGAAGGGGACTCAGGGTAGAGCACAACACATATACTGTATGGCAAACATTCAATGCCGGAACATAACATAAACTATAAATATACATAAACACTGAAATAAATTATCTCCACTTTAAAATCCATTGTTTAAAACCATTTCAGATCAGCCATACCAGATCGGGCCAGCAGGTAAAAGTTTCCTATTATTGCCTTATTGTACTATCCCAAAGACTATGGTCTCAAGGAGTAAAGTGAGGCAATACTTTTAAAGATGTTGTTGCTATGCCTTCAACTCCTTTCTGAGTTATGGTGATTGTAAAACAACCCTGTCATGAGGTTTACTTGGCAGGATTCACATTCTAAGAAGAAGGATTTATTCTCTGATACTGAGAGAGCATGACTTGCCATGGATTTCCATGAACAAGTGGAAACTTGGAGACTAAATCAGACACAAACGGACTCTTGAATAATAAGGATTTAGCAGTCTTTTTTGAGTCAGAGTGTGCCTTAGTTTATATCCCCTCTTTCTGTGAGTACTTTGGAATTTTTAAAAAATAGTTGAAAAAAAAACAGAAGGCCTATCAAGAGAGTTGCCCTATGATATTTTGCTATCTAAAACAAGAGAAAGCTTGACATGTGTATGTGTGTGTGTGTTTGTGCCTCAAAGTTACTAGTTGACTTATGATGGCCCCATGAGTTTCATAGGGTTTTCCGAGGGCAGTTTCTTCTAGCCTATAGCACCCAGCATTCATTGGCAATCTTCCATCCAAAATATCAAGAGCTGACCTGCTTAAGCTTCCAAAATCGGGCAATATCTGGTGCCTTCAGGTATAGATCCAAGCTGATGAACACACATACTACAATCCATGTAATATTAACTAACTAACCTAGATATAGGACCTTGTGTCAACATTTATCACAAAATAGCTTCCCCTAAATCCAGGAACTGCCGCCCAATAGGACCAGCAAAGTGGTACAAACAACTCTCTGACCTCTAAGGGAGAAGAGTACTGGAGGATCTGTTGCTAGTGGTTGCCCAAACATCTGCTACAGGAAAGTTTTCTTTTTTTACTTGGGTTTTAGATATTTAGATATTTTATTTGGACATGCATGAGCACTAAATCGTAAAATGTTTGTTAATCTTTTCCAAAGAACTGAATCTCTGGAAAAATAATTTTCAGATTAAACAAGATAAATGGTGGCTAGTGTGTGGCTGTCTTTTGTCTAAAAAAGAAACTAGTAATCTAGACTCAAACTGGTGCACTGCCCCTCTGTTTCCTGCCCGCCAGTCACTACTAGCACTTATTTAACATGTCATCTGCTCATTGATGACTACTTCCACTTCTGACTCTTAGCATAAATGACAATCTCAGACACATCCCTGTCAGTCGCTTCTTCCTCACAGCACTGAACAAACTGCATGTTGCAGAAACTGCCACCTTCTATCAGCTTCTTGTGTAAAGGATTTCTGGATACCTCTCAATACAAATTAAAGAGCTGACATTCATTCCAAAACAGCTCATTCTGAAAGGGATGCTCTTTTATCAGTAACCACCTTTTTTCTTTTTCCTCTAGTCATCTATAAACAGATCGATTCACAGTTTGGTTTCTCTGATTGCCCTTTCCATCAAATTAATGTTTCATCTTCCCGCATATTACTAATCTTTCAGTCCTTGCCCTCTGGATTAGGCAGGCCATGTCATGCATGAATTCCATCCTAGAAACTGGTCTCTCATGCCTTATCACATGGGCAAATGCCCTGGGAGACCTTGAAGCAAAGGACGCTCTGGTTGAGACAGACTGCTTTCTAATCTGCCATAATATCTGAGACCACATTCCGCAAGACCTGGGGAGAATGAAAGCATTGTGTCAGCAAGAGTTTTAGAATGAATATTTTATATGCAACTATACATAACTGTCAGCTTTGTACTAAAAAATCCAATTTTAGATACAAAAGATATTTGAAGATAAGCACTCCAAATGACTCCTGCTCTGGAAATCACATTATGTTTAAGACAAACCACCACCTCAAGACTATAGAGAAAGCCAAACTACTTGATAATGTGGGTTCTTTCCTCATCTCTCTCCATGACTGTGTATCAATGGCACACTTTTATTAGCTTTATGGATTTCCCAGCACCTGTCTATACTCATGAAGGATTAAGTGCTTGCTAGAAATATTTGATAGCACATTGCATACTAGCATCTGCAATGGCCTTCAAAGCAAAGCATAAAAGGAAGGGATTGACAGGAAGAGCAAAAATTTCAACCAATATTTCAACAAAAGTATCAAGGGATAGGCACTTTTGCAAAGTTTGTATAAACTTTAATCTATGAATGTGCCAAATGACATGGCAAAGCGAATAAAATCTTGCTTTAAGACAACTTCTTAATTCATTAACACAACCCCATCTTATGAAATATTCCATGCCCAATGCTACCAACTTTGACAAAGAACTATTGTGACCCAGGGAAGAAAGATAGATAGTAGGTAAAAGCAGACTGCATATGTTTGCAATATTCTACTTCCCAAATCAAATATTATGCAATTACTGGAGTTCTGCAAGCTATTATGATTTGTGGTCTGATTATGCAAAATCAACATATTAATTGTTGCATTGTTTTCTTCCCATTTCAGCATTCATCCCATTTTTAAACAATTATCTCAGAGAACCAATACAGAATAATCTTGAACCTGGAACAAGGTGACCCAAGTTGAAATCTGTATGGCCATGTGCTTTGCCTCTGTGATCCGCCACTTCTAGATAAAGCTGTCTTACAAACTCCTTGCTTCTTGCACTCCACCACTCACATTGCTCACTTTTCCATCCCTCCTACTTCCTCCTTCACTTCAAGTCTGAAATTTCTATTTCTTTTGCTCTTATATGCTACAACTTTCACTACTCACTCTCCCATTTCTCCTGTTCCCTCCATTATCTCATTTCATACCATCACAATGTGTCAGTTTGTATATTATTGTCCTGAATGAGCATTGTGCAACATATCTAGTATCTGGGTAAAAACTGGACAAATACAGGTGGGGCAGGGTATGGCAACCCTAGGACAGAGATCCTAAACCATGAATAGGTTTTCATCATACAAAGCTTATCATGGAAAAAAAATAAACTTGCTGAATTCCCTCTTACATGTAAGTATTACAAGTACAGGAAATCTGGCTTCTTTTGCTATAGAGTGGGGAGATAGAAATGCTAAGGTGTGTCTTGCAACCTCATCAGACAGGGGTGGGGGAGTCCCCATTCTAACACTTTGCTGGCATACTGCTGGGACGGAGTCTGTGGAACCCATCATATGATGCAGGGCTACTTCTGGCGGGGCTTCGTTAGTCTCCGTCTCAGCAATGTGACTACCCGTATCCTCATTTTTTTAAATAATTGTTTTATTAATTATTTGACACAAACAAATATACAATCAGAAAATGCACATTCAAAAATAACGAAACCTGTCTCTCGGATTCAATTTCATTGCTAATAGATCTATATTCAAATGGCAACTTGTGCAAAATAAGCATATTTTACCATTCACTAGAGTTCAAGACATTGCCACAGCAAAACTTGTGAGAACTATTCTTAACTAGAAATATTGGTTGCTATGTTTTAGGAAAAACTGCTTCAATCTGGATAATAGCAATGGTATCACCAGCTGCTTCCCGCATAGCCTCGTTGAAGAAGCTGGGACAGCTTGGGAAAAAGTTGGGGACCGCCAGGAAATGTCATGGGATGGCAGCCCACAACCAACCACAGTAAGGGGAGGAATCTGGGACCTGTCCCATGGTTTCCCTGCTGTCCCCCAGCTTCTGGACCTCTACCTATGAGGTCTTTGTTAGACTCATGAGCTGCCCCCTGAAGTATAATTAAAAGCCCAACACTATGCATCCCTCCCTGTTTGCAATATGCTTACGCTCCAGTAAGCATATTGAGAAATGGGTCAAAAGTTTAACCGGAATGTGGTAGTAGAATAGATTGCAGTGCTCTAGATTGTTAATGTTATCGTATACATGCAATACCTCCCTGGATAAAAAACACATACATATTTCCATATTTACTTAAGTATAATATGCCATCAAATGTAATGCGCACCACAAATTTTAAGATCTCTATTAGGAAAAAAAAAGGATTTGCTATTGAATGTAATGTAAGGTGGTGGTGACTGCAGAAAAGCTGGTAGAAAGCCATGCCCCTCTGTCAGGCAGGAAGCTGGTAGTGGCCACATAAAAGACTGGAGGGAAGCCACACTCCTACTCTGACCTTCTCACCAGCCTTTTCATGGCCATTAAACAAGATAAATGCCTCTTCCTCTTCTGTACCCAGCTGGGATCTCTTGCCCAGTAGCTCAGGCAGATTTAGGCGTGCACTTTTAATGTATCATCAACTCTAGTGCACACACAATTGTAGGGATGTAATTTAGCCCCCAAAAAGGTGAGCTTTAGACTTGAGTAAATGTGGTATATATTTTGCTTGCCTTGTAGAAGAGTTTCTAACTTCAGCCTTCTGTACTCATTTCTACTTGGAGGTGACACATTGGGGGACTTTAAGATGAGATCTCTGTTGTGCTGCAAATGGAACAATCCATTCCACCATCTCAAGTCTATACTATGTCATTCCCCCTGCATTCTTCCACACTTCTGAGCACAATACTTTTCAAATTAGAAATCCCTTTTAGGGTGTCAGAGTCATACACTTGAAATTATTTAGGAGAAGCAGGCGTGCACATGTAGTGCAAATGGGCAGACAACAATTACCTTTGCTAGAATAAATATTTTTTTTTAATGTTCACAAAAACAGAGGAACCAATTTGGAAGAGTACCTCTAGTCAAATATTTGCTGTTCTTATTGTGTGGGCAAGAGGGTTTGTTTTCTTTTTTAGGTGAGATTAGGGCCAGTGGAAAAGGCCTATATGAATAACACTTGATTGGGTAAGGCAAATAGCCGTGTAATTAAACTGTAAACACTGTATGTGGTAATTTTAATGTAGTTTAAGGCCTTGTAAATTACATGGTCATAAAACGGCACTTGGGGTTATGCTTTGCAAAAATATTGATGTTTGTGTTGGATTAATTAGTGTCATTTGCATACAGAGAGGAGCAGAGCGCCCAATTCCTGATCAAGGTCAGGCCTTGACTGAATTTTCAACAGAACAAAAAACCAGAAAGGGCTAGTCGGGCCATACAATCTTCTTAAACAAACTGGTTTCATTTTAATTAGTGAAACAAAGAACATTAATAATGCATCTCATGAAAACTGTCAATAATTCTGAAAGAGCACATCTATTTAAAAAAAGAAAGAACTCTGTTCAAATGTTTCTTGTAGAAATATGCTATGGTTTGTACAGATTATTACTTTTTCAAAATGCTTGGGATTAGAAGTTTTTTGAATTTTGGATTTGAAATACCTGTATTTTCATATACTTATCTAACAATAAGGAGATCTCTTGGAGCTGGGACTGAAGTCTAAACATATCATTCATTTTTGTTTCATATACACCTTATTCAAATTGCCCGAAGGTAACTGTATACAATAATTTGTACATGAAATTAAATTATCAGAGAGTGTTTTTTGTTTATTTAATATGTTTATTTATACTTCATTTTTCTCTCCACAAAGGGACTCAAAGAGGCTGCATAATTATGAGTCCACACTACCAAGAAAGCTGCCTTTTGAAGTGTTTCAGGCCCCTTCTACAGTCATATAAAATCCAGATTATCTGCTTTGTACTGGATTATATGACAGTGTATACTCATATAATCTAGTTCAAAGCTGATAATGTGGATCATTTGCTTTGATAATCTGGATTATATGGCAAATCTGGATTATATGGCAGTGTAGAAGGGGCCTTAGACACACATTTATATCAGTTACTTATGAGTCATTTATGCATTATTAAGGCTAAATTTTCACTGTTTGTAAGCTTCTTTCTAAACTTTATACTGACAATTAGGATCAAAGGGATTCACATTTATTCCTAATATAAAATCAGACATAAGGGAGAAGGCTTTAGTCTAAAATTCTAAGTGACATGATGGGCTTTATTGTACATAGATATGTGGATTCCCTGATCCAAAATTAAAACACTCAAATGTCATTATATGTTTGTGCGTGTGTGTGTGTGTGTGGAAGAAATCAGATTTTAACAATTCAATGGAGTTTAACAATTCAACTTAGTTATGAAAACTTTATAAAAATTATTACTGTAGTCTGCATCGTAGTAACATATTTTCTTCCTACCTTCTTTAAGGAACAATTTGTGAAAATATCCATAATCAATTGTAACAAAAACATGTTTTATTGAGTACATTCGAAAGGTAGTATGGTGTCATAATGTTCTTCAGGTCAATACGTCACTTCCTGACAGTATTCAAACAGAAAATAAAACTGTGTCTTTAATGGCCGTACAAAAGGGACTTCAGCATGTGCAACATTTCAGTTCTGCCCCCCTTCACTGAAACTGTTAAAGGTGGAAGAATCCTGTCCTTTTTCCGTGTGTCCACCCTTCTTCTCAAAAATGTGAAGCTTTGCTTTCAATTTCGAAAAAAACTCAAGAAAACAAACTTGTAAAATTATGCTCCATGTTGTTACCAAGTATTTATCTACCATTCTAGAAAAAGCTATCTATATTCTCTTCATTCCTAAATATTTATTACATGGGTAAAATAGGATCAAAATGCATAAATTGGAATTATCTATTAAGCCCAGGTTCTTTCTTACAGACACAGTCAGGTGCAGCTTGTTAATTTTAACTCCAAGTAGGAAAGAAACCTCAGCTGAACACCATCTCTCTCTATCCTATGAGACCTCCACGGAGAAGAAAAATCAGCTCTGCCATTTTTCCTTGGCTTTGTTGTATCTCAAGCAGAGAAATTCCCAGACAAGCAGATAAAATGCTTGCAATTTTCAGACATCAATCCTTGTAATTTGAAAAGCAACAAAACAAAAACAAAACAAAACGTGCCTGTACAGGAAAGCTTTAGGCTTCCTGCTTTGTCAGATGTAACAATGCACAGCACAGCATTCAGCATTTTATAAACATGGCTTTAATAAAGGGTTGCTCTTCCAATTTATTGTCCAAAGCAGAAGGCCAGTCTTCAATAAACTATTATGTTTAGTGATTATTTTGAATCCAACTTATGAGCCAGGAGAATATTATTTCATATCTGAGCACAAACTTCTCCAGGGCTCTAGAATATGAATGGACAAACCTGTCATTCTTTCCCACTTTCACATTTTGCCAATTTATTCTATTTTATGTCAAAAGTATTGCATAAAATAGTTAATGTAAAACTGATAAAATAAAGGGATTACAAGATGCTATTTCATTTTAGACCAAAAACAGGCAACAATGACTGCATTGTCTGTAGATTTAAACAATTCTTCCTCTGTGCATGAGGCAGAGCATTGTGGGCAAGCATACAGATTCTGAGTTGTTTGTTCTGCTCCACAGTCACACAAGGTGGAGGATTCTTCTAGGTAGTGCCATTTTGCCAGGTTGTCTTTTGATCTGCGCACACCACTTCTGAGTCTTTTCAGGGACTTCCAAGTTGCCCACTCTTGGCTCTTGGTTTGCCCCTGAAGGAAAACCCTTGGGGGGGGGGGGGCATCCAGTTGGAATTGCCTGATTTTGCTGCCCACAGAGATATTCTTGCTGTTGCTGGATGAACATTTAGAGACATGGTGGTTCTCATGAAACTTTTCCTTGATTTAAGTCTACTGGGATAGCCATATAGTGGATGGCTTTCACAATGTTCAACCTTATTTCTCTCACAATGGGCAGCAACTTTCCATCACACATCAGAGGAGGGGGGAGCAATGACAGCTAGAGTCTATCAACAGGTGTAGGTTTGAGACATCTACATGTCTCATTTTGCCAATGTTGATAAATTACATCAAAATTGTACTAAAATAATGTTTTCACCCATCTGTGTTCTAGAAATGGTGATTTTTCTCACTAGGCTAGAAGAACTTATTGGAGAGTAGCCAGGGGGGTGGGGTCCAAAAAACAAGACATCGTATCTCTGTGAACATGTCAGGTTTTAGACCACTGCTGATATACCAATTATTTCCATCAAATTTCCACTATGCATGGCTTTTTCACAAGGATATATAACAATTTCACAGTAGAATCATGTTCATGCTTATTCAGAAATGCAGTAAGTTTTGTACTCACCAAGGGCCTTGCCTCTGTCCAACAGGGCTGTGTTTAGAACTGTGGTCTTAATTACCTTTCCTTATTTTCCTCCACATTTTCTCCATTTAGTAATTTTAAAAACAAATATTCTTTTAAAGTTGGAGCAGTAGCAACACTAGGGGGATGTGAACCTCACTGGTGACACATCAGAGATGTGACACCAAAATGATTGTTTATAAAATTATTGCGTAGCATTTCAGAAGAAATGTATTATTTTTATAGAAATATCCCTGTAGTTAGATGTAAATGCAAAACATTTTTCTTAAGCCCAGCTGTACTGTGTCAATATCCCAACAAGGCTAAAATTCTATGTTAATTTGATTTTTGAACTTTCTAATGTGTATCCACTTCAGCCAGAACTGTCATTATTGCCCAATTACAATGACACTTTGAATCACATAGTTTCATTTGCACAATATTGTAATTTTCATTGCTCCTGTTTTTATAGTCATTGACATTGTCAATTTTTTTCTGTTAATTTAGTTTCAATACTGTGGTCTGGTTTGGGAAAAGGTCCATGAGGGGAACACTGTGAATTGCCTCATTGGGTGACACCAACACTAAGGATACTACTGATTTGGAGAACTATTCTAGTTGAACTATAACTGGTAACAATCAAAATGGTGCTTTTACATTCCATACCTTTCCTACTGTGCTTTAAAAAAATCACTCCACAAATATAAGGCTTTTAATTTCATATATATATATATATACACACACACAGAGAGAGAGAGAGAGAGAGAGAGAGAGAGAGAGAGAGAGAGAGAGAGAGAATGGTTTTTCAAGTTCTCATGGCGATTTGAGGATGTGAATTTGAGCCACAAAATTCCTTTTTTAAAAATCATCTACAGATTTAATCAGTGCATCTAGACTTTTTCACTGAAGGCCCTCCTGTCAAGGTGTCCCAGCTGCACTATACACTGGGAAAGAGAGTATGATGGCATTTTGGGCATATGTAACACCACAGATACTTCTCTGCAGGGAAGAGAAATCTGCCCTCTTAAAATAAAGGTACAAGGGCAAAGCCATTCCCAAGAAGTCAGTAAAAGAGGTAACACTTATTAATGATTGCAGCAGAGTGCTTTTCTTCTTCTTTTTTCTTTCTTTCTTTTTTTGTTCCCCTATTAAAGAAGCTCTTCGTCCTAATAAACACTCTCGAAAGAGCTTGCTCTTAGGGCACCTTCTCTGCACTTTGTTTATAATGAGGCTTCTAATGAGTACACTGTGTTTATGTCTCCTTTGGAGACTCATCACTCCCTTTTCTCAATCTGCTATTTTAAAAGAGAGCAATACAAAGGCACTCCACTGTACACACACAAACTAGCCAACCTCTCCCCCCCCCCCCCATGCTTCCACATACCTTTCTGCAAGGACACATAATGGCAAAGGACAAGTGAGCATTTGAGTATGCAAGGAGGGGGTGAGAAGGAGGCAAAATCACAGGAGATTGAAGGGCACAGTGCTGCTGTTCTGCGAGGGCACTCTGTGTTTCTGTAATGCTTAGCTGCCCATTTTTCCACATTTCAAAAGTAGAACCATATTAGAAGTGCAAGCAATACTAATTCTTGCTCTGTAGATTCCTAGAGTGAAAGGTCTGGCAATTTCCTAATATGGTACATCAAAAAATTGTTCTCATCCAACCCACAGATGCTAGAAACCAGCCACAGCAGAAGGAAAGTAGAAGAACTGGCAATTAATTTGCTTCTGTTTTTATTGACAAGCCTTGTCATTTAGCAACATCCAGAGTTCTGCATCAAGACAAATGAGAAGCTTCCAATGAGTAGCATGCTATTCCCTTCATAGTTTCTTATAACTTATTTTTAAAAAATAGGCAATGTTGTATTTCAAGGTTGGACTTGGATTCTGGGAGACCGGAATTTGAATCCCCACTTAACCATGTAAAATCACTGAGTGACCTAGGGCAGGACATGTTCTCTCAGCCTTCAAGGAAAGCAATCTGGATACTTCTTGCCAAGAAAACTATGTGAGGGTTAACAATAAAAACAACAAATGTTTAGAATGTGTATTATGGTAAATAAGATGTTTCCAATGGTCTAAAATTATTTTGATTTTTTAAAATCCCCAAACAGTATACAAAACAAACTTTAGTAATGGTCCAGATGTGTGATTTATTCAAACATTTTTATTTTATTGTAGTAAGTTACTGGCACAATGCTGTATGATACCAACTTAAATGGTCAATACCATAAAAATACAGTACCAAGATCTTGGTCATTATTGCACCAATCCACTTTTTCACCATGGTCTTGTTAGCAAAGAGCAGTGGTTCTCAACCTTTGGTCCTCCAGGTATTTTGGACTTTCAGAAATCCCAGTCAGCTTACTAGCTGTTAGGAATTGTGGGAGCTGAAGTCCAAAACACCTGGAGGACCAAAGGATGGGAACCACTAGCATAGATAATTTATTATTATTTATTTATGTATTTATTATATTTATACCCCACCTTTCTCAACCCCAAAGGAGATTCATGGTGGTTTTACACATAGGCAACTATTAAATGTCATAAAAACAACATACAATTAAAAATAAACATTTAAATTAAAACCACATGAAAACATTTAAAACATTCCATCAACTATTAAAACCACACCATCCACAATCGTAATGGATACATACCACATTCAGCACCTTCACACAGTCATGCCAATTCAGTAATTGATCATACTTCTGCACACCCTCATAACACCAATACAGCAGTTCTACCATCCTTAAATAAAAAGGAAAGAATAATGTATATAAAATAAAAAGGCAACAGCCAGCTTGGTAATGCCAGGGAAGGGGTGAGAGGGGGGAAATCTACCATCTTGTGTCACTTTACTGCCAGCATATTGGCACAGAAATTGAAGGGACCCATTGCACTATGGTAGGTAATGGTGACACGGTGAGAAGGGGAACTATTGACAGGTTTTACCCATCAATAGCTAGGATGCGTACAGTGTTGTATGGTAGGAACAGTCACCCAGGGTAATGGTCCAGCTGCAATGCCGGCTTGCCTATCTTATGTGATAAAGTCCTTAATAGGCTTGAAGCTAGTAGTACGCACATATAATATTATAGCTTGCATCACACAATGTAAAGGAATACCTAAGAGATCATTAAATAATGGCCAAGGTTTGAGTCCCAGCTGTTCTAAAATCTAAATGAGCTCCCCCTTTTCTTGAAGCACTTCAATCACCACAGAAGCAATACAACATACTTGTTCACTTGCTATATAAAATGGCACAGTTAAGATCAAGAGCAGTGTTGTTATACGGTCTTAGACATACTATCCATCAGCAAACATGCATATAGAAATTTATACTCTCAACCTCTTTAGAGTGGTTTGACCTTTCTAAAGCTTACAGTGCTCACTTTTGGTTCCTTTGTAAAAAAACAAAAACATCTTCTCTCTTGTGAGATACTGAATGCACTGATTGTGACAACCTACATACTTTTGACCTCATTTAACAGCATCTCTCTTCTCTTGTTTATAACCTGATCATAAACCTTACAATTGTGCTGTAAAGGAAGACTCCAAGGAGATTAAGGTCTAAATGATGTTGCATCACATGACTACAATACTGACAGCCAGGAAAGGAGATTGAATGGCGGGCAGAGGCAGAATGAGTGAGTGACAGATTGTGAGAGTCAGAAGAGACAATAGAGAAAGGAAGAAGAGAAAGTAGGAAAGAAAGAATTAGGCAACCCGCTTGTGATTGATCAAGATAGCTGTTACACCCCATATCTGGAAATACCCATGTTCTAAATATTATGAACCATGGTACATTTTAGATAAGGCTATGTTGCCAGCTATAGATACAATGTCAGTCAGGGCAGTTCTTCCTTCATGCAGGCTTCATTCACATTTTGAAGTTAGTCTTGCAACTAGAAGTAAGTGTCATGCTAATTGAGCTATTATATCCAGAAGTGCTAAAAGCAGTACTGCCTTTCAAAAGGATGCCATTTTACACAAGCACTGGACATTTCTCTAAAAGGAATTATTTCTCTGTTCCTTTCTCAACTATCTTCACAGCATATATTTTCTCTTGGCCTCAATCCTTTAAAAAAAGTTGCACAGACCCTTAGTAGTGACTCGAGATATGTTTGCCTGTGTCTTTATCTATATGTGCGTACACAGAGAGAAGGGGGGGCAGCTCATTTTGCTTTTCATCTCTTCTGCATTGTAAATCTGGAAATGCAGCCATGTGCTATCGGGTTTCTGAATTATAAACAGAAAGATGCAACAATCTTTCCTGTGCATATAGCTTAAGACTGACACATCAAAGATAATGGCAACATGCCAAATTGCTATTCTTTTTTATTGTATTTAGAACTATTTATAACAAGCTGTACATTTCATGGCAGCTACTTCTGTGACAGTGGTAGCAGGGAATCTTTCAGGTCTTCCTTTGAACTTTAAAAGACCTCTCCAAGGTGCTGAACACTATCTTCAAAACAGATTCAGCAGCTTGGGTAGCTCATTTAATGTCTAGAATACATTCCACACTGACTGGCAAAAAGCCTCCAGATTGCATTGCTGAATGACCTCCTGACCCTTGAAGGATTACAAGTAAAAGTCTGTATGCAGGCTCAGAGGACAGGTATGTTTTTGTCTTATAAGTATTTTTCATTGACAATAAATATAGTAAGATGGCACGTGTTGTTTTGATAAGAAGCACTGCACTCTTTGGGCCCTTCCACACAGCCATATCACCCAGAATATTAAGGCGGATAATCCACAATATCTGTTTTGGACTGGATTATCTGAGTCTACACTGCCATATAATCCAGTTCAATATGGATTTTTTACAACAGTGTAGAAGGGGCCTTTGTGAAGTTGCCATTGAAAAGAACCCAGCTACTACAGGATTCTGTGATTCACTTCCTAAGTATGGGTATGTGTACATTGTAGAATTAATGCAGTTTAATACTACATTAACTACCATGGCTCAATACTATGGGACTATGGGAATGATAGTTTTACAATATCTTTAGCCTTTCTACCAAAGAGTCCTAGCACTGAGTTATGGCAGTGAAAGTGGTGTCAAATTGCATTTATTCTACAGTGTAGATGTACCCTAGGTTTAGATGCCGTGAAGGTATAACACCATGTCTTGGCCAAGTGCCACAGTCAACTTTTGACAGTCCAGAGTGCTGATATCAATCTTTATTGCCTTAAACATCCTGGGCCCTTTGTATCTTCGAGCATGTTTCTTCCAGATGTTGATGAATGGCTAGCTGGCCTCACACTAGCTGGCCATGCTAGGGATGGTATGGAGGCTAACATCTGGAGGGGCAATGACTACTCATCCATGCCTTTCACCCACATAGTCTTTTGCTCCAAGAGGTTCTGATGAGTGAAAGAAAAAATGTTTCTCACAAATACAATATTATTTTACAAAAGAGGAGGGGATTGCATCCAAAAATATTTGCCAAAAAAATGTCCAAAGATCAAAAATAAGTGAAGGTACACCCTATTCCCTATAACAAAGATCCTAACATTGAATGATTGTATTTAATGTTTACATATTTCATAAACAACAGAGTTTGAAGATGTTATATATTCTAGTATGGCATGATCCAAGCACTGCTTTGCCCCTCTGAGTGACAGCTCTACAGTTTCTTCCCAATGTGAACATGGGGTAGAGATTCCATGCATATATAACCACGGCAAGCCATGAATTTGTAACAAAGAATGTCTACTCAGAACTTTGTGAAAGCTGAGGGCTGAACACAAAAGGTTCTTTGTTTTCTACAAAGTGAAAAGCACCAGATGTTTGGGCACATGCTCTTGCCATGCACAGAACAGCTATCCTTCTCTGTCCCATTCCTCACCCACAAGAATTAGCAGCTGAGATGAATATCAAGGGAAGGGCTCTGCTGCTCTCCATGATTAGATTTCAAAGACTTCTTTCTCTCTCTTAGAAGAAAGAAGAGGATGAGGAATCAGGGACTGCACAAAAAGTCCCAGGAGAGTCAAGTGAGACCACAAGCTCAGTTACTAATCCTTGTTATACAGTTAGTCATCAGATTTGTAGATTTCATTATTCACATCTTTAATTAATATGGTCTAAGTCTTCTAGTGTGGCTTTATGGTCAGCTTCTGCCACAAGTTGGCCATAGAGCTGTGCTGAGGATCTAGAGATTTGTAAGGAAAGCAAATCCATGGTCAACCTCCAGTGGAAGCTGACTATGGAGTTACTCTGGATGACCTAGACTCTGATTGAAAAAATAGCAGTTTTCCGTGGTTTTTCAACTTTTGTAGAAGTCCTGCCTATAACACTATGTAACACAATTTTTGTTCCTGGGTTATAAATGTCATTTCCTAATTGGTTCTATCATAAAACATGGGAAAAGTTGATTAAACTGCAAAAACTTTGTTGTTGAGGGACATCCTACAGCACATTTTGCTATAGTTTTTCAAAAATATATGTTAGACTCTCAACCAATTCAACATAGTTTGTGGCAGCCACAAAACTAAAGTTTCTGGAGTATAACAACTACTTTCAAAGTAATTACCTCACACAGATTTTATTTTAAAATATTACATAATATAATCACAATGGCTGACTGTATATACTAGCTGGAACTTAGATTTTACTTTCTGGGCTGCAGTTCATGGACCCCAAGGGGTTTTGGAAGTTTTATTCCAAAAATGTACTCCCAATCTCTAATCTCTAATCTGGGAAGGCTGAGGATATCTAGCTGTTTCAAAAAAAAGGTAGCAAATGCCACCCTCCCCATTCATCCAAGTCAAGCCAGGTTATTTTGGTCGGACACAATTAGACTTAATGTCAGGGGAAAGCTTTACCTTTCCCTTTCCCTTAGGAATCAACCTCCATCACTGTCAATAAAAATACATAATAAAAACCAACAATTTGATGCCTTTCATAAAACTCCAAATTCCTCGTGGCTTGAGGTTTTTCTGTCAGTGGAAGAGTGAATACATTCTGCTGTTAGTTGAACTTTAAAGGTGCTGGCCAAAGTGCTGAACTGTATCTTTAAAATTCAGATGAAAACCCAGATTCCCTGTCTCAGGGCCCTTCCACACAGCCCTATATCTCAGATATCAAGGCAGAAAATCCCACATTATCTGAGTGTGGACTCAGATAACCCAGTTCAAAGCAGCAAATTTGGGATTTTATTCAGCTGTGTGGAAGGGGCCTCAGTGCCATCAAAGCATCCAGCTGCTACTGTTCAACATCTGCTGCCTCAGGAGACTGTCCATCTCTCTGTGTCTATTGATGGTTTAGCCCTGAATCTAAGGATAGGAGAGAAGAACATAATACTCCCAGGGAAACAAGGATTTTTGAACCCTGTGCTTTACTCATGCTGTTAAGTCATCATGCTATACGGGCACTTATAAGCCAATCAAAAAGGCTCTCCCTCTGTGGAATTGTGGTGTTTGATGACAAAGCCCTGATGTTTCCTGCATCATTAAAAGAACTCATTGCATTTGAAGGTTCTGATTACACTTCATGCCATGTCTGCAATCTATTGGGCTAAAATTTCATCAGTCTTTGCCAGCATAGAAATTATAGCTCAGTACAACTGAAGGACAAGACTGCTTTTCATGCTTCTCCAAGGACAATGATTTCCCCACAATCATTGTTAGCATCTCCTATGTGGATTAAATTCCTATGTTTCTGCTTCAAAAAAAAAACAGCTTTAGCATGGGGGTGTCAACCATTTCTGTTACACTCCCCTGAAAGACTGTGTTTGCAGCTTGGGAATAATCCTGAAACCATTTCTCCAAATATCAGCCCAGGAAGATGCAATTGTCAGGATTGTTGTAGGTTTTTCAGGCTGTATGACCATGTTCTAGAGGCATTCTCTCCTGATGTTTCAACTGCATCTATGGCAGGCATCCTCAGAGGTTGTGAGGTCCATTGGAAACTAAGAAAATTTGGTTTATATATCTATGGAATATCCAGGGTGAGAGAAAGAACTCTTGTCTGTTGGAGCTAGGTGTGAATGTTTCAGGATATTTACTACCATCTTCAGCGGTACCACTTCCTAGATTTGGAGGACCTAAAGATGGTAGTGAATGTGCTGGTAACCTGGAAATTCAACTTCTGCAATGTGCAGTACATTGGGCTACCTCTGTACCAAGTTCAGAAACTCCAATTAGTTCAAAACACAGCAGTCAGACTAGTTGCAGGAGCATCTAGAAGTGAGCATATTATGCCCATATTAAATAATTCCACTGATTACCCATTAGTTTCTGGGCAAAGTATAAAGTGTTGGTTTTGACCTTTAAAGCCCTACATGGTTTGGGTCCAGGTTACCTGCATTATCACCTTATCCTATACAATCAATCCATGGCCCCTTAGAACACTGAGGTCCTTTGCAGGAAGCTTACTCCAGGCAGCCAGAACCCATCTGGCATCAGTCACTCAGAAGACCTTTTCATCAGCTGCCCCTAGACAGTGGAATGCTGCCAGAAGAGATTCTACAGCTAAATGAGCTGTTAGAATTCAAGAATTCAAAACTGAAGACCCATCTCTTCCAGCAGGCCTACACAATCAATGTTAACTTGTGAATTTTAACATGCATTTTACTGGTGAATTTTAATCTTCATTTTACCAGTGCATATTTATTATATTATTTTAATAGTGTTTTGCTTTGTTTCTGTGTTTTAACTATTTTGTACCCTTCCTCAAACTACTACTACTACTACTACTACTAATAATAATAATAATAATAATAATAATAATATATCCAAAGAGTCAGAAAGGTTTTGAAGAGCAAATTAAATGGTAGAAATACGATCAAGGCTATCAACACTTGGGCCATCCCCGTCATTAGATACACTGCTGGGATTGTGAACTAGACACAAGCAGAGCTGGATGATCTGGACAGAAAAATAAGAAAATTGATGACAATCCACTACGCATTACATCCCTGTAGTGATGTCGACAAACTTTACTTGCCCAGAAAATCAGGAGGCAAAGGGCTTCTGCAAGTGAAACAAACGGTAGAAGAAGAGAAACACGCACTGGCAGATTATGTGAAAGACAGTCAAGAACCAACATTGAGGGAAGTCAATAGTAGTAAACAGCTTAAAGTGCAAAAGACAAAGAGGGAATACCAGATAAACGCAATCCAGAGCAGAAGAGAAAACTGGCAAAAGAAGGCTCTCCATGGACAGTTCCTGGGAAAAATTGAGAGCCAAATTGATAAAGAAAAAACATGGCTGTGGTTCACAAATGGAATTCTGAAAAAGGAGACGGAGGGCCTGATTCTGGCAGCCCAAAAACAAGCCATTATAGCCAATGCCATCAAAGCCAACAAAAAGTCAACAACAGATCCCAAATGTAGACTCTGCAAGGAAGCAGATGAAACAATAGATCACATCCTCAGCTGCTGCAAGAAGATTGCGCAGACAGACTACAAGCAGAGGCACAACACTGTTGCTCAGATGATTCATTTGAACTTGTGCCACAAGTTCCAATGCCTGCAAAAGTTTCAACTATCTGCCTGCGACAAAGAACTGGTGGGATAATAATAGTAATAATAATAATAATAATAATAATAATAATAATAATTTATTTGTACCCTGCTACCATCCCCCCAAGGGACTCGGTGAGGCATACATGAGGCCAAGCCCACAGTACATCAATAAACAAAAGCAATAACAATAATCAATACAAAACAGTGAAAATAAATTCAAAAACAGAAAATACACAATAAGCAATAGACAATAACAATATCAAAACATACAGCATTTAAAAACCTATGGCCGGGCCAAATGTAATAATTCAAATTTAAAACCAAAAAGTGCAGGGCATGAACAAGGTAAAGCAAATTAGAATAGGGTTTTCAGAGAAAGATGAGGGTGCGCAGACAATCCTAAGTCAGTATTAAAGTGCATTTGAGGACATATTGCTAAGAGTTCTTATTCTGGGAAGGCACACTGGAACAACCATGTTTTCAGGCTCCTCACAAGCCGGAAAAAGTTACAGAGAATGAACACACCAAACTCCTCTGGGACTTCTGGATTCAGACAGACAGAGTTTTGGAGCATAATACTCCTTTTTTAAAAAATAAGATCTTGGCCTGCACTTAAACACAATCAGCGCTGACAAAATTGCCATCTGCCAGCTGTAGAAGGCCACCTTACTGGGATCTGCACACATTCTTCACCGATACATCACACAGTCCTAGACATTTGGGAAATGTCCGACATGTGATCCAATACAACAGCCAGCAGAGTGATCTTGTCTGCTGTGGACTCATCTTGTTGTGTTTCAAATAATAATAATAATAATAATAATAATAATAATAATAATAATAATAATATCTGATGATATCAAACAAGGTGAAGCTATATGCACCAGAAAGAAGGGTGTGTGTAGAAGACACTATAAAACATGTCTGGAAAAAACTATAATAGAATTAATGAGAACAAAACTGAGTAGTCTATAATAAAAAATGAAAATACATTGTTTATCCAAATGTTGGCCAGCTCCTCATAAAATTATTGTGTTTAAAATGTTTAAAATTTTAGAGTGTACCTTCTCTATAGAAGCCTAAAGCAATCAATGCTACATTGAATTGCCTTTCATCTTGCACATAATTTTCTCATTTGAACTTCTGGTTGCATAAATTTGATTACATGTCTCTTTCCATTAAAAAAAACCCTCAGCTACTCCAACAGCCCACGCATATCAGCATTTTGTTCTACATTTCCTTTCACACTGTATATATATCTGAAAGCTGCAGGATGACTAGATTCTGGTGTGTTGGTAGGAGATGCGGAATAGGAGTGTTATGTTTTGAGCTGATATCCAGTCCATAGAAATACAACTGCATACATCTGTGCACCTTTTCCTATACAGCTCTCCTTTAAAAAAAACCAAAATCACAAAGGATTCCATCACAATTCTATTAACATGCAGCCTCCTTTACCTTACCTCAAACAATAAGTTTGCTTAAAGATGCTGATGAATACATATTTTCTTTTCAGTTGTTATTGTACCACCGTATTGTGCTTTTCCACAGCTATTACATTCATAGGACTATATTTTTCACTTGCTTATCGTTGGGGAAAGGAAGATGCTGTTAGCACAATTTTCTTTCAACTGTTCAAAATGGAGACCATTTGGAATGCAGATACCTGATTCAATAAATGTTACTGGCTTTGATTGGGTTTTTTACAAATAAGCATATGGGCTGTATATGTGCTGTTTTGTTTTGTTTTGTTTTGCAGGAAGAATACATCAACTGTTTTAAAGCAGGTGAAATAAACCCCATTTTAATCAAGCTCTAACATGCAGCGATGGTCCAAATTTCAGTTTTGCTTCTTATGGTTATCTCAAATCCCAAAGCATTCTTATGTGTATATAATGCCTGAGAAAGTCATTCTTTTGACAGATTAAGGAAACAGTTTGCTTTTGCCTCAGGCTATTAACATTTTAATAAAATTGTCGTCAGTGATAACAAATCATCTTTAGGCAACTTTATCTATTATTAACCTTATTAAGGATCACTTCTATTTGCCAGCAAACTTCAGCCTCAGCAATTTTTCAACCTTCACAACTGAGTGTCTTTATTATTTCATTGTTTTGTTTCTTTTCAGATTTTTGTTCAATTACATTGCCTTCTGTTGCTGATTTGCATTCATTTTATAGGTTTGTCATACTTTTAATAACATCTATAAATATTGGGTTGTGTTGTAATGATTTCAGTACTGGATTAGGATTCTGAGAGACCAGCTTTAAATTTGACACCCACACACATACACACACACACCCCATCCATGAAAACCCTTGGAAAGTCACTCTCTTTCATCCCCAGAGGAAGGTGATGGCAAACCTTTTCTGAACAAACCTTGCGAAGAACACTACATGATAACTTTGCCTTAAGGCCATCATAAGATTTGAAGGGATGCCACAAAATTTGGCAAAGTGGCAAATAGTAGCCCCACTCTATATGGAAGATGGAAACCCAAACTAAAGCTCTCTCTCTCACTCACTCACACACACACACACACACACACACACTTGCTTCAGTTTCTGCAAACTAATGACTTACAAAGTGCCCTTTTATTAACATCCCTGTTAAGATACTGCTATTTCAGGACTGTGGCATTCTTGATTGAATCTATCCACTTGCAATATAGTCTTCTTTTCTTACTGCCCCCCACTTTGCTGAGCATTATCATTTTTCTCTAAAATGTCATGTAATCTCATAATATGTCCAAAGTACAGTAGCCTCGGTGTAGTTTTTTGGCTCCTAGGGAGAATATACCTGCTATCGACCCCATCTCATGGACTTCTGGCTCAATCCTAGGTCGCTTCCAGGGCTACTTCTGGTGAGGCTCTGTCCTGGCTCCATCCTGGAAGCATCCTAGGATGGAGCCCTGAAAACACGTGGCTGCCCATGTTCTCATAGCCTACAACAGGACCAGCTCAGGCAGTGACGCTTCCCCCCCCCCCCCATGGGGAAGGTGCCAATGCGGGATGCAGAATGATTGTTTCCCCCGCTGCCCCACAGATTTGCCACACTGCACACCAAATTCTCCCACTGTCAGCCACTTTAGGGACTTCAATGAGATGAGGTCCTATATCTACCCAAAGGTCTCATATAGTTTCCAAGTGGGTTCTCAAAATGAAGCTGGTATTTATCTCACCATTTTGAGATTTTATTTCATGTTTCATATCAAAGTAACAGAAAATGAAATCATAATTATATCTTAGCAGCATGTATAACTCCATATGGTTCCAAAAAAGTGTGTGCTAATATATTAAGATTAAAGTCCAACTTTCTAAGACATTGTGTTGTTGTTGACTTCATTTAATCATACATAGTAGAAATGCCCTCAATCCTAATTTTCCAATGTCAGTAATGTTGACTCATTCTAGAGCTTGATTGCTTTTTTCGTTGTTCAGGCATCACTAGAGACACCATGCTTAGCACTGCGTTCTTTGTAGTCCTTTGTTCTCTAAGGCAAGCAGCAAATGAAAGCACCATGCATGCTTCTAATCTATTTCTGTCTCTAAAAGTAAGTTAAAGCACATGCATTTTAACAAATTTGGCCTAGGACAACCCCACTTACAAGCTACAACAGTTTTTGATCCATATGTACAGGCATGATAAAAGATTAGACTAGCAATGATGAACATGTAGCTGTGAGACAACTTCCATCCATTTCTGCACAGAATACAAGAACAATGCACTTTGCCTAATTGTCGCATTAACCTCTATCTTAAGATGTGATTATTCCTATTCTCCTAGCTGAATTAAAGCTAGCATAATTCATTATAACAAAGAAGTGTCTTTACTGTATCTGAAGACAGCTGTTTTAGCTTATATACTCATTCCTTTCTCTCTTCAAACGCACTGGATGGCCCATCTCCTAAGTGATTTAATCATATTTATATTTATTTTTTACCTTGAGATAATATCCAGAACAACTAATCACTATTTATCTATCCATGTCTAGAAATCTATTTATTTATTTATTTATTGGTTGGTTGGTTGGTTGGTTGGTTTTTGTTCAATGCATTAATCTCCCATTTTGAAAGTAAACCCATCTGACATAGTTTTCATAGAATCATAGAGTTGGAAGAGATCAACCCACTACCATGCAGGAAAAGGACAATCAAAGTATCCCAGACAGATGGCCATCCAGCCTCTGTTTAAAAGTTTCCAATGAAGGAGATTCTACCACACTCTGAGGCAGAGAGTTCCACTGTTGAACAGCTCATACAGTCAGGAAGTTCTTCCTAATGTTCAGGTGGAATCTTGTTTCCTGTAATTTGAACCCATTGCTCCTAGTCCTACTTTCAAGTGCAGAAGAAAACAAGTCTGCTCCCTCTTCTTTATGACATCTTTTCACATATTTATATATGGCCATCATGTGTCCTCCCAACCTTCTCTTCTGTAGGCTAAACATACCCAGTTCTTTAAGATGCTCCTCATGGGGCATAGTTTCCAGACCTTTCATCATTTTAGTTGCCCTCCTCTGGACACCTTCCCACTTGTCAGTATCTCTTTTGAACTGTGGTGCCCAAAATTGGACACAGTATTCCAGGTGAGGTGTAACCAAAGCCGAATACAAAGGCACTATGACTTCTCTGGATCTAGACACTATACTCCTTTTGATGCAGATCAATATCCCATTGGCTGCTACATCACAATGTTGGCTCATGTTCAACTTATTTTCCATGAAGACTCCAAGATCTTTCTCACAAAGGCTGTTGTCGAGCCAGGCACCACTCATCCTGTATTTTTGCATTTCCTTTTTTCTGCCTAATTGTAGTATCTTACATTTGTCCTTGTTGAAATTCATTTTGTTAGTTTTGGCCCAACTCTCTAATATGTTAAGGTCATTTTAAGTTCTGATCCTGTGCTCTGGAGTATTAGCTATTCCTCCTAATTTGGTGTCATCTGCAAACTTGATAAGCACACGCTCTAAACCTTCATCCACGTCATTAATACAGATGTTGAACAGAACTGGGCCCAGGTCCGAACCCTGTGGCACTTCTTTCAAAATATACACTAAAATACAAAGTGTAAAATACAAGTAAATTAGACCTCAAGTTAGATTTCCAGCATTGCATCCTACTCCTTTTCCAGAGTTGAGATTGTTTTGGGTTTCCTCATTACAAGGGGGAGGGGGGTTAGCTGTAAATAGGAAAACAAGTAGCAGAAAAAGCAACTGCTAATGCCATAAAATTGTTGAAGGCAGATTTGGGGACCGAAAATCCCATTAATTTCCATCTAGCAGATACATATGCTAACTCCTTTAAAAATCTTGGCAAGGATGGTCTATACATATAGGTAGGTTGCAAAAACCATATAGTCATCTTGATAACAGTATGATATTGCAGTCCCTTCTATACAGTGTTCCCTCACTTATTGTGGGGGTTCTATTCCAGGACCACCCGCAATAAGTGAAAATCCATAAAGTAGGGATGCTATATTAATTTTAATATTTATACATTATTTTATATATTATTTTCTTCCCATGCTTCCTTACCTGTCTCCCAACCCATCCCAATGGCACCTGCCTGCCTCCCTGGCCTCCTCAGATCCTGACAGAGCCTCCAGAGCCACACAGGCAGCAGTAGGCCAGGGAGGCAGGCCTTCTCCGCCGCACCTCAGGCCACTGCACTTCGGGTCTGTGGAGGTCAGGGAGGCAGGCCTTCCTCACCGAGCCTCAGGACGCCACACTTCTGGGGTCCCTGGCCTCCACTGGATGTAAATATTTTATATTAATGTTTTTTAAAAAAACCGTGAACAGCGAGTCCACTAAAAGTGAACCACGAAGTAGCCACTGTACTTGGGGAGGGCAAAGAAGGATCCTCATAAAATGGTGGGGGGAGAACATCACATGGTTAAAATGCTGACGCACATGACTGCCTTATGCGATTCTGAGCCTATAACTCAAATTGATTTTCAGAAGAATATTATGAAGCTCTATGCAGAGTGCAGTAGCCACTACCAGCAGCAAAAGCTGGGAAGTACAGAACAGCTGAAAGATGTTGGAGGACAGAGCTGTCTTACTCTCTGCTTTCTAAGCTAGCTTACTGTCCTTGGTGCAATGAAAGTGCTGTCCTGTCATTCATGTTGACATTGACTGAAAATTTAGCTCCAGTTCAATAACTTTCTATATCTGCAATACAAAGAGCAGGCCACCTTGTCCTTTGACTCATATATAACACTGTTACTGGAAGTTTTACCATTTAAATGGCAGCAGAACCTTTCTTTCCATAATCAGATGAAAAGAATATTATATGTTTCAAGCTAAAATATAGAGTAATGCAGAATATATTATGCTGAAATAATGAAGCATAATATCCTCAGTTAAACTTAGGATACATCTACTCTATTGAATTAATGCCATTAACACCATTTTAATTGCCATTGCTCAGTGCTATTGAATCCTAGGATTTGTAGTTTAGTGAGGCACCTGCAGTCTTTGGCAGATAAGGTTAAAGATGTAAAACCTCAGCTTCCATTAGACTATAAGAATTGTTACCAATTACTTCTGGTATTTCTGTGCATCTTTCTAAGAGAGAATTTCAATGTGGGAACATCAATATACTGAGTTAGGGCCTCTTCACACTTACCTTTCTTCAGCAGCGGCGACAAGAGTTTACAACATCTGCAGAGCCCAGTGGCTTCCATCACACCCCAGAGAACTACTTCTGGGGCAGCTCTGTGGCTGAAGTTGAAAACTCCCATTGCCGCCACCCAAAAAATGGTGGCCAACGGCAGAGGTAAAGATAAAGGTTTTCTCCTGACATGAAGTCCAGTCGTGTTCAACTCTGGGGTGTGGTGCTCATCTCCATTTCTATGTTAAAGAGCCGGCATTGTCCGTAGACACCTCCAAGGTCATGTGGCCGGCATGACTGCATGGTGCGCCATTACCTTCCCACTGAAGCGGTACCTATTGATCTACTCACATTTGCATGTTTTTGAACTACTAGAAGCTGGGGCTGGTTCAAATCCCCGGATTCAAACCTGTGATCTTTTGGTCAACAAGCTCAGCAGCTCAGTGCTTTAACCCACTGCACCACCAGGGGCTCTGGAAAGATGGGTAGAGCTACAAAAAAAAGACTTCTCCCATGTGACGAGGCAAGGGGAAAGCCACGACAGAGAGGGGCACAGGGCAACCAGTCCCCACACCCACAATGGCAGGACGAGGTGCGACACCTTTGTTCTGGTGGCACATCTGACAAGATCCCATGTGTAACTTTCACTCCCTCTAGATATTCCTAGTAGGAACCTGCACAACCCAATGGACAGATACACAACCCGCCTGCTCATATATTAGGATGAACTGTATTTTATTTCTGTTTTATAGTCATTATTTCTAATAGATAAATCAATATATATTATTGAATGCAAATCTGTGTGCTCTCCTGCCTTAATTTTGTTGCTGCTTTTTCTTCTGAGGGTGGAATGCATGGTGGCCCACCCTACATAAGTGGGATACAGCTGCAATTTTAGAGATGTGGATATGTTAAGTAGCATCCTCCTTGCATAATGAACATGCCACTTTAAATCTTAATGACATCTAGGTTTGCAGCCAAGTTAGTCTGTTCCCAAATTTTCATCTAATTGATTTAATTCCCCTCTTTCATTCATTATGCACACAGTGATTCTTGGGTAAGGGGAAGAAACAATATCCTGAAGCGAAATGCAGGAGCTTGCTCAGAGGGTTACAGTAACTTGCAGTGCAGTGCTATGCATGATTACTTAAGAGTAAGTCCTGTGGAGTTTAATTGACATTACTTCCAGGTAAATATGCTTAGCAATGCCGCCCAACCATCTCTTTCCTTGTTAAAGCTCATTTTCCATACCTGCTTTTATTTCTTTCATTAATGGCAAGCGCTTGCAATACAGCAATCCAAAAACCAATAGGAGGGATATAAGAGTGTTTCATTATTTCCATTGTAATGCCCACATTTGGTTGCAGTTCTGACATGAAAATTGTCTTAAGGGGGAATGCCATTGTTGGGTAGCCATATGTTATAGTTAATATTTCTTTTTGCAAAAGACCTGATCATGATTTAAAATTAAACTCCTGAATTCAATACATGTTTTTAGTGCTGCTTAGCTATTGTGTTAAAAATATTTTTCTTCCCTCTTCCTCCCCCAGAAAACATTTCAATCTTTTCTGCAACCCTTGACTTTATCAGCAACAGATCTACTAGTCATCTTTGTATTTTCAATTATTTGGACATGGTCACTGGGTTCAGGTAGCCTTGTTAAAAAGGGATTTGCAGGTCTTTACCGTGTTACATCCCTGCCAAGCTAGATTCCAGAGACAAGGTCAATGTCTAGGACTCCTTTGTATTAAATGAGCAAGGAAGCTTATATGCATTGCAGATTCCCTGCCCATGAGATCTGTTGTCTAAAACAATCTGTTGAAAAGTGATAAGGTTGAAGTCTAGGTGAGACAACATGCATATGGCAGAGGGTTTGTAATATTCTAAGTAGCATCAACTGTGCCCTTTTGGGTCAGCATATAAAGAGTATTGATATATCATTGTTTAATCCAAAAAAGGCAAGGCTATTTATCAAACACCATTTTGTGTTTGAATTGAACAAACTGTTTTGCGTCTTGTTGGCAGTAGCCATTTTTGTATTGCCTGGCTGCTAAGCTTCAAGCAAGACTTGTGCTATCATACAGTTGCAGACTTTCTCAACCTCTGTCATACAGAAATGTTTAACTAAAGCTCTAACTCTCCTTAACCATTGTCCATACTGGCTGGAATTAATAGAAATCGATTCTCACAAAGACAGTGGGACTTTGTTGGGTAGATTAGGAATTCGTTAACTAGCCAAACCCAAGGGGTGTTTACCAATGGCTCCTCTTCATCCTGGAGAGAGGTGACCAGTGGAATGCCACAAGGTTCTGTATGGGCTCAGTGCTGTTCAACATCCTTATCACTAACTTGGATGATGGAATACAAGGCAAGCTTTTCAAATTTGCAAATGACATTAAATTAGGAGGACAAGATCAGAATCCAAAATGACCTCAACAGACTAGAGAGCTCAGCCCAAACCAGAAAAATGAATTCCAACAGGGAGAAATGTACAGTACTTAGGCAAAATGAACACAGAGATAGATGACACCTGGCATGTAAACAATACATGTCAAAGGCATGTATGAGTCTCAGTAGACCACAAGCTGAACATGAGTCAACTGTGTAGTGGTGTCAGTTAAAAAATGTGATTCTGGGCTGCATCAATAGGAGCATGTCAAGGGATGTCATCAAACTCTATTTTGCTTTGGTCAGACCTGACCTAAAATAATGTGTCCTGTTCTAGGCACCACAATTCAAGAATGACATTGATAAGCTAGAATGAGTCCAGAGAAGGGTAACCAAAATGATCAAAGATCTGGAAGCCAAGCCCTGTGAGGACCAGCTTAATGAGCTGGATATTTTTAGCTTGACAAGAGGGAATATGATAGTTGTTTTTAAATTTTTGAAAGGATGTCATATTAAGAAAAAAAGTTTACTTTCTACTACTCTAGAGACCAAGACATGGATCAATGGATTCCAGCTGTAGTAAAAGACATTAAACCTAAATCTTCAGAAGAACATCCTGATGGTAAAAGCTATTTGACAGTGGAATATGCTGCCTCAGAGGGTGGAGAAGTCTCCTTGGAGGTTTTTAAATAGAGGCTGGGTTACCACCTGTCAGGAGTGTTTTGATTGTGTGAATGGCAGAATGGGATTGGATGGGCTGCACCTTGAGGTGCCCTAGCCTGGCACTAAAGAATCCCAGGCGGGGGGTGTCTGGAGTAGAGTATTATGTGATTCTGTCTTAAATATCAAGCTTAGAATGCCAACAAATACCCATGGCAGCCAAATGTATCCTTGAGACAAGAGCACAGGAATACTATTATTGCTATTTATTTGCCACTAATCATTCAAATCACAACTTACCAAGCTAAAGATGTTGACAGAGAAAAACTGAAAAGTCTTCTATGAAAAATAAATCAAAGTTAAGATTAATTATTTAACAGCATTACCGCTGGCATCATTCTAATCAAAGAAACAAAACAGGGGCTAATCAACATTTCTCAAGCTGGGGGTTGGGACACCTGGGGGGGGGGTAGTGAGGTGTGTCAGAGGGGTCACCAATGACCATCGAGAAACACAGTATTTTCTGTTGGTCATGGGGGTTCTGTGTGGAAAGTTTGACGCAATTCTATCATTGGTGGGGTTCTTTGATTGTAGGTGAACTATAAATCCCAGCAACTACAACTCCCAAATATCAAGGTCTATTTTCCCCAAACTCCACCAGTGTTCACATTTGGGCATATTGAGAATTCATGCCAAGTTTGGTTCATATCCATCATTGTTTGAGTCCACAGTGCTCCCTGGATATAGGTGAACTACAACTCCAAAATTCAAGGTCAATGCCCATCAAACCCTTCCAGTATTTTCTGTTGGTCATGGGAGTTCTGTGTGCCAAGTTTGGTTCAATTCTATCATTGGTGGAGTTCAGAGTGCTCTGATTGTAGGTTAACTATAAATCTCAGCAACTACAACTCCCAAAAGACAAAATCAATCCCCCCCAACCCCACCAGTATTTAGGTTTGGGCATATTGAGTATTTGTGCCAAATTTGGTCCAGTGAATGAAAATACATCTTGCATATCAGATATTTACATTGCAATTCATACCAGTAGCAAAATTACAGTTATGAAGTAGCAATGAAAATAATTTTATGATTGGGAATCACCACAACATGAGGAATTGTATTAAGGAGTTGCGGCATTAGGAAGGTTGAGAAACACTGGGCTAGATTATCATGATGCCCAATGCTAACCACCTTGTTAAGCAAGCTGTTTTACTTTTCATGTGCTCACAGAGGGAGGCAACAGGAGGAGAAGGCTCCTGGCTTTGTGCAGCCAGTTTGTCAAATATCTGGCAGCAAGGATGTGTATGTGTGTTGCTTGTCCTCACCACTCCCTTTCTATATTGCATCATCTCCATTTGCATATTACCATCCGCATGTGCCCCCCCCCCTCCGCCCCAATCATTTTCCAGCCAGCTCTATCTTTTAACAATCGCCATTGCCTTCACCTCTAACAACACATTTACATGGTTGAGGCAACAGGAACCCAACCAGAAATAGCATAACAAGAAGCTCTGGGAAACAAAACCAAACATTTTAAACCTCTTAGGCAAGATACAATGATACAATGAAATTTCAGCTTTTTTATCTGCTATTGCTTTAATTTGCAGAGAACACAGTTTCACTCTTCAGCTGGGAAGACAAATGAAATGCATTAAATGTTCTTTGCTTTTCTCTGTTGAAATGTGTTGCCTAGCCGGGTAGCTTAGATGCTATCTGCACATTTAGGCTGCAATCCTTTTATCAGGCTTCCACAGAACTCAGTGGAACTTACTCCTGAGTAGAAATGTCTAGGATTGTACTGCTAATACTTTTTCAAGGATGGAAGGAAGAGTCACCACTGGGTAATTTGTAAAGTTTGGTTGTAGGCTGAACACTGCTAAACATTACATGACAGAATATATATTTCACGTTGTCGTTAAATATTATAATGTCTAGATGAGGAAAGTTTAACTCCTTCCAGAGGAGGAGCTGGAAGGTGTAACTAAATCTTAGGTGTGATTATTTATTTTAAAGTAAAGTGATAAGCAAATATAAATCAATTGTATACCAGATAGCTGTCAAGCCTTTTGTCTGTTTGTGCAGCTTTTTGTGGCAGACTTTCTACTACTAAACTATGCTAGTTCATACAAAACAACACAGTAGACACCACCCCATTTTTCACTCTGGAATGTATCAGTACATTTTACCTTACCAGAATATCACTGCTACTGGGACATTTAATCACGGCTGGTCCTACTATTAATCAAGTGAGGCAGTGTGGAGCTGAATCAAATTGTCAGCCAGGACACATCTACACTGACCACTTACTGTGAAGGGCATCTGAATCAGCTCTATGATGGGCAAACTATGCACAGAGATGATCTGGGGTAAAAGGGGGGGGGGCAAGGTGACCTTAATGTGGCCTTGACCCACATTAACCAAAATTGCAGAATACTCAGCATTTTGAGCAACCTGTGACTTTGGGCTCATGTAAGCAGTCTGGTTCCAGTCTGGTTCCAAGATGGAACTGGCTGTGGCTGTTTACACTGCCACCTTGTGTTCCCAGGACATGGGATGGCATCATCTGTAGTGATGCTGGTCAGGGCAACAGGCAATCAAGGAAGAGAGGAGAAGAGGAGAGGCAATTTCTCCTCTCTTCCAACCCTCATCACCCCAAATGAAATCACTGCACGTGATGGCTGACTGGCATGAACCAGATTCAGTGCCACTGGGCAGTTGAAACTCCATGCACCTCTGTAGCAGTCGGGGTGGTGATGGTGGCTGGGTAAACCATCATGCAACCAATCTAGTGTATGCCATGGCAGATCAACCTCAGGATAACAGGTCACTGTAGATCAGCCCTAGGACAGTCTTTCACAGTAAAATGTCATAGTCAGACTTAGCTTGTAATCTCACAAAAGAAATCCTTTCTGCTTTGTGTCCATTATGCTCCTGCTATATTTCTTATACAATTTCACAATTGTTTCTACAGATTCGGTGTCTATTTTAGTTCTGAGTAACCTACCTTAGTTTAATTGGAGTAATGAGTTTTAGGACGTTGTAAGGTATTGTTACATGCTTATATGCATTTTGCAGGTATCTCCATGCAGATATACATTTTGACTTCCTATGGAACCTAGATTACTATTAGGTGGAAAGATGGCGGCACAGCTGGAGAGGTGGTTCTTTCACTCCCTCAGTGTCTCCTCTTTTTTCTAATTTTTGAGATGCACAAATGAAGAGGAATATCGACAACAGTCTGATAAATTTATGATAAGTTACTTTTATCAAAAGTGGAACTTTGAACCTAACCAGCAACATTATTACTAATCAACTCTGAAGAACAAAAGAGATGGGAAAGAGAAAGCTAAATTGACTTGTTTCGATATTCTGAGGAATGGAAAACAGAAGATAATGCATTTTAATATTAGCATGGAGACACCTGGGGCAAAGAAACTGAGGATCCAAACCACCTTCTTTCATAGAAGTGCAAATACCACATCTAGAAACCTCATCAGATGGCTGCTAGCATCACTACAGTTCGTAGAGTGGCATGGAGAACCCAACACCCCACATCGCGCGGCTTCAGCCGAAGGTGATCAGATGTGGGGAAGCATGAGCTCACTTGGTGCACGTGACTACCCCCAATGCATTCTATGGCAACACAGGAGCTCTCCCGTGTTGCCCTGACAGTGGCATGTGTCAGCTCCATCCTCCTTCACCCACAGAGCTGGCATGGCATCATGTGATAGGAGCCAGCCAGCTCTGTGTGTGACCTGGGCTAAAATTGGTGCATGCTGCCAATTTAAGCACTTTGTGATGAGGTTGTAAGGAAAGGTTGTCAGCCTAAAGTTCACACAGGTAGCACAAAGTAACCTAGGGGCTACAGGCACAATATCCATCACTCATTTAATTGATTTCACATATTAGGCATTTTATAGAGTTCCAATAAAAGGATGACTGAAACAAATAGGAAGTTTTATATATTCTCGTTTTTCAAATATAATATTAGGAAATACAGTTCAAAACAGGGGTCAGGAAAAAAACCCTGATGACTATTTAATCTATTGCCAGTACTCAACATGATCAAAGAAAATATAATGAACCAAATGCACCATTTATATGTGGTACAATTAACTTCTCTGGAGAAATGTCAGTATGTCTAGATTTGCTATGCAAAAAGTACTTAATATTTAAGAGAGCCTTTAACAAGTCTCTGAACTTTTCTCCCAATTAATTATTCATTCTCAAAACTTTCCTGCTACATAATATTCCAAACAAATTATCAAAGGGGTTCTCACTTTCCTCCACCCCCATGCACTTTTCACACAATCAGTGTAGTGTAATAGTGGGCCTGCTATATAAGAAAGAAGAACCAACCCTCAACCTCCCACGACTTTCCCCAGTTGTACATTTGATGCTTGCTGGTGCCATCAAGCAAACACAAATCAACAACAAGCGCATTCTGTTGAAATGTTTAGCTAAATGGAACCAAAACAGTCACAGTTCACTATTTCATAAATACATTAATTAGAAGTGTCTCCAAATAGCATGTGATTTTGAATTATTAACATAAAATACTGCATTATAAATGACTGCAAATTGCATTCCTAGTGCTCTCCATGCTTAATTTATTATGCCGTAGGAAAATTTGCAAATTACTTCACTGTTTTATATTTAATGGATAGTTTTATATGTATATTGTTTCATTAAGATAAAATTAAATCTCAGTGTTCATGTTATAGGCCTTTCCAGTGACATAAATGTCACTAGAGACAGTCACATTTTGTTAGCAGGGGCATGTACGTCTGTCACCACACAGGCACAATGAAGAATGGAAGTTTGGCTTCAAATTGCTATAGTCCCTTACCACAAATCCCCATTTTGTCCAATGTCCTCACTCATTCCTTCTCTCAGTCAGGTTTAAAGTTGATAAATAATGGCAGGAAACTCTCACAAAGTTTGGAACAAACTACTTATTGCATGGCCCCTGGTGAATCACACATGCTTACAACCCATACAAGAGAGAGAGAGAGAGAGAGAGAGAGAGTTACATTTGCTATCCACTTCAGAACATTTCTGTATTTTATAATGATTGAGGCTATTGAATTTCTGAAGAGGAGGGTCTGTGACACTGAGAAATAGTCCATATGCCCCATCTAACTCAGGAATGTATGTCACATAATCTAATACAGAACTTTAAAAAATATATTTCTTCTGGGTAGCCTGTCATGCAAATGTGGTTCAGAATAGGATAAATGGGTATAAATTGGACATTAAAAATAAGAACGGGGGGGAGGGGGGATGGTTGCAGAACACTTCAAGCCTCCTGAATATTCTGCCTGATGTTTTGGAACACCAGTCCTTTAACAAACAAACAAAAATTCAAAAGCAGATTAGAAAGAAAAACGGATGAACTGAAAGATATCCATGTCAAGAAACTCCAGTCTCTTGACATAGGATTGAACAGAGACAATGGTTTCCTGGCATTCTACACATGTTATAACTCTAGTTGATATCCCAGACACTCAATCCTATTTTAGTTCACCATTTTTGTGGTCCCGAGTCCATATCAGTACACCAGGTGAAGATCTTCCACTACTATTTGCGGTTACCTATTCACCTTGGCAGCTTCATGGCTACTCATGCTATTCAAGCTTGCTAATTGCAACATTCACACATGTTTTTAAATAGACAAGGACTCTTTCTCCCACCCTGGACATTCCACAGATATATATACACTCTACTTGCTTCATGCCCAATAGAACCTCTGAAGATGCCAGTCACAGATGCAGGCAAACATCAGGAGAGAATGCTACTAGAATATGGCCATACAGCCCAAAAAGCTCACAGCAACCCAGTGATTCTGGCCATGAAAGACTTCAACAATACAATTCAACATTGTTTGCCACAAAAATGTAGTTTCTGGAGTATAACTACTACTTTCAAACCAGAAACAGACAATGTTTCCAATTTTGTTACCTAGTGTAATGAAGGGATAATAATGTACATCTACTTTGTTAACTGAGATATATCTGTATTGAGTAAAAATACATAGAAGCCTGAGAAGTGTATAGTGAATTGTATAAAGAGAATAATAGAAAGGTCAACTATAAATGCAGATGTTTTTAAAGATTTTATTGATTTTACTACATCCTTCCCCATTTCATTGTTCTTAGTTGGGGCTCAGATTGTGGGTCTTCTAAATCTTTCCCATTGCTCTTTGGATGACATTATCAAACCTGACAATTTGCCAATGGTCAAATTATCAACAGCAAACTCCTAAGATGGTGATTAATGCAAATATTCATTGATTTCCCAAGGCTTAGGAAATAAGTATACCAGTAACTCATGCGTTATCACCTAGTCAACACATTACTGTTTCAAGTTTATTTATTCTGATCTCTCTGTTGATGTTCTATGTTAGATTGATACCTTGAGGCCAATGTGAACAATACCTAAAATGCATTTCATAGAGAAGGACTGGGAGGTCAAATAAAATGCAGGGCCCAATATTTTTGAATGTATAAGAACCTTTGATATAATGTTTATGCAAGAAACCTGGCTTATATCAGATCTTATATTAAGTGGATTTATTTCTCATTCAAAAGGAAGATCTTCAGTTAATAAAGGAAGCTGCCATAGGTAACTGATTTGTTTGTCAGGGTTATTATCATTTTAATAATGTGTTGTCTTACCATTTGTTCACATTTGCGAACTTTAGTAATGGCCATATTTTCATTCAGTGATTGGTGATCTGACTGAGAACACTTCTCTGGGAGGTTTTTCATCATGATTCAAGGATCAACCTTCAACAGGACTTCCGGTGCACGGAACATGGCGGAAAGCTGCACACACTAGTGCTCCGCAAGGTGTGTGATCGACAGGGAACGGCTGGGTAGAGCAAGAGCTCCCTTCCTCCCGTGGATAGAGGCAGGAGGAACAGCGGAACCAGGGGGGCCATCCGACGGTCCAAAAGGGGGCCTTCTCCTCAAGAGGAGGCACCCGAAAGGATCCGGTTTGGCCCCAAGGTACGGCGGGCCGCCCTGATCGACTGCAGGCGAAAGCCTGCAAAATTTCCAGTCACGCGCATTTTAGCAGAAGGAGAAGGAGAGGAACGGAGGTAAGGAGGAGAGAAAGACACAAACTGCACGAAGAAGGTATCGGAAAAGGGTTGGGATTCTCCCCCATAGCGGCGGTAGGGAAAAGGAAGGAAGGAAGATCCCGAACAAAGGGAAAGGAAGGTGGGAAGAAGGATCTAGTGAAAGACACGAATGATATGAAGCAAAGCAATATAAAAAAGGAAAGAAAGAAAGAAAGAAAGAAAAGCAGAAGGATAAGACAATGGAGTAAGAAAGAGAGAATTTAAGTCTAACCAACGGCCGGAAAAACCCAGAAAAAATAATAAGGAGAACGAACAAGGGGAGGGTAAGAAGACAGAAAGGACAGGAAGGATAGAAAAAGAAAGGAGAAACCAGGGAAGAGAAAAGAAGAGAAAAGAAAGAGATATAATTATATATAAGTGCGTGGTCGAATCCTACTACTGAGCTACGGAACTATTGAACCACTACTGAATCATTGAATAAATAAATACAAAGCCAAAGCGACGGAAGCAACTAAAGTAATTGAAGCAATCAAAGCAATTAAAGCAACCCAGACGCAAAAGAGATAAATAATAATAATAACAATAAGAAAATAATAATAATATAATACAAATAAATAAATAAATAAAAAGGAAAGAGAGAAACAAGTTAAGAGAAACAAGATAAGATAAAGCAGAGACAAAGCCACAGATAAAAGCAAATAAACAAACAATAAAACCGGAGGGGAAAGAACAAGAAAGACTGACCTTGATTCGAAGGATTGTTTTGACTAGGGAGCTGGAGGCCAGGCTGGGCGTCTGAAAGCGGAGAGGGGCGGGGAGTGAGAGCCACGCGGAGGAGCCACACCCGGAAGGAGACCAAAACAACGCGAGAGAAAAGGAGAATACAGACGAGAGGAAACATCGCGAGACTTGAGAAAGATCTCGCGAGAAGGGGACAAAGAGACCGCGAGAAGAGAAGAGAAGAGAGGGGAGAAGGGCGGAAGTGAAGCCAAAGAGCCAAAGAGGCGGAGAGACGGAGAAGCCGAAGTGGCAAAGCGGCAAAGAGGAAAGGGCGACAGTAAAGGTAAAGATAACAATATAACTGAGAATACCTAAGAACAACAACAAAGAGCTATAAAATAATTATAAGAATATTTATAATAATAACAAATTATAAACAATAAGAATAACAGGAAGGAAAACAAATAATAATAATAATAATAATAGAGGAGAAACAGGAAAGTAAGACAGACGAAGGAGCAAAAGGATAGCAGATTTAAGTCAACAAGAACAAAAAGTAGAAATAAATAACTAACAGAGATCTAATTCACCAATACAGACACAGACACAGGCAAAGACAACTAAAGAACCCAAAGCAAGACTGAAACAAGGATATAGAAGATACAAAAGGAAGGAGTTAAAGAAGAAGAAAGAAAAACCCAGAACCAAAAAACGGGCAAAGGAGATTAATAATTACACAAAAAAGATTAGGAGAAGGAGAAGAAAGGAAAATGTCCTTGGTAAAGAAAGGAGAGAAAGAAAATAAGGCAACATCAAGAAGGACCTCAATTTCGGAAGAGACACTTCCAAAAGAACCGGCCCCTACTTTGAAGGAGATGATGAGCAACGTACTGGCAGAGATTAAAAAAATCAAGAAAAACAGGACGCTTACCAGGTAAAACAGGATGCCTACCAAAAAATACAACAAGAGCAAATGCAGGAACTCAAGAAGGACTTAAAAGAAGAAATAGGGAAGATGAGAACAGAAATGATCACGATGCAACAGGAGATTAAAGAGCTACAGAAAGAGAAGAAGGAAATCAAAGAGACACAAGACAAAGTCCAATCATATATAAAGAAGTTAGAATTAAAGAACTCAAGACTGGAAGCAAAACAAGAGGAAACAGAGGTCAGAGACATGGAATTTCAATTAAGATTAAGAAACATTCAAGAAGAAGTGAAAGAGGACATAAGCGCAAAAGTGATAGAGATCCTAACGGAATTATTGGAATGCCCCATGCAGGAGATGAAAGAACGGACAGACAGGATATATAGGATCAACACAAATTACGCAAGAAGAAATAAAACTGCACGGGATGTAATTGTACACTTTACAAAGAAGACAGCGAGAGATGACATACTGAGAGTAAACAACAGAAGGACTATATATTATAAAGGAAAGAAAGTAATAATTCTGAAAGAATTTCCAAGTCTGGTTTTGAAAAAAAGAAGAAAATATGCCTTCCTAACAGAGGAATTAAAGAATCAGAAAATAAGATTTAGATGGGAACGAGATGAAGGCCTGATGCTGACGTACGAGGATAAGAGATATTGGATCAAGGATGAAGAAAGAGCAAAAGAATTCTTACAAAAGATAAAAAAGAATAAGAAACCCAAAGAAAGAGAACACGAGGAAGGAAGGACGAAGAAGAAGAAACGTACGGATTCCCTGGAAGAAGAACCGATAGAGAAGGAAGAACTCAGGAAAAACTCAGAAGAGGGAAGAGATACTCCGAACATACTAGATACTGAAGAAGAGGAAATAGAAGGAGAAGAGGAAGAGGACGGGAATATAACAGAAGAAGAAAGAGACCAAGAGGAGGAAGATAAATGTTAGATGTTTTAAAGATTTACTCTAATAACTCGAATGGCTTGAACTCTCCATGTAAAAGAAATAAAGTATTTAATAGATTAAAGAAAAGCGGCTTTCATATTGTATCTCTTCAAGAAACACACATAATGAGCAGACATACAAAACACTTGGAAAACAAACACCTAGGGCAAATATTCCATGCATCAGCGCAGGAAAAAAAAGGGGAGTGGTAACATACATCAACAGTCCCTGCTAATCTGGCGTTTAAAGACGAAGAGGGAAGATACCTGGGGGTAAATATCCTGATAAAAAATAAAAAAAAATTATTATGTAACATATACGCCCCGAATGATACAAAAACAAAATTCACAGAAAATCTCAGGAAAAGCATTGAAAGTCAAGAATATGACCACTTAATCCTAATGGGAGACTTTAACGGGGTATTAAATAATGAACTAGATAGAAAAGGATCAGGAAAGAAAAAAGGAAAAAATAAGAAAGGAAATGGAGAACTACCCAAATCAATGAAGAATCTTATGTGAGAACTAAATCTAGAGGACAGCTGGAGATCAAGAAATGAATCAGAAAAAGACTACACATACTACTCAGCCAGGCACCAGAGTTGGTCGCGAATCGATATGATCTGGATCTCAACACCTTTAAAAATTAATATTACAAAGACCAAAATTCTGCCAAGAATTGACTCAGATCATTGCCCTGTGACCCTAGAATTAGGAATTTCGGAAAAAACCAAAAGATGGAGACTAGACGAGAATCTTCTAAAAAGGGAAGAAGATATAGAAAAAAACAGGAAACTACTGAAAGAATATTTTGAATTAAATGATAAACCAGGAATAAGTCTAACCTCATTGTGGGAAGCGAGCAAAGCTGTAATGAGGGGGAACTTCATTCAGCAAAAAATAATAAAAAACAAACTAAAAACCAAAAAGATGAGAGAGATTATGGAAGAAATAAGGAAGGAAGAAGCAAAGCTAAAAACAGATCCCAAAAAGAGGGAAATAATACAAACCCTGGAGCTCCTACACAAGCAAAGAGACTCATTGGAAATCGAAGAAAGAGAAAAAGAACTAAGATTCATGAAACAAGATTTCTTTATGAACGCAAATAAGCCGGGGAGATGGCTCACTAAAAAGATCAGAAAAAGAAGAGAAGCAAACTACATAACCAAATTAAGAGATAAAGAGAGAACCCTGACACAGGAAGAAGATATAAGGGAGCAGTTCTTCAAGTTTTATAAAGACCTATACCAGGAAGAATATGTTGAAGAAGAAAAAATCTTTGGCTACTTAACAAATCACAAAATACAAAGGATATCGGATCAACAGAGAGAAAACTTAAATAAAGAAATAACAGAACAAGAAATTGAACAAGCAATTAAAAACTTGAAACCAAATAAATCACCTGGACCAGACGGATTCTCGGCAATCTATTATAAAACATTTCAGAAGGAACTCACCCCATACTTAAAAGAAATAGTAAACAGGGCAAGAATATATAAGGAAGTTCCCAATTCATGGAGGCAGGCGAACATATGTGTGATACACAAAGAGAAATCTGATCCAGAAGAAGTAAAGAACTATAGACCTATATCTTTGTTGAATGTCGATTATAAAATTTTCAGTAATATTATGACAGAGAGACTCAAAAAATTATTAAGCGAATATATAAAAGAGGAACAATCAGGATTTTTGCCAAATAGGAACCAAAAAGAAAATGTAAGAACGATTATTGACTTAATAGAGTATTATGAGATTAAACATCAAAATAAAGTAATGTTCCTAACTTTAGACGCAGAGAAAGCGTTCGACAATGTGAATTGGAAATTCCTAAAAATAATAATGAAAGAAATGGACATGGGTTTCTATTTCTTAAATGCAATAGAGGCAATATATGATAAACAAGAGGCAAGGATTATAGTAAATGGAAGAGAAACAGAAAAAATAGAAATCAAGAAAGGAACAAGACAGGGGTGCCCTCTCTCCCCACTCCTATTTATCCTAACCCTGGAGATATTGCTGAATAAATTGAGAGAGGAAAAAGACTTAAAAGGAGCGAATATACAAGGGCAAGAATATAAAATACGAGCATATGCCAACGACGTCATATGCATAATTGAAGAACCCAAAAAGAAATTAGGAGATTGGCTTAATGTAATAAAGAAATTCGGAGAAGTTTCAGGCTTTAAAATCAATATGGAGAAAACCAAAGCACTAACAAAAAACATAAAGAAAAAGGAACAAAATGAAATAAAAGATAATTGGAAGATACAAATAGTCACAAAGCTAAAATATTTAGGGATAACATTGACGGCCAGAAATTTGCAATTACTACAAAACAATTATACAACTAAATGGAAGGAAATCAAGAAAGATATGGAAGGATGGAGCAAGCTGAACTTATCGCTAATGGGACGCATAGCAATGATAAAAACGATGGTAATACCAAAAATGATGTTTTTATTCCAAAACCTGCCGATAGTAAGAAACCAGAAGACATTAAAAGAATGGAACAGAGACGTGGCAAGATTCATCTGGAAAAACAAAAAGCCAAGAATCCACTACGACAACATGAGAGAACGAAAGGAGAAAGGGGGATTATCCACACCAGACCTAAAAATATACTTTGACTCAAATGCCTTAATCTGGGCAAGGGCCTGGGCGAAGCTGGAGAAAAAGAAGCTGCTGACTTTGGAAGGGATAGAACTAAGAGAGGGGTGGCACACATATATTTGGTACAAGGGGAAAAAGACAGAGAAGAACTTCGGGAACCATTTTGTGCGATCCACAATACTGAAGGTCTGGGAAAAATACAAGAACAAATTATACAAAAAAATTCCGTTATGGATATCACCCTTAGAAGCTGAACAAAGAAGGTGTATGGGATGGCATGATTGGCTGAAATACAAGGATATATTAAAAAAAGAAGGAGGAGAGGTGATACTAAAAGAACAACATGAACTAAATACACTAGATCAAAGAATAACATGGCTACAATATTGGCAAATTAAAGAAAGATTCAAAAAGGATAAGGAAAAAGGGTTTAACATGGAGAAAAACTTCTGGGACAAAATAATGGAATCAGAAGGAAAACTGATAACGAAAATCTATAGAAAATTACTTGAATGGGAATTAGAGTCAAAAAAAGGCGAAACATATATGAGGAGATGGAATGAAAACCTAGGAAGAACAATCAGAAAGGAAGAATGGGAGGAGGCTTGGAGGAGAAGATTAAAATACTGTTATGCGACAGACTTAAAAGAGAATTGGGCAAAGATCGCGTACAGATGGTACATGACGCCAAAGAAACTGGGGAAGACTTACAAAAACATGACCACAAAGTGCTGGAAATGTGGGGAAACAGAAGGGTCGTTCTACCACATGTGGTGGTCGTGCCCAAAAGCGAAAAGATACTGGAAGGAAGTACAGAGAGAAGTACAAAAGATACTGAAGATCAATATACCCTGGAAACCAGAGATATTCCTACTAGGAATGCAGGACTTAGAAATCGACCAAAACTCGGACAAATTTATGTTTCTGATGATGACAGCAGCCAGAATCTGCTATGCGCGAAAATGGAAACAGGATGAAACCCCGGATGAGGACGAACGCCTAACGAAGATATTAGAAATTAAAAACATGGATCGACTTACCTCTCTAATATTAAGGAACAAAGGCATTAACAGAAAAGAAACAAACTGGGAGAAGGTGTCCGAATACTTTAAAGAAAGAAACAAGAAGATTCTAACAAATTAACAAGACAAAAACCACTGAGAATGAAATCTAAGGAAAAGAGAGGGAGAAAGGAATAGATAAGAAATTGAAGAAGATGAAAGAGGAAAGGAGGAAGAGGAAAAAAAGAGACCCTTAAGATGATACCAGGAAGTCACAAACTTTCAATCTTTTTCTTAATCCCCCCCATCACTACCCCAAATCCCCCCCCTCACCACTTTTCCCACCGCTCCCTCTCCCATCACTCCCACCCCTCCCAAACCCCTTTTTGCTTTTAATCTTTTGTGAAAAACTCAATAAAGATTATTAAAAAAAAAAAAGGATCAACCTTCAACAAACATTGACCCACTGGAGGACCTACATATGTTTTTGTGATCACTTGTAAGGCACCAATGGAGGTGACAGCAAACACAACAATGTCAATAATCAGTTACCCAAATGTTTAACCCACAAACATGGAGGGATAGCTGTATTTATATCTAGTGTACATCACCTTAGGTGTTGTTGAAGGTTGAGAGGAAATAAAAAGTTCTTTAATAAACGAATACAACAACATTGAAGGCAACCATGTAGATGTCATATTTGTCAGAAATATTGAAAGTTAACAGTATCTTTTTAATTACAAAAATGATGTACAGGCACTGAAAGAGTTAAAATGATGCAGTTACTAAGCAAAACCAGTAAGGTAAAATAAACAGGTGTGACTGTTTATATTTGTACCCCGCCTCCTGTGTGAAGACCTCCTCATGTGTAAAGAATTCCTTGGTGTAAGGAGTGCTGTGTTTGACTACTCTAAGGAGAGAGCTGCTTCAGTTTGAAGTTTGTTGTATGTTCCTTATCTACACGCGAGAGAAGCCCAGCATGAAGGCAAGAAGCTGAAGCAAAGATATAACAAGGAAGTATAAATAATTTTGTTTATGTTATGGAAACCTTGTTCTTGTAACCATATTATTTTTCTACAAGAAAGGCCTCAGAAGGAAAATAACAATCGTCTCTGTGTGTTTTTATTTCGTCTTATACTGGTTACTGGTTCTGGGTCATTCCGCTGCTGCTAAATAAGCTACTCTGCTGTATACTTTTATGGCAAGGGTCTTTTGTTATTAACAATAGTCACTGCTGTTTCACAGTTTGGAACGGTATTTATTTATTAATATTTATTTCAAATATTTGTACCCCGCCTTTCTCTACCCCCGAAGGGGGACTCAGGGCAGTTTACAGCCCACAACAATTTGATGCCCTCCATATATAAACAACAGTTACATAATAAGTACAACATTAAAATTAGATTAAAACCATTTAAAATAGTGCAAATTGAATTAGTTGGCCATGTCTAAGTCCAAGTTCTACAATCAACAACTTAATCCGAAGCTGTCCATAGTCCATTTTCCATAGCATAGTTGTCATTTTATTGTCAGCCTGCTATCTGAATGCCTATTGAAATGCCTGGTCTCATAGCCATGTCTTCAACTTTTTCCTGACAGAAAGAAGAGAAACGATTGACCTAAATTTGCTGGGAAGCAAGTTCCACATGTGGGGACCACCACCAAGAAGGCCCTGTCTCTCGGCCCCACCAAGTGCATTTGTGATGAAGGTGGGATCAAGAGCAGGGCCTCCCTGGAAGATCGTAAGTTTTGAGAAGGGATGTAGGTGTTGGGGTTCAGCCTGAGTTTGAACTTGAACCTGATTCTCTGTTTGTTCCTCCTGATGCTAATGAAAATATATTTACTGATGCTAATGAAAATGTACTTCCTGATGCTAATGAAAATGTACCTCTTGATACCAATGCTCCTGAAATTAGTGAGGAAGAAACTTCTGTAGATTTGGAAAATGAAAGTATCAGTGTTCATGAGAATGTTTCAGAGGGAAGCCATGACCTTTCACTCCCTTCTGCACCTGGTAACTCTAATGAGAACAGAAGGGGCCAGATCTGGCAAGACAGAAGTAAATCACTCAGTTTGCGAAGGTCTTCCCGATTAAGAGAAATACAAACAATGGCTTCAAAGCAGAGGGGCAGTTCATGGAACCAATTCTTCAGCTTTAAGTGCCTTCCGCCAGGCTGACTTTCTCAGTTCAGGCATCGTTTCAGATTGATGAAGACCTTGACAGTTCTCCCGGGATTTCTAGGATATCAAATACGGTTAGTGGATTGCTAACAGGTTCCAGTATTTTACAGTGTGGCTTTGGCTTTTGTTTTGTCCATTTAAATTCATGTTTGCTGATTTTGCTGTGGCTTTTGACTTGCATTTTTCCTTTATTTTGTAACCATTTTTCTTCAATAAAAAAGGATTATTTTTCACAGTCAAGTGTGGTGGATAGTTATCTTAGGGCCTTGTTTCCTGCTCTGGATTGCAACAGTAGGGGGAGATACGTTCAGACAAGTAAGCTGGGCCAGAACTGTATAGGGCTTTATAGGTCAAGACCAGCACATTGAATTGTTTTCCAAATACTGTTCAATTATTTAGTAATAGGTATTGCAAATATACAATGTATATACATCTTTCAAATATACAGTGAGTATACATATGTGTATGCTTGTGCATGCGCCTGTGTAATTTTTAAAACAACATGTATTTGACATGTCAGTATTATGGAGAAGATACAAGCTGCAATGTGGCAGAGTTGCCTATGACAGCTCTGCTTCCCAAAAACTGTAAATTATTGCTGGTTTGATTTTATTCTTTCTAATTAGGGAGGAGAAGGAAGAGAGAAAGCCTCCGCTGTCTAGTAGTAAAGATGAGTGTCAGTGATTGAGGTGGCAGAATTGGAAGTGAGGCAACAAATTCGCAAATTAAAGAGCAACAAGTCACCAGAACCAGATGGCGTGCATCGGAGACTTCCTCTGTAGGAACCTAAGAATGAAGCAGCTAAATGCTAGTGAAAATATGCAGCCTTTCATTCAAATCAGCTGACATGCCAGGAGACAAAAGTAAAGATGTAACCTCTCTATTTAGGGAAAGCTTAAGGGAGGGTGATAGAATGATAATCAAATAAGTTCTTTGATGTAGGTTTGATGGAGTAAGAGCCACCCAGGCATCAGCAGCTGGAATTCTGGAATACTTTCACATTAGGGACACAAAGCAGAGGGAGCCAAATAATTTGGCTGTTTGAGTATTGGACTAGGACTCCGGAAACCAGGGTTCTATTCCCTGCTGAGCAAAAGAAACCAGCCGTAAGCAAGTTATACCCAAATGCAATGACAAACCTCTGAATAAATCTTGCCATTAAAACCCCATTGTGGCCTTAAGGGCATGATGTCGTAAAGGACTTGAGAGCACACAAAACAACAAGATGTATAAATTAAAGCCCAGTTGTATACTGCAATATCCAGCATCCCCCTCATCCAAGTGTGGTTTTAGGAGATCCAAATGTGGTTTTAGGAGAAAAGTAACCCTTTTTTCATTTCCCTTTCCTTTGACTCTTTCAGTATTCTTTCCATCCCTGCTGTACTATAAAGTTAGCTGTATAACATCCTCAAAAAGCCCTGGGAGGTAGTGAGTGTGTTATTTTACAGGAGGTCAAAATGCAAAGTTATAGAAAAATCACAATAATTTTAGTAGGAAAATAATGCATTTCAGGTTGAGTATCCCTAATACAGAATTCAGAAAGATGTAACATTTCAAAATCTAAACCCTCCACATGGGTGGCTAAGTTGGGGGAATGCTAGATATTTGGGGGAAATGTGATTTTTCCATAACTTTGTATTTTGATCTCCTGTAAAATAATACACTCACTACTTCCCAGGACTTTTTGAGGTAAGGATGTTATAAAGCTAAGGCACTATAGTGAGCCCACTAGAAGCAGTTACAAAGCCAACCCTAAGGGTAGAAACAAGAACATATAAAGTATACCTTATTAGAGAACATAAAAAGTGAAAATTAAAAGGGCAAGAAGAATTGGGAATTGATTATTGGTTTCACTGTCATCAACTGTATGAAAGATATAAAAAGAGACTTGAGGGTGGAATTCACATCCAAACAATCAGAATTGGAAAGAATATGGGAAAAGAGAAACAAAGGGTTAATCTCCAGATTATACAAATATTATTATACAAATACATACTAAGCTCTAACATGGAGGAAAACTGAGTCAAGGCAGACAAATAGAACTGGATAATTGGGAATACTTATGGAACAAAGGATTCAGATTTATGTTATCTGAATCAGTTAGGGATAATCTATATAAAATATTTTATAGATGCTACAATCACCCCAGCAACAATGGCAAAAATAGATGAATCACAATAAGGAATTTGCTGAGAGTGTAGGAAACTGAAAGGGGCATTCATCCATGTGTGGTAGACCTGTGAGACCATACAAGCATTTTGGGATTATATAAATAAGGAGACAAATAAAATGCTACATAATAAGATTTAAAAAGCTCAGGGTTGTCTCTAATAGGTTTACATTGAGAAAAATATAATAAAAGAGATAAAGAAATATACCAATATAGTTTTGCCGCAGCAAGATTAACCATAGCCAAAGACTGGAAAGGGGGGAAATGTTTAACTAAAAAGGATTGGAGGGAAAGAATGCAAGAATATATGCTAATGGCCAAACTAACTAATAATAGGAGGAACAAAAGTAATGAGGACTTTTTGGAAAAGTGGAAGTTGGCCATGGCATATCTGAGTCAGTGACACAGAGGAGTACCATTAGGAAATTAGGATTACTATGAGCAAGGATAGATAAATTGGCTTAAAGGATTCATAGTGTTTCAGTGTGGAAGTCATAGTGAAGGGTACACGGGTGTGGGGAAGAGATTTTATTTTGTGTGGGATAGGGGTTTTGTGTGTGTGTGTGTGGTCTGTAATATGCCGTGTTGCTGTTTAAATGTTATGGTGACCTCTTATATTAATAAAAATTAACTCACAAAAAAGCAAACAGAATTCATGAAGACTATAATTGGGACATAATTATGGCTAGTCACTATATTATTTTGTAGGCCCAAGGAGTGAATATGGATGTCTTTTAACAAAGTGGGGGGGATTGACTGAAATGTATCTTGGACCTTTATTCAGTGATTATATATTTTAATTAATTTTTAAAAAAGAAAATGACTTTCCTAGATGCTTTTATCTGGCCTTTTGTAAAGGATATTCAGATTAAATTTTTAAACACTTGCAAGAGGGAAGAGTTATCAGACTAGCTTGTCCCTTTGACATGGATACTGATAGTGGAATTTATGCAATTAAAAGAGTGAAGGTCAAAATAAATTTTAAGGAAGTGTATTTCTTCATGAGCTCTTATTTTATGCCTCCTTTTTCAGAAGCCTTCAGAAAATTTCATATTAGAAGCCACCATAAACAATGGATATAATATGTATTTTTGACACATACTGCCAGAAGAATTTTACTTGTATCATGGAAGTCCTAAAATTGTTAGTAGCAGAAGTGAAGAAAAGCCAATACACAACAAAGAAAACCAACAAGTATCAAGGGGGCATGTTGGGAGTGCCAATGACAGGGGACACGAGGACAGTGGCTATTCCTTCTTGTGGGACTATCAGCTTGAACTGACTGAACATGAAGGTCTACGACCATACCACCCTAAACACGCCCAATCTTGTATGACTGAACATGAAGATAGTACACTGTTGGGAGGAAATATCAATGTTACACCATACCACGGTTTCAGTCAAAGAAAGAATTTGCTTCCAGTTCTCTGTTTTGAGGAACTCGTCTGCTCAACTTTGAAAAATCTTGCTAAAGTAAGCACAACCTGGAAGAAATTTCTACAGGTTGATAACTGGGCTTTAGAAATGTACAACAAAGCACTAACACTCACCTCAAGTAACAATGCTGCATCCTCCAAATTTATGGATACAAGACAATAGTCTATATGTATTGTTGATTCATTGTTGATGTATGATGTTTTAGATTTTTACTGTTGGCATTGAATTCTTGCTGTTAGCCGGTCTGAGTCCCTATATGGACGTAGAGAAGATCACAATATAAAAGTTTTAAATAAATAAACATGCTCTTCACTGAGAAGAATTTAGTCATGTTCAGAAACTAGGAAGTACACCAAAGTACACCACAGCCAGAGTAACTCCAGCTCCAGCTCTTTCAGTTGCTACACACCATTTTCTGACTTTGTGAAGCCACTGAAAAATATGGAAAGCCTGAAAGCCTGTTATCTTTGTGGCTCATCTGCCAAGTATCAGACCCATCTCCAAAGAGCCACATGCATCTGTGGGGGTTGAAGCATTGACGTCTGCACAAAATGCTTATGCTCCTACCATAGTGCCAAGGACTACACAAGCAGGAAGACTGTGAAACCATCATCCAAAATTGAAGCACTTACAGCTAGTCACTATATTATTTTGTAGGCCCAAGGAGTAAATATGAATGTGCTTGTTTATTTTAACGAACTTGGGGGGAGGGGGGACAACTCAAATGTATGTTGGAGCTTTATTCAATGGTTATATATTTTTAATTTTTTAAAAAAGAAAATGACTTTCCTAGATGCTTTGATCTGCCCTTCAGATGCTTTGATCTGCCCTTGCAGGAGGGAAGAGTTATCAGACCAGCTTGTCCCTTTGACATGGAGACTATTGGTGGATTTTATGAAATTAAAAGAGAGAAGGTGCTTATAGTTCCAAAATGGTCTCCTGGCATGGTAAACTTGGGTATTTAAACACATAGAAGTTCAATGCATACATACAAACATAAGATTGTTACATTCACATTGAAAAGAAATAACTTGTTCTTTTCTCAAAAGATGAATAGACTCTGCTTCATGTGTATAGTAATAGTTCTATGTCTTTACTACAGATGAAGAGACTCCAAATCCTTGAAATGTTCTGGTTTCGTTACGACAAATGAGTAGACTTCAACACATAAAAGTTCGATGCATACATACAAACAAAATATTGTTACATTTACATTAAAAAGAAATAACTTTACGAAGACGCCATCCAACTCTGTTACTCCTTTCCACTTGCTACTGTTCAGTTCCTGAACCGGTGCTTGGCAGCTGTGGTGGCCTGGATCAGGGTCAACAAATTGAAACTGAATCCAGACAAGACAGAGGTATTCTTGATCAGCTGAAAGGCCAAACAGGGTATAGGGTTACAGCCTGTGCTGGATGGAGTTTCACTCCCCATGAAGTTACAGGTTCGCAGCTTGGGGGTTCTCCTGGATTCATCACTGAGTCTGGAACCCCAGGTCTCAGCGGTGGCCAGGGGAGCCTTTGCACAATTAAAACTTGTGAATGTACGTTGAGAAGCCAGACTTGGTTATGGTGGTCCATGTCCTTGTTACATCTCAAATAGACTACTGCAATGCACTCTACATGGAGTTGCCTTTAAAGACTGTTTGGAAGCTTCGAGTAGTCCAACAGGCAGCAACCAGGTTTCTCACTGAAGCAGCGTACAGGAAGCATACAACCCCCCCAGCTACATCAGCTCCACTGAGGCTGCCAGTCTGCTACCAAGCACAATTAAAAGTGCTGGCTTTAGCATATAAAGCTCTAAATGTTTCCAGTCCAGCTTATCTGTCTGAATGTATCTCCCTTTATGAACCAATTCGGGTGTTAAGATTGGCTGGGGAGGTCCTGCTCTCGGTCCCATTGCCTTTGCAGGTGAGATTGGCAGGGACGAGAGACAAGGCCTTCTTGGTGGTGGCCCTTCTGCTGTGGAGCTTCCTTTCCAGTGAGATTAGATCAGCCCCCTCCCTCCTGGTGTTCAGTAAGAAACTTAAAATTTGGTTATACACGCAGGCATTTGATGAGTGATAGTATTTGTAGTATAATACCTACTACGATATAGACATAAATGAAGCAGCTAAATGACAACTGGAATGATGTATAAATATGTGAGAGGAAGCCACAGGGAGGAGGGAGCAAGCTTGTTTTCTGCTTCCTTGGAGACTAGGACGCGGAACAATGGCTTCAAACTACAAGAGAGGAGATTCCATCTGAACATTAGGAAGAACTTCCTGACTGTGAGAGCCGTTCAGCAGTGGAACTCTCTGCCCCGGAGTGTGGTGGAGGCTCCTTCTTTGGAAGCTTTTAAGCAGAGGCTGGATGGCCATTTGTCAGGGGTGATTTGAATGCAATATTCCTGCTTCTTGGCAGGGGGTTGGACTGGATGGCCCTTGAGGTCTCTTCCAACTCTTTGATTCTATGATTCTATGATTCTATGATTCTATGATGCAATGTTAAAATGCTATATGCTTTATGTGACGATGTTGTTATGTACTGTGTGTTAATGGATTAATTCATATTTTTACATTATTGAATTTAGCTAATGGTATGTATTGTTTCAATACATATATTGGTGGCATTGAATTTTGCTCTGAGTCCCCCTCGGGGTGAGAGAGAGTTATACAGAAATGCAGTAAATAAAAAAATAAATAGCAGCAGTAGAGAACAACCTCATGTGCCATTTTAAAATTTCTACAAAGACCATAACACAGCACCACTTCAAGGTATTTTAGAAAATTAATACTGCAGTGCATAACCATCTGCTGCCTGATGTCCATGCTGGCGGATCCTGCCAGAAAGTGGTGTTTTTGCAGCCGCTTCCAGATGCTGCAGTCAGTCCTGGCTAGAGAGAGCATATCTGAAGCTCTGTCCAATTGACTAACTTGATAAAACATGTTTCTGGCTAATGAGGCAAGACTTCTACATATTACTCCCTGTTGGTTGCCGTCTTTGTCAGTCATCTCAGGGCTCATGTGCCATGGGAATTTTTTTTGAGCTCATGTACCATGGGAATTTCACCTAACTCAGTGGTCAACACAATTAGTGTTAAAAGGCACCTGTTTTATAAGTCTACCAATTAAGCTAATACTGCTCCATGAAGTTGCTTCTCTCCCCAACCCACCACTTAGCAAAGTGAGGTGTCCACCTCAAGCAATGAAGCAGCAGGGCCAGTGAATTACACGATATCCCTGACTCCAACCATTCTATATCTTCATTGAGCCTTGGTTCTAGAGTCAGCCAAATCTCAGGTGCCTTGTTCTGAGAGATCCCCAAAATCAGGCATTGTGGATGGGATATCCTGACAGATTGTCTGTGAGATGGCAGCATAATCAGTCATTTTGGACACTCAAACTGCAATGTCTGACCAATTCTTCAGAAAACAGCATTGGTTCATTTGTCATGTCACCACTATCTCCACAGATTCTGCCTGGCTGTGCCTCACTCTTATAGTTGTGAAGGCCACCATGATGGAAGCAGAGCTTACAGTGGAGTTGGGAATATTTTTGAGAGCAATACCTGAAGGATGTGATTAATAAGATTTTTTTTCATATTTTGAGGAGTTGTATTAAATTTTGTGAACACAAGTTTTTCTTGGCTTCGATTTAATTAAAATAGAAGTGGCAAGTCTGTACCTTTGGATTTCTTCTTTCTCCCATTCCTAGCAGGTTAGGGGAGTGACATTCAGATAGTGAGCAGCTGCAGCAACAGAGGGAGGAAGTTTGCTTTTCTTCCAGCCATTTGATTAATACTTCAGGGCTGCCTCCATGGACTCAGCACTCACAGCAAGTCCATTAACTTTTTTCTTGTTGCAACATCTCCCTCCACCAGCGCCACTCTTCATGTTTTGCTTAAGTCTTTTCAAGTCACTCAGTGTTGCTCAAGGCTCTGAATCTAAATGTTTTGACTGTTTTTTCCTTGATAAGTCTCAAGGATGTTTAAAAAATAAAAAGGCAGCACCAAGAAGGGAATAAAACTCTTTCAAAGTGTTCTTTTACTTTTTGTCTTTGCTCACCGACAAGTCTTTTGCTCTCCAGCCCCATACTTTAAAGTGTAATTTCTTTTCCTCCGCCTCAGATAATTAGTTTTCCTGCATTTCTCACTTATTCCCTGACTTCTTTGTGTCAAATCATATTATAATACATTAAATATCCAAGAAATACAAAGCACTCAGAAAAGCTCTTTGGAGGTTTCATACCTGTGTTCTCTCACTCGCTTTCATTAAAAACTGACAGAGAAACATGAGGTGTTGACATGCCAATAAAGTAATATCAACCTCAACCATTCTCACCACTGCTGTGCATGTTTTAATACACACACCTATAAGATATACATAAAATAGGAAAGGGAACATTTGTATCAACTTGGGCCAATGAATCATAATATCCCATATCCAAAAATGGCACCTTTACAATCTCAGCATTATTCATCAAGAGCAGAACTAACTTTGAAGAATCAATTAAAAGAAATGAATAAGAGAACGAGAAAGGAGTTTTCAGCCTTCAAATAGAGAGGACAACAGTAGAGGAAGCGGCTCCAAATTCTCTAATGCAGCAGTATGTAATTTGTTCACCTATCACAGCCACATCAAAATATATTGCTACTGGATTATTTTCTCATTGCTGCAAAGGAATCTGGATTTGGTCAAAAGAATTAAACAAGAGCTATAAGGAATGCTCACGGCAGAAACAAGTCTAGGTTTACTCCAATTTAAGTATGTGTAGAAGGAAAGGGAAACTCTTCCTGGGTTATCAATTTCTTCTGAGAAGCATCATGAATAGCTGAAGATAGCAACATGCCAGTTTGTCATCACCATCATGAGCTGTGCATCTCCATGATCTCTTCACAAACAGAAGAAGCCACAGTGAAGGCATAAGTAGCACCAAGCTCACTGTGGGTTGCTAATTAACAGAGCCCATTACTTAGGATAGAAAATACAAGCAGAAGAGAGCAAGTTTTTTTTCCAGTAACACAGAAGGTCCATCAGCCAAGAGATGTTTGCCAGTGCTTTAGGAGAAATATCAGGTGCCACAGGAGAAGAGTCTCTTTGCCCGTGTCTGTGCAAAGAACAGTTAGGGTTGCCGCTGGAATGGGAAAGAGTGAGTGAGAGGTAAACTCCAGGGTCAGGGCATTGGTCACAATCCACTCTGGATTTTATACAAGCATCCAAAGATGCTGAATCTCTCTAGGGCAGTGGTTCCCAACCAGTGGTCCTTGGACCACCAGTGGCCTGCAAGAACGAAAGTATGGTCCTCAGCCTCACTATTACTACATCGTTGCCTCAAAACCACACAGCAATGGGAGTTACTGGTCTCATGAAACCCTCTTATTGTGCCCAAGCAGTGTGATGTCAGGAGGGGAGAGGCAGACTACCCTAAAAAGAGTACTACTACCACATCAGCTCTCGATTATTAAATATGGTTTTCTGTGGGTGAGCAGATGGCAACTTTTGGATGGCATGTGTTCTGTATCAGAAACTAGAGCTGATGTGGTCTAGCTAATGCAATTTTCTGAATCAGCACTTCAAATAACCAAACCGAATCTAAAGTTGACCAAAAACTGATTCGTAACCCTTTTGGTACTAATGTTGGAGAGTTGTCCCTGGTCAAAGTGGTCCCTGGTCAAGTGGTCCCTGGTCAAAAAAAGATCGGGAACCACTGATTTAGGGAATAATATTAAGCACCTTGGACAATTCCTCTGAAGTCTGATGAAAAATACAGATTAATTTCACCATACCTTTCACAACGAAGCAACCTACTGCCCAAGCGCCCAGGATTCACACCTCCGATTAAGACAATGCTATAGAGAGAAGTAACCAAAATATTTATTGGGTGGCAACCCCAGAAAACCTGAGCAAAACCATCAGATCTAGAGGAAGCTGTGGGGTGTTTTGGAGGCTCTCTACAATGTTGAGCTTCCATAGAAGTCCAGAAAGGCCCCATGTTTCTTGGGTCTCCTGATTCAGCCTTGTGGATCAGCATTTGCCATTCTTTGAGATGCCTTTCACATGACACAGTTATAATATGATGATTCTACCTTAATTGCTATGTAAACAACTTGGACTAGCGATTTAGTAAGAGAAAAAATGAAAGTTAACAGCCAGAGAGCTCTAGTGCTTTATCAGGCTACAAACAACAGGACTTTACAGGATTCAGTTATGGCAATCAAAGTGGAAGCCAGGGGTGAGGTTTTAGGCTGGGACAGGAGTGAGTGAAGGGGAAGGAGAGGGAAGAAACATTTGCAAAATACTTGGTCATCACAACATACCAAGATTTGCCTTCGCCAAGGAGAAGCCAACATTATTAGCTATTTAATGTATTTGGGGTCTCTCCACTTCACCCACTCCTAACTTAAATACTTATCCTCATGTGGATGGTGTGATTTTAATAGTAATTGCAATGTTTTATATGTTTTAATGTGAATTTAATTTAATTTTTTAAAAAATAATAACTTAATGTATTTAACTGGTGTTATTCAAAGGCATTGAATAGTTGCCATATGTAAAGCTGCCTTGAGTCCTCTTTGGGGTAGAGAAAGGTGGGATACAAATTGAGTAAATAAATAAATAAATACATCCACAATGGTAAGAGTCACCATTTATGCTTGTAATTACAGTGTATTCATTAAAATTACTGGCAATTAAATAAATATACAAATCAGGTAAATAAATAAATAAATACATCCACAATGGTAAGAGTCACCATTTATGCTTGTAATTACAATGTACTCATTAAAATTACTGGCAATTAAATAAATATATTTTCTACCCATAATATTTTTGAGATCTGTAACTACTATTTACTCCATATATATTGTTATTTAGAGTGTGATTTTCTATAAGACAGACTTTTAAAGGAACACCACTATCATGTTATAGCAGAACATACTGTACTGCCAAATGGATAACTCGTAGTACTACCAATCATAAGGCATTTTATAGCTGTTCTGTCTTAACCTCCCCAATTGGTTTTCTGTGACAAAAGGTTACAAATCAAAGATGGCAATGTATAAATCCCTGATAACATTCTTTGATGAAGTATGGAAATTGTACAAGTCTCGTCTGGAATAGCCCTTTTTTACAGTAGCTACTTGGTTCATGCCCTAGCTACACAAGGAACAAATCACAAAAACATCTTTCTTGTTCTATTGGCTCTGCATAAAATCTCCAATTTCTGCCAAGCGAATTGAAATTAATACTGTCAAATGTTTGGCTTGATTATAATGACTACAAAGGATTTGCAGCCTTCCAAGCATAAATTTAGATGACTTCTTCTGTATTTGACAAGGTTATAAAAATTATATTGATTCTGAAATTATAATTTTAGATTGGTACTGACATTTTTGCATATTAGCAGCCTTTAAATGAACTGATACAACATTACAATTAATCTTAAGTTTCCATTATGCACTTCCTGATGCTAACATGTAAGATCAGTTCTAATTAAGTACAGCAGTTTAGGCATTTCAGTAGGATTTATTTTAAATGAACATCATGTAACAACACTGATGCTCTAAGTACAATTTTAAATTGTTATTAAATACTTCATATATTCATATTACACTAACTATTGAATAGGCAGTAAAAGGATTCATCTTCAGTTTGTCTTGAGAATGTTGATGACAATGATAAGCAGCACAGCAGGTAACATCAAACCCATTCTTATTCCAGATGGGTTCAGGCATGCATGAAGTGATAGCAAGGTGTGGGATTTTTGTATATTTATTTTATTTATTTATTTATGTATTTACTGTCCTTGTATACCGCCGTTTCTCAGCCTAATTGGCGACTCAACACGGTTTACAACAAAATATACAGTGCACAGTATACAATTAAAACCATAAAAAACATAATACACAATATTACACGGAATCACAATCCAATACATCTCCTAACTAAAATCGTGGTCCAATTGCATCATCCATAATACCAATCCGTAATCAACACATTCATTGCACCAAATTAGCCAAATGCCTGCTTGAACATCCAAGTTTTTAGTCTTCTTCGGAATACCATCAGCGAGGAGGCTGATCTTACCTCCATGGGAAGGGCGTTCCAGAGCCGAGGGGCCACCACAGAAAAGGCCCTGTCTCTCGTCCCCGCCAGCCGCACCTGTGAAGCAGGCGGGATAGAGAGCAAGGCCTCCCCAGAAGATCTTAGGGTCCTGGTGGGCTGATAGGCCGAGATACGTTCGGATAGGTAGGTTGGGCCAGAACTGTTTAGGGCTTTAAAGGCCAACGCCAGCACTTTGAATTGAGCCCGGTAGCAAATCGGCAGCCAGTGGAGCTGGTGCAGCAGAGGAGTTGTGTGCTCCCTGCGCTCCGCTCCAGTTAGTATCATGGCTGCCGACCGTTGGACTAATTGGAGCTTCCGAGCCGTCTTCAAAGGCAACCCCACGTAGAGAGCGTTGCAGTAGTCTAAACGGGATGTAACCAGAGCGTGGACTACCGTGGCCAAGTCTTTTTGGTGTCTTTTCACAACACACAAAAAATGCAATTTCGTCTGTATACTAAATTATTTTTCTAACATCCCTTTGGTTTTTTTTCCCAAGAGGAGGGGTAAGCATGCGTCCCCTCCAGTTTAAAGTAAAAGCAGTTTTAAAATACTATATTTTGGTTATCCCAAACTCAGAAGAGATTTTTTGTAATGTTCAACTTTGTTTTCTAGATTGCAGTAGACTCTTGGTCTTCAAAAGGGTTTTGTTCCAGGAAACCCAGTGGATACCAAAATTTATGGATGCTCAAGTCCCATTAAATACATTGTATTCTTTACGTAAAATGGCAAAAATCAAGGTTTGCTTCTTAGAATTATTTAATTGGAATTTTCCAAGCCATGGATGGTTGAACTGGTGGATGCAGAAGTCATGGATACAGAGGGTTGAGAGTATTTCATTTTGCCATTCCTGGTATCTTTTCTCTCTTTGATCGAGGCAATGTTAGAGGTGAAACTATTTATGAATTAATTTATTCTGCCTTTTATTTATAGTGTCCATTATAGGTTTTTTGTTTTTCTTTTTTTGCCCGAGTTTTCACATCATCATTTCCTTCATAATGAATGCTACTCTTTACATGACCTAGTTTCAGGGTTATGCAGAGTTAACATTTGCCTTGGTCAGCACCTTAGATTTGTTAGTATAACAATGTGACAATGTACTAAGTAATGCACTATGTACTTATTAAGGAGTCAGTTCTCAGGAAAAAAATGACTAGTTTCCTAGCAAATATGTAATTGCATTCTATGCATGTACTCCTAAACGCACCAACATGGAATACGTGTCATGTAATTCAACATCTGAATAACCTATTTCTTAAACCACATCCAGAGAAAGTCTAGCATACTTTTGTTTTATACCAACTTTTAATATGATGGGTGTATTGATTTTCCGAACAATTCAAGGCAAATGAGGCCAGCCAACCTGAACTTTAATTCTGTCACACTTCCTCCATTTTTTAAAAAAACACTAAGTTCTTCTTCACTTCATCTAGACGCAGAATGTTTTTCAGTTTATGTATTTATTTATCATGTCAAAAGTGAGTTAAGTGTACAGTTAAAATGCATTTAAAAACACAAACAAAGTTTAAAAACTTGGTATTATGCGAAATGTCCTTTGACCAGAAGCTGTCCATTTGGAGTGCCTCTGGTATCACTGTGAGAAGGACCTCCATTGTGCATGTTTTTCAGCTGAAAAGGTATAAGGCAGTGCCACTTGATTTGGGTCAAATGAGAAGCATGCCTCATTAAAGTCAACCAAATTTATGAGTGCATCTGCATTGTAGAATTAATGCAGTTTTACACCACTTTCACTGCCATGGCTCAATGCTATGGAATCATGGAGTTGTAGTTTTACAAATTCTTTAGCTTTACCAAACTACAAAACCCAGGATTCCACAGCATTGAGCTATGGCAGTTAAAGTAGCATCACACTGCATTAATTCTACAGTACAGAACAAGCCTAACATTGGCAGCCTGCTTATGGGAAAACATTGTGTTGGTTTATACTATGGATACTCTAGCATTTGGAATGTCTTGTTAAATGTCATAAACCACTGCTGCAGAAATCTAATCATGTGGCATCATTTTCTGATACTCTTCCATCCATTCCTAGATATATGTCTAGCTTATGCCACTGGCTGAAGTCTGATGATGTATTAGGGGAAACTGCAAGTTTCCTACCCAATCTGTTAGTTTTGACTTGCTTTGTTTCCAAAATGATCATCACAGGACGCCATACTTTGGGAAGTGACCTCATCTGCCTTGAAGCTCCCAGAAATGTTTCCGCTGGCCTCTTCCTCTCTCACAGTGTGGTTACCCATTAATTGGCCTTGAAATCCAATTACCCAACCACATACAAGCGTACCGCTGCGCATGGGTCTCTGGGAACAGCTGCAAAATTGCTAATATTAGGTCTAATTTAGCAACAATAAATTAGCAACTGTGTGGAAGCGCTGTGATGACAGCATAATTATAACAAAAGTCTATGTGTTGAAGTATACAGATGACAATACATGCTAATTTTAGCAAAGGAAAGTGGGGAGGAGCCCATAGCAAATGAAATGCATGTAATGAACAGACGGGGCTAATAGCTCAGACACATATACTTAATGTGACCAGTCACTGTAAAAACTAAAAGATAGATGAAGCTGTTCAGAATCTGGTGCTAACAAGCAACACAGCCCGAAACCATTAACTGTCAGGGGTAATAACACTCAAAATACTGAAGTGCAGTAAAACAGCAGCACTTTTCTGGGGATGATACACGGATGTGCAAGAACACACCTGTGAAGAGGGTTCTAAATCTCTCCTTGCATTTACTACTATCGATGGAGAAAAAACAACACTGATAATGTAAAGTATAAATGGAAGTAGTAGAGAACAAGAGAGTGACATTTGCGCGGTCCCAGTCAGCTTGTTAGCTGAAGTGGGTTTTAATTAGCTATTTTCCAGTGAGCAAATGAGCAAATTAGTGGCAGTCACAAACACAGACAATCAGACCCAAAAGAAGAAAAAATGATCACATATCTACCCCAATATGCCCATCACATCCCCGCATCCTTTTTAAAAAATGTGGTATTTAATTATTTGTGTACATTTGCACTTAAGAAAGTAAATCTTGTCAAACATAACACCAACCTATTCATGCCAGACAATACAGCAGACAATCAATAACATAACGGCAAGCATACAGTATCAGAGCGTGGTGGGAAAAGTCTTGTGTTACTTAGGCTAATTGCTTCATTGCTATGATATTTACACACCAAGTTCAACAAAATTATTTTCCTAGTAAATATTCTGAGAAGACCAAATACAATTGACAGAGCCCATTGAGAAGCGTGTAAAAGTTTGCACTCAGAAAACAGTTTGTTTGCTTGACTGATTTATTTTTTAATTCCCTTAAAATCAAGAAATAAACCTACAATAAATTAAAGAAATTAAAACAAAACCCAAGATAATGCTGTAATGCAGAGCTGTAGTTTGTAGGTGCGTCATGCAAACATAATGATAAACCTCTGAGTCTATGTAAAATAAGCAATAAATTATTTTACATAATTGTATTGTAGTATTGAAAGATTGTATTGTAGCACTGAATCCTGTTGTTAGCCGGTTTTCGTGAGATGCATTGTGTCCCATACATGTTGTTATTATAATTCATTTATTATGTGTCCATATCTCTTATAAAGAGTTGGTTTAACCTCTGATTTCGTAGTAAAACTGAATTACTGGATCACAAAATGATGCATGTGTTAAAAGTGTGTCGCCAACATGAAATGTTTGGAAAGCTCTGCCATAAAGTAATGGAAGTGCCAGCCCATTCACAAAATAAGTTCTGAAATCTTTCATCAGAATGACATTCAGCAGCATGCAAAATGACAAGATAACATTACGTGTCATCTGAAACATTGTATATTTGTGTATTTACATGTGTACACATGCATAATCATGAAGGTAAAGATCTCTCCATCTCTCTCTCTTTAACAACTCAATAGCTTTGGCAAATGTGATTTTCTGTTTCAGGACTTCGTACTTCATATAATTATTTATCCCACTCTAGTATTCAGTTGTACTCCCAGTGGTGAAACATTGTGTTTCACCAATGACTTTATCTCACAAGGCCAATATAGCACAGACACTGCAGGATAAAGTACCTTTGGATGGAGTTTACCACACAACATTGTGTCTCACCCATAGTCCATGTGCCAGCAGGACTGCTGACCAAAAGGTTGATGGTTCAAATCCGGAGAGTGGGGTGAGCTGCCATCTGTCAGCTCCAATTTCCCATGCAGGGACATGAGAGAAGCCTCCCACAGGATGGTAAAACATCTCGGCATCCCCTGGGCAACATCCTTGCAGATGGCCAATTCTCTCACACCAGAAGCAACTTGCAGTATATTCTCAAGTTGCTTCTGACACACACAAAAATCAGTTTTGCCCTAAATACCACTGGTTTTTGTTCTGTTTTAGTGATGGTTGTATGGAGTTTCACAACATCCCAGTCTGCATACTCTTTCCTCCCCAATGAAATGTGGTTAGGTTGTGATTTAGTTTCCCTCCTTTTGGTCATTGGAGGATATCTCTCTCTCAATATAACAGGAAGCATCCTAAAACAGACACTTATTATTATCAATAATTGTTATCAGGGAGAAAAGCATCACAAAAATATGATTGCTCACTGAAAGGTAACATCGGGTATTCCAACTTATTTGAAGGCCTGAAAGAAATGATTTTGTTTGGTAGTTAAGCAAAAAACATTGGAATAGTATCTGGAGGAGTAATTTGCTAAATTTAATCAGTGCCTGTCAACAACCACTATTAAAATTTGCAGCAGATAGCCTTTTATTCCCAAAGCAACTTTAACATATTTAGGTAACCACCTTTTTGTGAATACTACAATCTGTTATTTGCTTAGATGAATCACTAGAGTATCAATTTTCTTAACCCAGTTGAAGTCTTCAGCACTTTCTCAAAAGTTTGAAGTACTTGGTTAAAGGGAAATAGCACTTTAGGGATTTACTTGTAAAATGTACGAGTCATTTGGACGAGGCAGTAAAAAATAACTTTTTCAAATGAACATCCTACTGTGACATAGCTTAAGCTATTAAGGATTTGGAGGTAAATATCTCCCAGCTTTGAAAAAAAATGCTCAGCTCAGGGTCCAACTGAATACAATAACGCTGTAGCATGCTGTTTCAGATCCCTTTATTTATTTATTTATTACTCATAAGGATGCTTGGCACATATAGGCCTCATTGAGATTGATCCTCCATGCTTATGTAAGGTCTTTATCTCACAAGGCCAATATAGCACAGTCACTGCAGGATAAAAGTACTTTTGAATGGAGTTTACCACACAACATTGTGTCTCACCCATAGTCAAACTGCACTTGAATCATGATTGATTTATCTGTACTCATTGATGGGGGGAGGGGGTAAATGAATCCAATGTATCTTTCCAAGAGTATATTTCTGTTACTCTTCCTTGTGTGATAATGTGCTTCTACTGTAGTTCTGCTACTGCAAAGTTGAGGAAAGAGTTAGCAATGTGCAATTGCAGTGAGATGTGGAGGTAATAATCACAAAAATTGTATGTTTCCCTTTGCTTTCAGAATACAATTGTGATGAGACAACAAATTGGTGTGATAAAGTTCTAAATCTTCCCCACGACACTTTTCCCTTCACATTCAGAGACTTTAAAAAAGAAAAAGAAAAATATTTCCTTTCTTCCTTTCTCAGTTCCTGGGTCTGGCAGCCCTTTTTTTCTTTTTTAAGTCCACAAACATGACGGGAGATTTGGGAGTGAGAATGGCTAGAGGGAAATTTAAATCTCTCCTAGACATACACAGTTGTCGCGATCAAGATTATGCCTAAACACACATTTTCAAGGATGCAACCTGAGGACTCCATGCCTTCATGCTATGTATTTAATGCATGGCACAGTGTAATCCATGGCTATTGAGAAACGTCATTATTTACTTTGATTTATTTTTACTCTGAAGTGCATGCAGCTGGTAGGAAATATAGTCAGCCACAGGAGAATCCAGAATGAAGTATTAGACATTAATTTATGAGTCAGTCCAGTAGCTGGGTCAGTCCAGTACTCATAGGAGCAGAGTGAGCCTGAAACACTGGCTCAGCTCAGGCCACCTATTGAGTTAGTTCAATACTAAGATAAAATGCAACCCAAGAACTTCTTTTAGATAAGTCTCTCACTCTTCGTCACAGTATTACACCAGCTAATATGAACAGCCTTTGGATTGTCTATCCACTTCTTGAGGCTTGTGAGATTCTGTCATATTAATACCAATCAAATGCATGCCTCATTTCACAGTGCTAAAGAATTGCTTATAAATGTATTTAATTTAAGAAAATGGGAAAAGGGAGTCTTTATCACATAGTCAGTAATTGCTCCTTTGCAATACAAAATATCATCTAACAGCATAATGGCAAAGCTATTTTTCTAACAGGTATTATATACTCAAAAGACCACAGGGCTTTGCTTCCAGCCCCAAAGACACTCTCTGTGCTTGTTATTTGAGTCTATCAGGTATTGTAATTATGTAATTAGGCAGTTTTTAAAGACTGTTTTAGGTACCCAATAGATTAAAATGGCTGCTTTGAAACAGATTTTGGACTGATGTGTAATTACATAATTAAGTCTATGAAGTGAAAAATCTTTGCAAGAAGTCCTGGGGAAAAAAACCTGAAATGCAACAGACGATTTGAACTCTGGTAAAAAGCAGATGAGGACCATGGAGCACTGGGAAAGAAAAAGTGGAAAAGATGCTAAAGGAAAAAACCTTCTGAGGTTTAATTTACAAGTCAATTATTATTTTATGAGCTGAAAACACCAGATGAAAAGTGAAGATTGGCAGCTTCTTTCTGGCCTTTCTAAGAAATGCTGAGGATTATATCACCTTCTATCCATCAGTGTGCCTGTCCACATGGAATTCTATGGCAAAGGTCTATCACCATTTGGATAATAAAAGTAACCATTGGACCATTTTTATTTCAGCCACAAGTGTGTTATGAATACTTAGCATTCAAATTGCACATTAGAAAGGATACAAACATCAAACACAATCTGGCAAAGTATAAAGCAATGTATAAAGCCCTCTTTTTTCAACAGGAAAGAATTAAGTGCTTTCTGAAAAGCCACTGAACTCAACAGAGGTTTAACTTATTGGCTGGACGTCTTGGGATTTGGCAAAGAAACACGTATGTCTTAGCCCCATTTTCCCACGCTTTTAGTGCAAATGTAGCATACGGGTTGACTTGTTCTGATCTTGAGCAGAAAGACTCATGAGGCCTTTCCTGATGCAGCAAGACATTCAGTACCTTGGAGAGCTCCGAGTTAGCAACATCAGTGGTCTTTTCACTTGCAAGTTATAGCATTTTATTCTACTTCAGTGGCCATGGTAATATCCCAATGAATCCCGAGATTGGCAATTTAGAGAGAGCTTTTTGACCCAAAAACATCAGGTTCTGTCTGAACTTGGAAGGTACCCAAAGCAGGCCTGGTTAGTACTTAGATGAGAGACCAGCAATGTATACTTGGTACCACCAGATATATTTCAGATGAAGAAAATGGCAAAACTATCTCTGAATATTATTTGCATAAAATCATGCTATGGCATTCATGATGTCACCATAAGTTGGCAGGCACAGACAAAGTCTATTAGTGCCTCACCACACTACAAGCCCCAAGATTTCATAGGCTTGTCAAATAGAATGCAGCTATGGCAGTTAAAATGAAATGCAATGCTCTAAGTGTGGGGAGCCCCAGAATTACAAAGATGAATTTATCCATCCAGGACCAAACTTCTCACCCCAAGCACTAACCCTCCCCTCAAGACTGGAAAATCTTAAAGTGACAGCCATTTGTACAGGTGCCTAACACACCAGCTCCTTCTATTAGTTCCCTGAAAGATGATTTACTACCTTTAATAGGGAAGCATTCAAAGAGTATTGTGGCGGAGGAAATATAGCTTGGACTCTTCAGGCTGGTAACTTCAGTCTTCATGTTGGTTCAATCAGTATTGCTGATCCAGCTGAGCTGGTTACTACCATCTTCTCATGTAAGCCGGATTAAGAATCTCTGAGGGTGCATCTACACCAGTGGTTCTCAACCTGTGGGTCCCCAGGTGTTTTGGCCTTCAACTCCCAGAAATCCCAACCAGTTTACCAGCTGTTAGGATTTCTGGGAGTTGGAGGCCAAAACATCTGGGGACCCACAGGTTGAGAAACACTGATCTACACTGTAGAATGAATGCAATTTGACATCACTGTTAAGAGAATCCTGGGAGTTGTCATTTTGCAAGTTCTTTAGCCTTCTGTATCAAAGTGTGCTGGTACCTCACCAAACCACAACTCCCAGGATTCCATAGCATTGACCCATGGTAATTAAAGTGGTATTAAGCTGCATTAATTATTCAGTGTAAATGCATCCTGGGTCAATGTTTTCCTCATATTCTGAAGTACATATCTAAAAGCCTTTTTCATGTCAGTTGCTTCCAGACTCCATCTGAGAAGAGCATTCTGGGACATTTCTTTAAAAAAAATTCCACGGGTACTGGAAGGCTCCATTGAGGGTATGCTTGAGTCATAGGCTCCACTTTCCCAACTCTGAATCTTGTGCTTAGATAGCAATGGAAATGTAAACATAATGTTGCCTGGAACAAAGCTGAAGAGCTCAGGCTTGTTTCAGTGGTTCTCAACCTGGGGTCCCCAGATGTTTTTTGCCTACAACTCCCAGAAATCCCAGTCAGTTTACTAGCTGTAAGATTTCTGGGAGTTGAAGGCCAAAAACATCTGGGGACCCCAGGTTGAGAACCACTATGTTAGATATTTTTATTAGAACTCCAGGGTTCATCTAGAGTCATAGGCAAAAGATACATATTGGCTCTGAACAGTATACTGCAGGACAACATGGGTGCCCTGCATGGTAGAATGGGACTGGATTGGATGGCCCTAGTGGCTATTTCCAACTCTATAATTCTATTCTATAATTACAGTCTATGGGGGGTACACTCCAAGGCTTTCCATGGATACATAAATCAGTGGGTAAATGCCAATCCTATTGAAGAAATGGTTTCTGGGATTAGCATGTCATAGAGTCACACAGGAAGGCCTAGGAAATGCCTAAATGACACCTCTCTAAGCATCTTTAGGCCCTCCAGAATGACTCTATAATCAACTTCCAGTGAAAGCATGGCATAACATTATCTGGAGGACCTCAAAAATGTCAGATGTGGGTAAATGAAACTGTGAGTTCTTTTAAATCTGCATTGAGGTACACAGTGTCTACATCAAAATGATGCATCTTTAGATTTAAACATGCTGCTAAACTTAAGGCAATTTTTAATGAGTTTGGGTTCAGAGTTGGTGAATATACTTCTGAGTAGCCAATATCTTTTGTTTGACCAAACTCCCAAGCTACCAAACGTACTTTGTAGCTCACCTGTCTTGGATGACTCAATAACCTATGTAATTCTTGAATGCATCCATAGTGTAAAGAAGTATTTTTTGCTTATTACATTGACTTCATTAGCATTCCTTGGCTCTAGCACATATAAATCATCCTGTGTTCTCCCTGTTCTACACAGTATATTCCCATTCAGGATTTTAACCTTGCCCCCTGAAAAATTAATGTCATACCCCTCTCTATCAAGTTTCCCTACTGATAAGCAGTTGTAATCAATTTGTGGAACAAAAAATACATTCCCTATGGTTTTCCCCAGACTATTAACAAAAACTTCTCCTTGCCCTTAGAATGGGTAAAGGAGAAAATCTGTGGCTTCTCCAACTTTCAAAGGAGAGAGCAAGTATGTATCCTAAAACACATCCAGTTATACTCCACCAGGTGTGGAATAAACTTACTGGCCTTAATAAGCACCTGCATATAATGATCACAAGAATTAGTTTTTTCCATTATAGATATACCTGCTCCAACCTTGGTGTTGATGCTTGCAAAACTCATCCCATTTTCAGTATACCTTAATAGAAATGACTCTTGTAACAGAACTGTGCCTCTGGGGAATATGTTGTTTGTAGGTCATGGTCATGTTGCTGTTGTTGTTGTTGTTGTTGTTGACATTTCTATCCCTCTTTATCTCTCTAAAAAGAAACACAAAGTGGTCCCATTTTGGGCAGAGAAGTTATATACTGTCTTAGATAGTATCCTGGGACTCACTGGTTTCCACTGGTAGTCTTACAATAGCTAGGGTCTGCCAGCTATAACAAGAGAAACCGATGATCTGTTATCTCATGAAATAAATGATTTCTTGACCTCACCAGATTCTGAGAGTGGGATTTGGGAGAGGCTTACACAAGACCTTATGCCACATAGTCCAGCTTCATTTTATGGTGGGTGGACAAGGCATGGGTAAGCATGATTTCTTAGAAATTTGTACTTATCTCCAAACTAAATGTTATGATTTGTTGTCCTGAGGTTCAACATGAGAGCTGCCCTCCCATGAAACACATCCAAATTCTAAGTCCTGTAGACTCTCCTTGCACATTGACTTTCTCAAGGTATCTGGTCAATTTTTCTACTCTCAATGCTTAATGCTGTGCCACACTTCACTGTGTCATGATGCAAAGAAATCTGGCCTTCCATGTGAAAAAAAAAGGAATCTGGTGACTTGAATCAAGTATGTCTTTGACAGAGTGCACTCCATTAATAATGTCTTTTTATTAAGGAAACTATGCAATAAAAACATTTTAGGGGGGAAAGCATAACTGTCCTAGAGCTGTCTGAACACAGGTGTGATTCCAGATGGTATATTCACTAGGGTACAAAAGCCTGAAAATGAATTAGTTTGGTTTACTGCAACAATATTATGTGAGTGTGTGTTTTAGTGATGGTGAATCACAAAGGATGATATTTTATTTTTACACACACACACACACACACAAATATTTCATGGACCATTTTGCTGCTGAATACTATTTTTCTTCCTTATATGGTACACCCACACAAAGTGGATATAGCCTATAGAGATTTCAGTATCACACTCCCAAATTGATTAGACACACAAACCTATATTTTCAATCACAAATGAATGAAGAACAAAAGCATGGTCCTCTGTGATCTTATTTCCATGGCTCATATGTCTATGCTTCACCTTGTAATTATCTTTGCCCTACAGAACCAAACAGATGGGTTCACACAGCACAATGTCTACATGAATAAAGCTAGCCAGCCAGCCAGTCAGACAGCTTTCTTTTTGTGGCTTCTTTTTCCTATACAGCAGATCTTATTTCTTCTGGTTTTCTCTAGCATTTGCCTCCCTTGTACCCACAAAATCATCCTGTCTAAGTATTAGTCACAACTTCATTCCAATACTGCTTATCCACTCACTGCTGCCATGTGAGATACAGCTATTTGATTTTCAAGCTACAGGCAGCCTATTATCTTACAAAGCTTGAGGCCCCCTGCTATGCTGGCCAGAGGATTTCCCAGACTGGAACATGAAAGAGAAAGCAACATTTAACAAGCAAGAGGCAAATAAAAATGTGAATAAATAGTCCCTGTTTTTGGACTTGTTCAATGGCTCACCTAAATCGGTGAGGATGGCTCTATCTATCTATCTATCCATCCTGTTCGCTATCCTAACAGTTTCACTCTCACTATCTTTGTCTGTTTTCTCTTTGTTTTGGTAGTTGCGTGAGCAAATGGCTCTGCTCTCTTTTGCTATATCCAAAATTTAATCAAAACTCTTTTTTTTTAAGTATTTCTTAATTTGGCATAGAAACAGGAATCAGGAGAGTGTATCTCACTAGGCTCAAGTATCCAGACCCATGGAGGTTTTTGTTATTTTTGAAGAACGAAGGACATGTTTTCTTTTTATTCAAAATGACCCTGCTACTATCAAAACATAGGGACAAGTTTGATACACACACACACACACACTCCTTTCATAGGATTACCAGAGTGAAAACCATAAAGAGCTCCTGTACTTCTGTAAAAATGGAATTTCATCAAATGCTCCTTGTTATATGATTGTGTGATAAGCAACACTGCTGATATTCCTTCATTTGAACAATCGGTTTTCACTGGTAAGACATATTTTATGGGCAGCCTTTTTTCAAAACCAGAACTGACATCTGTTCATTTTCTAATTTGGAAGTGAACTGCTGTTGTTATTGTTGTTGACCTTCAATCATTTCTGACTTCTGGTGACCCTACGGCAAACCTATCATGGCTTTTTTTGAGCGGAGAGTGTCTGAATTGCCCAAGGTCACACACTGAGTTTCCATAGCCAAGCAGAATTCAACCCCTGGTTGCCAGAGTCCAAGTTCAACTTTCAAATGCTACATTCCCTTTGGTTTATTCAGGGAAATAAAATTACCCAGTTTCTCTTGAGAACACATGTCAAACTCAAGGCCCATGGACTGAATCTGGCTCACCATGTCTGGCCTTCCAGATGCTGTATTCCTCATCATGAGACATCATGACTAGAGCTGATGGGAGGTGTGATACAGTAACATCTGGGACACTGCAGTTCAGTTTAGTCAGGATAATGGAGTTTGAATTTAGATATGAAGATTCTGGTTATGACATCTGTCCTTTATGTCCTTTAACCTTTCCTCAACCTCAGTGCTGTTGGGTTGCAGTTCCCATCATTCCCAGTCCACATGGTCGATAATCAAAAGTGATTGGAGTTGTTGTTCAATAATATCTGGGGACCCAAACTGGGTAAACACTAAAGAGCACAGGCCACCATGTAAAAGAAATTATAGGTTGCCTTTTGTGTTCAACAGACCTTTGAAGGCAACCATAAGGCTGATGTGACCCTTGATTAAAATGAGTTTGACACCCCTGTTCTAGAAGGTTCAGAGGAACATTTTGCAAAAAAAAAATAGAAATGTTAAAAATTGATGCATGGGGGTGTGATCCTCTGATGTCCACTAAGAAGCATGTATGACTGTTGGGCCTTGAAGAGATGCCCATCCCTGGGCCTTGGTCTATAAGAAGCTTAAACTAACTCTCCCCTCACTGTCATGAAAACAGAGACATGCCACTTCTCCTATGTTCCTTCCCACCAAATACAGAAAATGCAACATTATCCAACTCCATTGTTCTGTGTTCAACATTTCTCCTCATTAATGATGTGAAATCTTCCTCCTTTTAAAAACCTGCCTTGAATTTCTTCAAGATAGCAGTAATGAAGCTCAAGGAAATAGTCAGGGGACTGCAGCTAATTAAAATGCAGCAGGGTGTAGAAGTAAAGGTAGCTGCAGCTCGCGATGCCGTGTCTCTGGTAATCAGCAGTCCCCGGTTTACCCGAGCTAATTGACAGGAGAGATGGCGTTTCTGAGTGCGCACACCGCTAACGTTAATGGAGCCGGCACACACTGCTCTTCCTGCCTGACTTGTCTCATTATTGGCCTTGAACCGGCAAAGGTCAGCTGATGGTGCTGCTTTCATCAAGATGACAGGTGTCTGTGGATCTTTCCTTTGTAGTATTATAATAATTTGGCACTTGTCTTATCCTGTACATGAATTAGTCATCTGATCCTTACGATGGGATGGATAAAAGGGACCACAGAGGAACCCATTCTCTGCTGCTGGTACAAAGACACTTGGCAATCTTGTCAAGAGGGAGGAAATGAAGCTTATGCTTGACTTTTCTTCTTCTTTCGCCACCCTCAGTTAAATGTATATTGACAAAAAAAGAGCAGCTCTTTCTGCCATGACCCATGGCTATCTAAGGCTGACCATGAGTGTGAGGAAATGCTGATCCCTAAAGTGATGTTTGCAAGAAGGGCTGAAGCAAATGTGGGTTTGTGTGAGCCTTCCAGTCACTTGTCAACTCATGGTGACCTCAGGAATTTCATAGGTTTTTAAGGCAAGGAATACTTAAAGTTTTTTCAGTTCCTTTTTCTAGCCTAGAGTCCCTGGAAACAGCAAGGTGAAAAGATGTGTCTTTAGACCTCATTGACAAATTGCAAACAAATAAATTACTAGGCCCAGGTGGCATCTCCCCAAGAGTTCTTGAAGAACTGAAGTTTATGCTCCTAATTTGGCAGGAAGATAGAGACAAGCAAATGTAATAATAATAATCATCATCATCATCATCATTTATACCCCACCACCATCTCCCCAAAGGGGACTCGGGGTGGCTAACATGAGGCCAAGCCCATAAGTAACAATACAACAAAACAAATGTAACCGTTGTTTTTAAGAGGAGGGAAACCTATAGGCATCTTACCTTACAGTGTATTAATTATTAATTGATAAAAAGGTCCCCTAGTGGCACAGCGGGTTAAACCACTGATCTGCTGAACTTGCTGACTGAAAGACTGGTGGTTCGAATCCAGGGAATGGAGTGCGCTCCCGCTGTTAGGCCCATCTTCTGCCAACCTAGCAGTTCGAGAGCATTCAAATGTGAGTAGATCAATAGGTACCGTTTCTGCAAGAAGGTAACGGTGCTTCATGGACACCACTAGGCTTAATGTAGGAAAAACCTTTACCTTTACCTTTACTTGGTAAAAAAAAAGTAAGAATAAAATTATCACGCCTATAGAAGAACAAGCTTTGCTGAAAAAAAGGTAAATCCCATCTCAATTTTTAGTGTCAATAAATGAAAGAACAAGGGTGTTCTAATGAAATGCATAACTTCGATTTTCCAAACATTTTAAACTGCTTTATCAGTGGTAGCTAAGACTTGGGAAAACAGAGTTTGAAAACCATTTATTTATTTATTTACAGTACTTTTATTCTGCCCTTCTCACCCCGAAGGGGATTCAGGGTGGATCACAGAACACATATGTAGCAAACATTCAGTGCAGATTATACAATGACAAGACAGACAACAGAGGTATATTTAGGCTTTTTCTCATCATTCGGCATCTTTTTGGAGGCTGTGCTCAGTTCTGACCACAGAGGTGCTGTTGCTCCATCTCTTTGCCAAGAAGCTTTCTTTGTTTATAAACTTTCCTCCAAAACACTGTGCCTAAAATACTTTCCTGCATGAATGTGGTTCCTATTCATCTACTCATATTGCTGTTTTCGATCTGCTAGGTGGGCTGGCTGAAGTTCAGGAGCTCACACTGACTCGGCTTTGAACTGTCAACCATTCACATGGCAAGATTTACTGTAGCTACAGCTGGTGATTAACCTGCTGTGCTAAAGTCAGCCCTAAATACAGTCATTCATTTCTATTTGATTCGTTTCATATCAAAAGCATTGCATAAATTAGTATAAAACTGATAAAAATAGAAGGAGCACAAGTAGCTAAATATCTTTTGATCAAAAATGGGCAATATCAACCACATTGTCTGTAGCTTCAAACAATTCTTCCTCTGTGCATAAGGCAGGACATTGTGGACAAGAATACAGATATGGAGTTGTCTGTTCTACTCCATAGTTGCACAAGGTGAAGGATTCTTTTAAGTAGTTCCATTTTGCCCTAAACACAGTCATTCATTTCTATTAAAGAGTATACAAAAAGTCCAGCTTAACAGTCATTGAATTACCGTTAAGACATTAAAACATATTTCAGAAATGGTTTACTAAAAAATATACATGGGTTTATGAAATGATACTAAAGCACACATTGAGTACAGCTTTCAGTACTGATAAAAATGAGGTACAACCCCAGAAACATCACAATAGAACAATGTCTGCATCACTGCAAAAAAATAGTGGCCACCCTCCTCAAATTAGAGGCTGAATGTTTGATTGCAATTAACACACATTAACACACATTAACATCACAACAAAGAAGTGACAGGCAAACGAAGACAGAAAGGGTTCATTTTAACAACTGAGTGGCTGTTGAAGCTACTGTATCTCTTAGATCTCTTATTCATGTGCTGGGCAGCTTGCTTCTCCCTCATCTGCATGGCAAGGGTTAGTTCCACCAAAGTTTCTTTCAAAGAAGGTTATGAACTCCTCTTTCGCAATGTTCAGGAGAGCGTCACAGGCACTCACTGCCCGGATGCCAACCTGCTTGATTTTCTTAACTCCTTCTATTACCTTATCTTCAAGTTCCTTCATTCAGGGGAGAGCTTCCTGATCATTGATCAGATGAGGCAACAACTCACCTCCAGAGATCTACTCAAAGAAGTGGTTTGACTTTTCTTCACTGATCTCAAGCTCTTTGTTCTTGAGATTCTACCTCCACATTGATTTCCAGAGCATTGTTTTGTGATTCAGCTATTGCAGATGTTTTGTTAGCTAGGCACTGTAGTGCTTCTTTTGGAACAGGGATTCTTGAGGTCATTGCTCAGGGATTTTGACTTGGTGGGGTTACATTTTTCTGAACAGGAAGGCTCCCTTTCCTTTCAGCAGCAATTAGAATCTACAACAATTCTGGATTCATTGCTACCACATGATTCCAGTCAATCTCCTTCCTTTTGGCAGTGCCATCCTCTGTGCATTGCAGTAATCTCATTTTCCAAATTCACATTCTTGATAGTGGCAGTATGGGTTATATTGTTGCTCTGCTGAATATTAATAGTCAGGCCATGCTGAAGGAACTCAAAAAAACTCAGCTCCATCATGGGGAAATAAATGAACCTCCCCACCCACCCCCACCCCCACCCCCCCAAAAAAGCATCTACAAGGACGCCAGTCTTTCCCCTTTGAAGTTCAGTGTCTTTCCCCCAGGTTCCCACCTCACCTACCACTGTGGATACCAAAATCCGTGGGTGCGCAAATCTCATTGTATTCAATGACAAAGTAAAATGGTGCCCCTTATACATTCTTCTGGACATGTGGAGCTATCCCTGTCTCTCTTTTACCTTTGAGTCCAGGGCAGTGGTAGCTGGGATAGAGAAAAGGCCTTTCACCTGCACCTGGGATCAAGTGGGCCTGCCTCTTCTTCCCTTTCTCCAAGGCTGGGACAGTGGAGGTTGGGATGAAAAGAAAGCCTTTCCTCTGCTTTTGGGCTTCAATTGAGTTATTCCTGCCCCCCCTCCTCCTCCTCTCTCGCTCTCTCTTCCCTTTCTCCATGTAGAAATTAAAAGAGAACATCTATCCTTTTTTATATAGAAAAAGAAAAAGGAAAGCAAACAGCTTTCCCAAAGATTTGACCAAAAACAAGGGTGGGAAAATTCTGGTCTTCTAGATGTGTAGAGTGTCCAGATCTTAGAAGTCCCAGCCAACATAACCAATGGTGAAAGTTCTCCAGCAAGAGCAGGGTGCAGTGAAGCAAGATTTAGACAAAGGAAAACATGTTTGGCTTTCCAAGCAATATAAATTAATTTACTTCAGGACTCAAAACAAGGAAATTTTCATATCATCTCCAGATTGAATAGGAAAGCTGCCAAGTCTTGTGAATGTCAATTTAAAATGGAGCCAAATGTTCAATTAAAAAAAAGAGGCGTCATGAGAAACTGAAGAAGCGAACTATATATGTGGGCTTCTCTACTTATTTCCAGATCTGGATAGAGAAGCCTTTGGGAAAATATGTGGGGAGGGGGGAGACTTGGGGGTCACAATTACCACAAGCATACCATCCATTGAAAAGGGTGACTGGGCTGGGAATTGAGGTCCAGACACTATTTTCCATACACTGTGGAGCAGAGACATTGAAACACAGATCCAGCATCATCACATTTAAGGGAAGGTGGCATTGAGAATGCTTGCTCCTCACTCTTTTTTTCTTTTTCTTTTTGTTAATTGCTGTCAAGCTGGCTTCAACTTCTGACAACCCAACTGATGACACTCTCCTACCACAAATACATATGGAGATGGACAGGGAGCAGCTGTGTCTGCAGGCACCATTATTGCTCTTTCAGAAAAAAAAATCTATATACTGTACATTGCCTTGAAAAAATTGTGCCATCCAACAAGCCAAGTGATATATATGCAACCTTCATTTAAAGGAACACTCTTCTCTTCATTCTTTCATTCTTTAAACACTGCTATTAACATATCTGAATCAAGTATAGCTTTTTCTAATTTGTTACAATTTATCTGGAGACATTGCATCAGTAGACTCTGCTTAGAACAAAAAGAAAAGATGCAGGGGATGACAGAAAGTGTGTTAAGTATTAAGCTTTGTTTCAGTTTCTCTGGACTGGTGTGTGGATAACAACACAATTATCCTTTGGAATTTGCACTTATTTTGTGATAAAAGTCTCAGAGACAAACACATAGCAATGTTAATTTAAGGTATGCATTTTAAAATAAATGGGTTCTAAAATGTGAAAAGGCATATCTTGTTTACCAAAGCCTCTTACAAAAAATATTCCATTTACAAAATATTTTATGCCATACAGATGGAAACTGATATGGTAGCTGGGCCATCAATAGCTTCTGGTCCCAAGATTTATATTGTGTAATGAGGTTCAAGGGGATATGAGATGATACTACAATGGGCATGAACAACCACAGGTTTTGGTATTTACGAAGGGTTCCGGAACAAAATCCCAGAAATATTAAGGCCCCGCTATACGTATATCAGAGACACTGGGGGCACTCCACCATCAACATGGAAGGAAAAAAAATGCTAAGCCTACCTTCTGTCCTCTGCTGTTGCCATTCTAGGTTTCACCATCACAACTTAATCCTTGCCTTGCCTCTCTTCCCTTTCCTTAATGTTTTCTCAAATACATCACAATTGTACCCTTGCATTGTTCCTGATACGATAAATAAATAATTCACTTCCTTGCCTCATTTTGCCTTCCCTTATGATGGTGTTTCAGCCAGAAACAGTAGGGGCAGGAGAGAAGGGTGAAACAATAGGGAATGTGGAAGGTGTGGTGCTGGGTCATGAAGTACAAGAGATGTATTTCTGAAATGTGGGAAGCCAGTGAGAAAAAGACAGCAGGAGCCATGAACTCAGATGAGGCGAAAAAGTGTTGGATGAAAAGCACAGGTTCTCTGACATGAAAAGAGGCAAAGGGATGAGGGATGTGAAGTACAAAGAGAAAAATGTTGCATTGCAAAGTCACACAGGCAGAAGAATGGCAGACAAGACGCAAAGGCGGGAGACATGGCAGTGGATGTAAGCAAGGGAGGAGAAAGGAAAGGTGTCACGATCTAGTGGGTAATGTAGCAAGGGTAAAGGAAGAGTCAGAGACTCATAATAATAACAATAATAACAACAACAATCGATGCTGACAAAATTACCACCTGTCAGCTGCAAAAGGCCACCCTACTTGAATCTGCACACCTTATTCACTGATGCATCACATAGTCCTAAATACTTCGGAAGTGTCCAACCTGTGTTCAAATACAAAAGCTAGCATAGTGATCTTGTTTGCTGTGTAATAATAATTATAATTATTATAATTATAATTATTATAATAATAATGTTTTATTTATTTCATGCCCCCTCTCCCCAAGGGGACTTGGGGTGGCTTACAACAAGGAAGAACAGAATAAATCTTGGGAATGCTATGCTTCTGTAGACGTGACCATTTTTCCAACTCTGAATTTGTTTTCAATTCACTTGTTTACATACTTCTGTATGTGCTTTGGGTGTACTTAAAACCGCGATGGTGAACCTATGACATGTGTATCAGCACTGACAGGTGTAGCCATTTTCAATGACATGCGGCCGCATGTGGTCGCATAAAGAGAAGTATGGGGATGCATGCCGAGAAGGACGTTTCATTCTCGGCTGCTGCACGGCCAGGTGCAGTAGCTGAGGATGAAACATTCGCTGTAGTGTAGTGTAGACACTCTGTGCTGGAGGTCTGGAGGCCAAAACAACAGAACTCCAGCACAGAGCATTAGGCCATTAAAGGATCTTTAACCTCACTTCCGGCCAGCGGAGCAGGGAGCAGCAGAATGCCATGGGGGGCGCATCTCTGGGGACCCTGTGATCGACATTACCAGCAACCACATAACCACAACAACCATCATCCAATCTACTGCTCTGGGTGCCATGGATTTCTAATTGACCATCATTACTGAGATAAGTGAGGGGGAAGCTGGGAGAGGTGAGGGCCCATGCTATGGGTGGCATTTCCCACCATTAGAAATAGAGGCAGCCATCTTAATTTTGCACCCTGAAAAATATAGTAATGGCTTTACTCACAATGTTTCCCTCTAGGTACTTTTGTGAGATCTTATTCTCAGCATTAAATAATATCAAAACCAACAAAAGAAACAGATTGACAGATGAAGTTAGTAGCGCTTCCTTGGGCTTGAAGTGTACAAAATACCAACCTTCAATTGAAGTTTTAGCCAATGAAATTCAGCAACAAAAAGTCACTAATAGGCAGGTTAGTAAATGAATTCCCTTCCCCCTCCCTTATCTAAGTTTATGGCAACCCACATAAGTTAAAAAATATGAAGACCAACAAAAGAAACCAACGGATGGATGAACAAAGAAGTCACTAAGCAGGTAAGTTAAATAATTAGTTTTTGGTTTATTAAATACAGTTATATATTAAAATTATACATTTTGTTATTTAAACTATAAATATCATGAAATCATTTTTTTTTCTCGAAGTGATACCCCACTCAAGTAATGCTCAGTTTTTTGGCGAATTTTGACACACCAAGCTCAAAAAGTTGCCCATCACTGGCTTTGACAGTATTGCTCTGATTTCTATTACAAATGCAATGCATATCAGTTTTGATACCTCAAATAGCATTGTAACATGATGGAACATTTCTGGGGAAGCTACTGAAATTGTGTGCCTTCAAGTCCTTTATGACTTCAGGTAACCCTCAGGTGAATCTATCATGGAGTTTTCTTGGCAAGATTTCAGACTGACAGGAAAAGTATGACTTGCCTAAAGGCAAACTTTTGGGTTTACACAGCCAAGTAGAGATTCAAACTCTGGTCTTAATGAGCTAATAATCTGCATAGTCTGAAAATGTAGCTGCCCAAATTTTGGGGAATACATCATAGTGACCGTAGTCAAAAAGAAATAGAGGTTACATGGTGCAGTTTTTGGTGGTCTTCATCTTCATGCCACAGCCTTCCATCTACTTTTTCAAAAAGTGTTCCTGTGAATTCAATAAGGTTACTATGGAATAAATAAATGTGCTGGGCCCTATAACTGTAATGCTTAAGTTACCTTTGTGAGTGATGTGTATTAAACAAGCCTGACATTTTGCTGTATATCCCAATGACATTTTTCAAATTGCCAGTTTATAGAACTAAGGGAATGGTAGACAATGAACACTTTTAGAGAGTGGATAATATATGGGAGAAATCAAAATGGAAACAGAGACCCTAATGAGGCTCCCCAAAGTGAAAATAGGAAAGTACCTATTCCTTCTTCTTTTGCAGTGTGTTCATTCCCACCGCTGATAATCTCATGTTGTTTTATTTTATGTTATGTTTCACTGGGATGAATATCTGTAATTATCTTTGGGAAATAAAGGCTGAAATTCCATTCTCTTCAGTTGCAGGGAGGGGGGCGCAGCAACACAGATGAGAATGAAAATCTTCACTTTGAATTTAACTCTTGGATCTTCCGCAAAGCCTAGCATAGTTTTCAACTAGTGTGTAAGATGCCAAGCCAAAAGGTACTATGATTAAAAGCAATTTCTCATTCACTGCCTATCTGAGGACTTGGCTCCTTGTCACCTTTCCTGTTATGAATATTAATCAGCATTCTACCCTCCCCCTTCCCCATTTATTCACATCTATCTTGCCTTTCTTTATTAAAAAGAGAGAGAGAGAGAGAACAAAATATAATTAGCCACCATGTGAACTTTTAGCCTGTTCTGATACCACTGAAAGAGATTCCGGTTTCATTAGTGAACAGCATACTGATCAAGAATGGAGAATGCTAATGAGATGGGCTTCTTTATTACATTCAGTAAGTCTGACATCCCAAAGATTGGAGTGTAAATGATGGGAGAAGATTTCTTACTCCTCTTTCCCTTAGTGACATGGAGATGAGATGTGATTCTAGACAATGACCTCCCATACCAAGAAGACGGTAATCTTCAGGTCACATGGATGTGTATCATGTCAGTGACCCATGAAGCCAATTAGTACATCTTATTTCTGATGCCTGCTCAATATCTTAGTTGAGTAAAATAATAAAGGACTTCCATGTCCATTGCTAAAAAAGACCATAGAGACAGAACCCATCAGATGAACCCATCAGATGAGGACTGCTTGTACAACTTTATTGGATCCATTGGCTGCTGTAGTGAGGTTCCTAGTTCAGGACCTCTCTGCAAGGGAATTGATCAGAAAGTGGCCTCAACTGTTAATTCATTTTGGGTAAATGGATATCAACCTCTACTACCATCAGTTGATTCACCACAGCTACTCGCCCAAAGCTATGATTTTACCATCACAGGAAAAGACTCATTTTCCTCCTGTTACATATTGTCTTCTTCCCTACTGACTCATTCCATTCACTCCAGTCTCCATCTCACCCATTGCATTACCCTTAACTCCCTGGAAAACCAGGGGACTGGTTTGGCTCTTCTCCATAAGAGAGAATGCTCAGAAGCAATTGTATCCACGGTCCTGGCCATTTTTCCATTCCATTGGTTTTCCAAAGCTTCAGCAGAATCACCTGCCAAGGTGACAGGAGCCACCAGGAATCCATTTGGATCCATCAGCCTCCTGAGGCATACCATCCTAATTGATTCTCCATCCCTGCAGAGGTTCCAAGTCTCAGAGAATCTAAACCTGATGGGAGGAGATGATCTGTCCATGACAATGAAATGGTGGAGTTCCTCCATACCATGAGCATCATCATCCCATCCTGCACGGAAATCAAGGTCCAGGGAGTATCTAGCAGCATGAGTAGGGCCAGATACCACTTGGGACAGACTCATGGTTGTCATGAAGGCCATGAAATCCTGAGCTACATCTGACAGGGCAATCTCAGCATGGAAGCTGAGGTCTCCCAGCACTATTAGCCACTGACACTCCAACACCAAACCTGAGACCACCTCAGTTAACTAAGGAAGGGAAACTATTGAGCCATGGAGAATACCATCCCATCCTATTACCCACCTGACAGTATATACACTTAAACACTGCAGCATATAGGATAGAGCATATAATTGGGGAGTGGGAGTGAAATCATCATAGATTATTGCAATTCCACCTCCCCACCTATCAGGTCTTGCCTGCTGCTATGCCTCATCCAGTGAGGTCTTTGTAACACAGGCCAGATCAGCATTCTCATCCAGGATGGTATATGTTTTTCCTTTTATTGACCCGGTATTCTGGGGGGGGGGGGTGTCACCCAGGCTATCCATGCTATTTGATCTGCAAGACAATCTAGGGACAACAAGCCCCATGTTTCACTCTTTAATGATGCTATAATTGTCTCCTCCTTCTATACCCCCTCTCTGCCCTGTTCAGCTCCAATGGCTGCTTCATAGGTCTGTGCACTTCTGGAAAATACATCATTCCTGTATTGGTCAAGCTGAAAAGTAACTATTAGAAACAAACCAGTATGATGTTCAGATAGGCAGAAGGTAAAAGACCTCCATTAGGCAAAGAAAGGAAGAAGTTCTTATGCTCATGCCACTCCTGAAATAAGTTGCCCCTTTGATATCACCCCTCTTCTACAGCAACTCCAATAATGGTGAGGGACCTGCCCCCATGAGCTTCCTGCTTTAATGCTGCAGACCTGTAAGGAGGTTGTGCTGGATAGTGAGCAGTACCTGCTGAGTCAGGGCCTTAGTCCTGCAAAGACCAAAGTCCCACTTTCCTGAAGCCGATATTCAAGACCGCAGCAAGCAAATAGAGGTCTCTGTTATCCAATCTCTCTCTGCTCTGATACTGTATCTTCATTCCTTTTTTATTCACTTACCAATTCTATTTTTTTCTAAATTGTAAAATATAATATGAACTTGTTTTAAAAATCCTCCACAATGGTAAAATACTATATTACTTTACAGGGAGGATTCACAGTGAGTTATACAACAAACTACTTTTTGAAAGTAACTTTCTAAACTCTTACCCCACAGTAAGACAGAACTTAAAACTGGCTATTAATAGAATGAAATGTACATCAGCAGGGGTGCATTCATCTTTTGACTTCATACATTCACTACACAAAAACCACACATCAAAGGGAAATGGAGTAGGGAAGGCTAACCGGCAATAGCTTACAGTTGTCAAAAGAACAATGAACGAAACATAAAAGGTTTCAGGTAAGCCTAAATCTTCCCTGTCTTAGGCTGTGAGCTGCAGATAGGAAAATCCTACTCTCAAAAAGCACTCACCTAAAGGAGTTTGGCAGCTGTCTTTTACCCAGATTGTCATATGTTCTGAATAAAACTTCTGGGCTGAACCTGGGAGATAAATTGTTGCCCCCCCCCCAGCCCCCTGTGGGCAGGTGTCCCTAAGGTCTTGACAAGTGAGATGTGAGCAGGCTTATACTTTTCATTTTCTTTGGTCTCTAGCTCTTTAGCTATAAAACAGAAATGCAAAAATCTCTAAAAATGAGCCTAAAATGGCACTGTATGTTGTTTTGTTTTTTTGGGGGGGGGTTGGGGGGGAGTGAATTGGGAAGAAATCAAAATAAGCAAAGTCCTTGATGAGTCCTGGGGAATGAGAGCAATCAGCAGGGATTCCACTGGAAGAATCAGTGTTTTTTCTCAAGACAGCCCCAATGTCACCTAAGCACTATACAGCAGGCACTCAGAAACAAAATGGTAACATATTACAGGAGATGAGGGAAAGGTCAGCAGCCACAGGCTAATCTTGGTTTCAGGGATTTCCTCAGAATAACAAAAAGAGAGTTGATCATATTAAGTTGTTAGGACTTCCTTAATATTCAGTTTCCCAAGCACATTTCTTTGGGTGCCCGGGAATATGTCTATGGGTATACTCCTGTTTTTGTCTATATATGTATGTGTGTCTCCTCCCCTCTATGTTTATTAATAAAGCATAAATCTGAATCAAGATATAGGGGAAGCCTAAAAAGTTTTGTCAATGCAAACTTCTATAAGGGATGTAGGGCCATTGTCTTCTTTGGATGGGTATTGTCTATGGTGTAGGGGTTTAATCCTCCCAGGAATGTTAGGGGTTGGGCTGGGGCTGGGACCCAGCTAGGACCTGTAAAAATATACATGTATATTTATTATTATTGGAGGGGAGGGGGTCAATTTTTCAATAACAAAGTCATAACATGATTTCCTAGACAAAATAAGTTGCCCACTTGCTTCTTGGCCCAAATGCAGTATGTTTGCAGTCCTGTATGAAAGCTACCCATCTTTATTCAGTGGGAATATTAATTCATATTTAATAAAATAGATGGCTCTCATTAATTCCTGTCTGAACTTATATAACATGCTTCCTCTCCATCCTTCACTCCTCTCTCCCCATCCCCGCTTTCCTCTTTCTTCTCTTCTTTATATTTCTTATTAGAACCATCAGTCTGACTAGGTCAGCATCTCTGAGTACTTCTTCATATGAATTATTGACCTAAACTCAACTGCTGACTATAGAATAATGCTGTGAACTTCTCATTGCCGCTATATTCATTTCTTTTTATCCACTTTCCTCTCCCCCCAGCAACATCTTCTCATAATGCTTCCAACTGTTCGAGCTATTTGTTTAGTTGCCATGTGATTTTTTTTATCTACTGTTTGAGATATTGTAGAAAACCATCATCCTGTGACCGAAAGCCACAGAATGCCTGGGGTAAGAAAATGCTATTTGTTCCCATAATGACTTTTATGAACAAATGGAATGAAGTAAGGTTTTTCTTTTTAAATTTGACCATTCATCATCAAAGCCTATTTCCTGATCTTATACGCACATTGGTTATGTTACCTTCCAAGAGGAAGAAAAAAATTGTTTGCACAAAAAGATTGATATATAGCACACATTTCCCTACCTCTTATATTGAAAAAATGATGGGGAGAAATCTGTTGTAAAAACTTTATTTGGCAATATTCTGCTTTCTTTTCTTTCTTTTTTCTCTCTTCATTTTTTAAGGATAAAGGAAGGATTTCAGATAGTGTAACTAACAGACAAGTTTTGGACTGTCCTAAATGTACAAAATAAATATTATGGTTGCATTCTACCACTTCAAATTAATGAACATGTTTGCCTTCATATAGCTTTATGAAGAGAAATGCTACATTTTTTACCAAAATAATGGCAAGAATGTATCTGCAGTTTCCTCTGTGCTGTGTTGAATAGATAAGTGATATGATCTCATCTAATCTTACATGTGGAAAGAAACTCAGAAACACCAATGTTTGACTTTTGTTTCTATGTTATGTTTTCCACCAAAGAAAATAAAATGCATGCAAAGAAGGAATAAACTTTTATTTTCGACTAACATGTTTGCATTTACACCGCCAATCTTTATATTGTCATTGTGGCTGCTTTTTTCTGGTACTGTAGCTCAAGGTGATCTTTCACTTTACACATCTACTGCAAACTTATCAAGAACTCTTTTCCTTCTTGACTAACAACCACTAAATTTTTGCAGAATTGACAGTCTACAGGATCAATGCAGAGCTTGAAAAGGCTATCTTTTGACAGATATGTTGTAATGGATTGAGAACTGGACTATGACTCTGAAGACAAGAGCTCAGATTCCTGTTTGGCCACAGAAAACCACTGAGTAAACTCAGACAAATCACATTCTCTCCTCCTCAAAGGAAGACAAAGGCACCCCCCCCCCCCCTTGAACAAATCTTGCCAAGAAAACACAGTGACAAGTTCATCTTAGTCTCACCATAAGTCAGAAACAACTTGAAGACACACAACAACAAAATTCTATAATCCACTGGTTATTCTTATAGTTTTAGTTCCAAATGGTCAATTTTCCAATATCTGTATCCATGTAATGGGATTATTTATTTCTTCCTGTTGTTATCCTTTAAAATTAGTTTTGCGATAAGCAAAACAACAACACTTACATAGAACATTTTTGAAATATTTACAGCACTTCAAAGAAGTAATTTTAAACTTCATCTTGCATAGCATTCCTCTTACATTTACTGTGGTCTATCCTACCATATGTCTAAATACTGTGTACAGCCATTAATAGAACAATGCAAAATGCAAACCAGTACTTTTATTTTATTTTGTTTTATTTTTTTGTCATGTCAGGAGCAACCTGAGAAACTGCAAGTCACTTCTGGTGTGAGAGAATTAGCCGTTTGCAAGGACGTTGCCCAGGGGACGCCCGGATGATTTGATGTTTTTATCATCCTTGTGGGAGACTTCTCTCATGTCCCTGCATGAGGAGCTGGAGCTGATAGAGGAAGCTCATCCGCCTCTCCCCAGATTAGAACCTGCGATCTGTCGGCCTTCAGTCCTGCCGGCACAGGGGTTTAACCATTGAATGTTTGCCATATGTGTATACTGTGATCAATTCTGAGTCCCTCTGGAGAGATAAAGGGGAATATAAATACAGTGTATTATTATTATTTGAAGCACAACAAGATGAGTCCACAGCAGACAAGATCACTCTGCTGGCTGTTGTATTGGATCACACGTAAGACACTTCCCAAGTGTCCAGGACTGTGTGATGTATCAGCAAATAATGTGTGCAGATCCCAGTAAGGTGGCCTTCTGCAGCCGGCAGATTGTAATTTTGTCAGTGCCTATTGTGTTTAAGTGCAGGTCAAGGTCTTTAGGCACTGCACCCAGTGTGCCGATCACCACTGGGACCACCTTTACTGGCTTGTGCCAGAGTCTTTGCAGTTCGATCTTTAAATCCTCATATCATGTCAGCTTTTCCAGTTGTTTCTCTTCAATCCTGCTGTCACCTGGGATTGCAACATCAACAGTCCATACTTTGTTTTTAACATGATTTGATTTTAATATGAACTCTGTCTGAATTCAGACGTCCCAGAGGAGTTTGACAGTGTATTATTATTATTATTATTATTATTATTATTATTATTATGACAAAAAAACACAATATGTCACAGCAAATGAGACCAATATGCTGGATTTCGTATCACAAAATCACAAGTCGAATACTTCCCAAGTGTCTAGGACTGTGTGATGTATTTTTGAAAGATACGCGCAGATCCAAGTAAGGTGGCCTTTTGCAGTTGACAGATCGTGATTTTGTCAATGTTTATTTTTTCCAAATGCTGGTTGCTTATTATTATTATTATTATTACTACTACTACTACTACTACTACTACTACTATTATTATTTCTGCATTCCATCTCATACAATACTTTATTTAGAAAATGAAAAACTGGAAGAAATGATATCTAACGAAATGGACTTTCTTTCAGAAAGAACAAGCAATGCAGATTTTCCAAAATCTGGAAAGAAATTGGAAAGATCCTGAGGGCAACCATAAATTCTACTAGAAACCTCTGGCTTACAACTCTAGCTCACACATTCAAGGAATGTCAAAGCATTACACTCTCTGCCCATATTAAAAAAAAGTTATCATTTGCCAACCTATCCAACTGTTGCTGAGAGATTTTTATGACCTCCAAAGACTAGACTGGGAACTGATTTTCCTTTTTTGGCTGGCTAACATACAGCAGTGACATTTGGTCCCTGTCGCCAAGGGTTCTACTAAAAAGAAACTACCATGCTATTTGTGCCTCTGCCTGACAAGGGGAGAAGTGAGTAGAAGAATAATGATGCCTGTTGAAAAGTTTAAAATGGTTCATGGGAAAACATTTGCATCCCTGCTCCTCCTCACAGTGCCACAAATGACAATGCCATAAAAGTCGGAAGGCACTTAGAAATAAATAAATGTGCTTCAACATCAACAACTTGGATTCTGACCATTATTTCCAGCACAACCTGAAGATGCCACAGCTTATATGTTTCTAAGCTTCCTTTTTTGAACATAGGCCCTGCTTTAGCAGGTGTGCAGCAGGCGCTTCCAATGGTGCAGTGGGCTAAATCGCTGATCTGCTGAATTTGCTGACCGAAAGCTCAGTGTTTCAAATTCGGGGAGCAGGCTGAGCTCCTGCTTGTATGTTTTCTGCCAACCTAGCAGTTCGAAAACATACAAGTGGGAGTAGATCAATAGGTACCACTTCGACGGGAAGGTAACAGTGCTCCATGCAGTCATGCTAGCCACATGACCTTGGAGGCATCTACAGACAATACCAACTCTTCGGCTTAGAAATGAGATGAGCACCACCCCTCTCAGAGTTGGACACGACTAGAATTAACATCAAGGGGAAACCTTTACCCTTTTGACCCTGCTTTGGCATTGACAAAATATTATATTTGCCTCATGGCAAATAAAAGGAAACAGAATTACCCCAGTAATGCTTGAAATTATACAGAATGGCCGGTCCTGTCACCCTCCAACTGTGTTGGGACTACCATTGCCACCACTCACAACCATGCTGAATGGGGCATTGGAAGTTGTAGACTATTACATATGGAAGTGCCAATGTTTCCTTCTTTGTTATTCATAATTTACATCTATGTGCCACTTTTATGCTAATAATCTCAGAACAGCATACACTGGACCCTCACAACAGTCTTGTATGGTAGGTAAGGATGGCTCCAAATCCCAACTCAGCACAATAACCACTATATGAGCTTGAAACAAATCCTTTTTTGAACTACAGCAGGTCCATGTATAGGAAAATGTTAGAAAAACCCAAGCCTTTCATACTCTATTGTACTTACTAAATCACATTAGGTCTTTAGAATAACTATCTGATGAAGAAACCGACCTGTCAGACAAATAGAAAATTATAGATGGGGGTTATACTTGAGCTTGTGTTTGGAAATGCAATCTTTTTAGACAAAATCACTCTCCGCAATGGGAGCTGATAAAAGAAAAAAAAATACCCTTAAGAGACACTGTAAGAAATCTAACAAACAAAAATGGGAAGCCATGAAACTGGCGATAAAGCAGAATTAGAGGCAAAAGAAACCAAGTAGGAATATAGTCTGGAAGGTCAATTGATAAAATGTGTAGCAAGCACTGAACCAACACCAATCAATACAGCTCAGTATGAACTGAATCACAGCCTAATAACCACATCACATCCATTTTATGGTACTATCTATCACGGGAACAGCGGGAAGTAGTGGCAATTCAACTTACTGCACACTCCAGTGGACCGGCTTCACTCAAAGCTTCCAACACGGCTTTATGCTGACAGTAGGGCAGGCTGCTGGAAAAGAGAGGCTTGCAAAAACAGGATGCAACCAGAATATTTACACTAGAAATCAAGATGAAGAGAAACAGAGCATACAATGTTGCAGATAGATTAGGATGCACAACATCGAAGATCCTATCAGCGAAATGACAGTATAACATCAGGGAGAAAGAGATCAGTGAGAGGGAGAAAATAAAAATTGAAAATAAAAGTACAGGGACAATGAATGCCCGGGAATAAGCAATATAGAGGAGGAACTCCAGGTCAAGAGGGTTGGGTCCAAGTAGAATGTTATCTACATTGTTGAAAACAAAGACTAATGTGTGATCTATTAAAAAATATGGTTCAAAAGTCATTACAAAACTGGGGGGTGCTGGCACTTCATTTCTATGTTTCTAAAAATTCAGTAAGCCTACTTTTTCGTTATAGTAATTGTAAACAAATTACTATAATTGGGGAAACTTCCTCATTTATAAAGCTATTGGGGTGAAACTTGCTACAATGGTAGAAACCATTTACAAGCATTAGCCCACCAAATTTCAGAATGTTTCACTTATCCATGGAGTTTTGGGGAATTTTCAAAGTTTTAATAAACAACATCTTTTAAAAAAAACTACAAGAGCTATCTCTTTGAATTTTCTATACAGTAACAGGAGATAACAGGGGATCATCCCCCACAACTTCCAGAAATATCCATACATTTACTGATTGTAGGGATTTTTTTAAAAACAGTTTTGACAAAAACATTTTTAAAGCCACAACATCTATCTCATTGAATGTCTCCCATATTAACCAATAGAAAGCACTATTAACAATTCTACATTTTCATAGAATCCTAGAGTTGGAGGGGACCCCCAAGAGCCATCTAGTACAGCCGCCTTCTTCCATGCAGAAGGACACCATCAAAACACTACTGACCATCCAGCTTCTAAACTAATTAATATGCTTCCACTATAATATGGGGGCCATCCATTTAGGGATTTCTTCCCAGCCCAGCACAGAGATGTACTTAGTAGAAGCATCCGTCAGTACTCCTCTTTGCAGGTTCAACTATTTATTGGAACTCTTTCTGCCTGCTGTTAGGGAGGGACCTCTCTCCACGACCCTGATTGGTGCTTTCTGCTGATGCATTCTTGGTTTTTTAAAAATGGGATAAGTTTCAGTTTTTTTAATTTTTGGCACGGACTGTGCGTGCACGTCGGATATTGCATCATAAGTATGAATCATACAAAACTGATCTGACTTACAACACTTTCCGGTTTTTTTACACATGCCTACTACCTACACAAGCCATAATTTTTCTTTATGAGAGTGACGATTTGATTTTGAAAAATGCAAAGTGTACCTTTTTAACAATCAAGACAATTGAAAAAGAGAGGGAAAATCCTTTTGCAGTCAACGTTTCTGCACACTTTTGAGATCAGAGCTTGGAAGAATCATTTGACTTTAATGCCCCAGCAACTAAAAAAGTAATCTTTCCAGGGTTTTTTTATTCATGTTTAATTTTGATTCCCAAACCTGACATCCATGCTTTGGAAAGACTTTTGTCAACATGATTTAATAAATAAATTCAAGGAGATGTTATGTGTCCTTTGTCAAAAATTAGTGGTTTTAATACTGTGGTTCTGGGAGCCTACGGGTTTCTCAGAAACTTACTGGGGACTCTTCAATTAGAAGATCAGTAAGATAGATTAAGCCCCTCCCCCCTCCCCAAAAAAACCCCTCATTTGCCACACTGATATTCTATCAAATGGCACATTGTTAGGAATCCATCACATTTAGAGAGCATAACTATTGCATTATGAACAACTATGTATTCTGCTTTGGCACCATCTTAGTTTTGAGACATATCACTCTCTCAGGAAAAACAAACCTCACTGTCATGACATGGGCATATCTTACTTTGTTGCTCATTTCAAAATGACAAATGTATTTATCAACAGCTATGCTACATACAGATCACGCCTCTAGATAACAGTAAACAAAAGTTTAGTTTGAATCAGGCCCGTAGCCAGGATTTCATTTCGGGGGGGGGCTAAAAAAATTTTCAGGGGGGGTTTCGGGGGGGGCTGAGTTTCGGGGGGGGCTGAGTCTGAGTGAAAGAGGGTCTAGCCTAGCAAACCTTTTGTATCATTACCCCAATACCCCCATACATATGGGATATATTGAGTATGGTGATCAGATCATGATATGAATAAACATAACAGTTTAAATAATGCACCAATAAGGCCTTTTCGCGAACCACCATGAAAATTTCGGGGGGGGCTGAAGCCCCCCAAGCCCCCCCCCCCCGGCTACATGCCTGGTTTGAATGCTTAAAAACAAGAGCCTAGATTGCCAGGAGGTGTATTGTAGGGCTTAGGTTATTTGAATTTGGGAGGGTTAAGATAATGTAGTGTATATATTATCTTGTATCTAGAATTTCATTTGCAATGATAGCATTTCTTTATCTTAAGATATCTCAGTTTTGTCAATACTTTAAAGATTTCTCCAAATAATCAAAAACACATTTTAACCTTTCGCTGCCAGGATAGTTTTTTTATATAGAAAAGTGAGTTCATTGCTGGTACCGATTTTTCAACATTTATTGCCCTACTTGCTTCAAGGGAAACTTAAACATTTCAAGCCTACCAAGGAAGCTCAAAAATTTTCTGTTGGACTCTATCTCTGAGGCATCTACATTGCCATATAGTCCAGTTTCAGAATGCTGGTTAACTGCTTTGAACTGGATTATATGAGTCTACACTGCCATATAATCCAGTTCAATGCCCTTAATCTGTATTCAAAAACTGGATTATATGACAGTGTAGGTGAGATGTGAATAACATATTCATCCTTTTTTCTTGCAGAGTTCCAATTGTAAGACAATTTTAACTTCCAATTCCTGGAAGGTTTTGTGATTTGATATAGATGAAATGAAAAACACTCACTAATCATGACAAGAGCATGCTTGCATGGCCTTTAGTTCACAAACTGCTTTTTCCCTTCTCCTCTTTCCTTTAAACAAGTTGGTCACATGTCCCACTTTCACTTTTGAACCACAATTCTGCATTAGAACCAAGGAAATACTGTAGTTGAAATAAATAAGATGAAGTGAGACGAGAGATAAGAAGGAGCAGGCTGAATCGACACAGGCCATTATAGACTTCATCCCACACAGTAGGAACCCCCGGTGGCACAGTGGGTTAAACCCCTGTGCTGGCAGGACTGAAGGCTGACAGGTCAGAGGTTCGAATCTGAGGAGAGTGCGGATGAGCTCCCTCTACCAGCTCCAGCTCCCCATGCAGAGACATGAGAAAAGCTTCCCACAAGGATGGTAAAATATCAGAAACATCCGGGCACCACCTGAAAAATGTCCTTGCAGACGGTCAATTCTCTCACACCAGAAGCAACTTTCAGTTTCTCAAGTCGTTCCTGACAGGAAAAAAATCCCACACATAAAATCAACATTTCTATACAGTTAAGAAACAGCAACCCATGGTGCCCTTCACATGATACAAGCTTCAACCATGAGGTTGAGGAGTTTTGCCGTTTCTAAAGTGTTGGTTTTTCCAATGACTCCTAAGCTGGTTGACAATCAATTTATTTTTGAATTACCCAGTAGAGACAGGCAAAATGGCCAATTTCCCCATGTGATGTTAATCCTTGCTGCCCACTTGTAGATAAAACAATGATGTCATGTGTGGGAGGAGCCAAAATGCCCATTTTCCCAATTTTAAACCACTTCTTACTACTGCCAATGCAGAGGCTTGGGGAAAGATCAGGGTTAACTTAAAACCACTTCCTCCAATTGAGAATTGTGGGGTTTTTTTATATATAAAAAAGACAAATAATTGAAATCCTTGCAAGACAATGGGAAGAAACACATCAAATGGATAAATCCTAAAGAAAGTGGAGGAAAAGGAGAAGGTGTAATGGAGGTAGGAAAATCATCCATTTAATTTCTAACTGGGCTGTTGCAAAGCTTAAGGCAAAAGTAACAATCCCAAACACTTTACTTATCCTGTGGGAGGAAGTCCAAAGTAGTGCGTGCTTACTTTAATTTCAGTTCTGTTAGAACATATTTTCCTCTCCTGAGGGATTTTAAAAACCCTCTGATGGCTACTGTTTGGGGAAAAACTATTTGGGAAAAACTGTGAGCTCTCCTTTTTGTATCGGCATCTGAAATAAGAAGTCACATTTTAACTCACTCTCTCTCCTTCTTTAGATTTGGTTTTTATTTGTGAACCTTCATATGCATTACATACATTCTTAGGTCAGCATTTAACCTCTCCCTTCTTTATTAGTTTCACTTTATAGAAGCACGGGTGAGCAATTTGATTAAACAAATATACGAGTATGCACATGCATAGGTGGGAATAAAAAATGAAACTACCGTGGCTGGGTGACCAGTCATGCACATAGTAGAACCATTTGCACCAATGTGTCTACATCAGGCACAGGCAAACTAAGATCCAGGGGTTGGATCCGGCCTCCTGGGTGCTTACCTCAAGCCCTCCTCATTTTCCCTGTCCTCTTGGCAGCCCATCGCATCCTAAGGCAAAAAGATGAGGGAGGGGGAGCCATGCAGCATCTGAGAGCCCTCTGGAGTTCTCTCAGCTGCCACCTGTCTCGCCCTCCTCCCGGCATAATGCCGAGGATGGGGAGGAGGATTGGGGTAATAGCCACATGTCCCGCTTTCCTCCTGGCATAAGGATGGGGCAAGCAGTCCTGTCTTTATGCTGGGAGGATAACCTGAGGATGACCCAGCCCCTGGCTCCTCCTAGCCTTACCCTCTCCTGGGACAGTGCCCACCCAGTGTGCGCCCAGGCCCCCTACCTCCTGGCCCAGACCTCCCGGCCAGGCCCACAATGGAGTCCCAAAGCAAAAAAGTTTGCCCATGCCTGGTCTACATAGTAGGCTTTCCAAACTGATTTCAATTCTGATTTAAGCAGGTGCATGTGGCAGTAAAAGGGTCAAACCAGGGTTGAGATACAACACAGCAGATTCATGTAGATGCAGCCTTAAGATCATATAAAATGCTTTATCTACAAACTATGGTTTGTCATTACATCAGAGCAAAGCAGTAGAGGAATCACGCTTTAAGAATAGTCATGATTCTATTTGTATCAGAAAGAAAGTTTGGTGTGTCATCACGCCTGGGGGCTCTAGATCTTAGTGAAAGAAACATGGACATGACATCTTTCCCCAGGGGATTGCTTCTTGCCCTCCTTTGGAGAACTGGAACTCTCAAAGATCAAGACACTATAGATAACTCAAAATAGGTTTTATTGTTCACAATGAGTTATCTTCCTTAGGCACAAACTTGATATTCATAGGGGTAAAGGAAACATACATTACAGTCTCTGGAGGCTTGGGTCCAAGGAGTTATACAGCTGAGAAGCTTTCCAAGTTCCCTCTTTCTCAATGGCTGTGAAAGCCTGAGCATTCACAACCCCAGTCCAATGACCTATATCGAAGGCCAAAGTCTTCCTCTTGATGCCAGAGGACTGGTTTGAGGGCGCTTAAGATTCCGCAACGTCGTCCAGGTGAGCTGGATATACATGAATCTTAAGAGTACAAACTTAAGAATTGGTGATGAGAGATGACTTAACTGAGGGCTTTTGGAGCTAAGCCTTTCTCACGTCCATCTGCTGAGATATCTGATGGTAGAATGAAAAGAAAGCACTGCCCTCTTCCCCAGGAAGGGGCGGAGCCAAACAATTGGGCTGAGGGAGCAATTCAACTGGTGCAAAATAATATTGATTGACAGCTACAGATAACCAAACAATTTAGCTATACATTCACATACAAGTGGGGCCTGACGTGCCGTCACACTCGGAAATATAGAACTCATTGTGTTAAATCCCATGTGTTCTATCCCTCGGTTGCTTCCTTCAGAAAAAGTGATAGGACCACAATGCCAACACAAACATACATACATACCCCAAATAAAGTGCCACAACCTCATTCAGAATCTCATCCAGAAAGGTGAGAAACCCTTTGGAGCAGATGTGTAGACTTTATGGATCGTCCTCCATTAATATAATGTTGGATTTAATAAAAAGATTCACAAGCAATACAGTTCAGTTTTAAAGTAATGGTTATATCACAGAATATTACAATTGTAAGTTAACACACTGTATTGATCATTATGAAAAAGCCATGGCTATAGTGTGCGTGTATGTATATGTACAGACATACATGCATACATATATAGGCATGTGCATTCTTTTCTGAAAAGGAGGGACCCTGCTTATTACCCTTAGGATAAGTGTGGGGTTACAGATTTAGTTTCATCAAAGTTGTATTTCCACTTTTATTTATTTATTTAAAATTAAACTGGCAGTGCCACATTTAATGAAAAGGATATCCCGCTGAGTTTGGAGCCTGGAAAGCGATTGTCTCCCCGGTCTGTGTATCCTAGACGGCTTTAATGCTCCCTATAATGCGACTAATAACCAACCATCAGCAATAAATGCCTTGTCATCTCATTGCCGTGCACAGCAATAGCTGGAGCAGTGATACTGACAAATGAACCTGTGTAATCACTTTAGATTTCTTTGTTACATTTCACAGTGTGAAGATGGCTTCTGCTCAGCACGTCACAAAACAACAAACAAGAGCTATGGCTGTCTCCCCCATCAATCTCTGCTTATTTTTGTCATTCCCTGTTCCTCTCTGCCCCTAGCTCCCTACCAATCTTCTTGCAAAAGTAAAGTCAACACTGCAGAAGGTTTTATTCCAACAGTTAAGACAAGATGGAGCTTTGATTTCTTTCTCCTACTGTTCCTTTGTAAACAGTTATTATGAGAGAGAAGGAAAAAGGAAAGGCACTGGAGGAGAGGAAAGTGAACTTTTGCTACTATTTCTTTCCCAGTGCCATTTTTCTTGGGGGTGGCAGAGGGAGAGCATCCCCTCATTAAAATGCAGTTGAGGCTGACATTTTCCCTTTTACCTTTTCAATCTTTTTATAGTTTCAAATCATTAACTATCAGCGTGAAGCTCAAAAGGTAGCTCTAGCCATCTATGAAACAGTGACACATTTGACAATAATGCTTTTGAAGAGCTTGTCACATCCTCTCCCCAAACAAGTCTCATTAATGCTCAAAACTGTCTCTCACGGCTTCTTTTCTCCTGGTTTCTCTCTAATTAGCTGGGGTTTGTTGTTGTTGTTTTTTAATGCTCCCTTGTTCCACAGTTTGAGATCAGAAGAAAGAAAGAGGGAGGAGAGAGCGAGAGAGGTGGATGTCATTTCCAGGAACCCCAAGGCCAAGTTAATCAGAAGAATTAATGACTCTATTACCCATTAGGCCAGAGGCTATGGTGCTTCTATCCCAGCATCCAGCATACTCCCATGCTTTTCCATTTTGCTCTTATAAACATACACTTTTCCTCCCTCCTATTAAGCACATATTTACAATCGGACTTATGTAGTCGATGTGCGGGATTCCAGGGCCAAAATATAGACTTAATGGAGTCAAGCAGTTAAAAGGTTTCAGAATGGTACTGGTGCAGATTGAGGGGGTAAGAACTTGTAAAAATACTCTCTAACTGTCCCAATTTGACAGAGACAGTCCTCTTTCATCCTCTGGTGTCCCACTTTCTCAACCACTTTTAAAACATCCCAGTTTCTTTCTCCTCCTCCCACTTTACCCTCATTCTATTCCAGTGCTGGAAACTGAGTTCAACATGGAAAAATAATTTGGAGGAGAAGACAGAATCTTGCCTTTCAAAATATGCTCAGGTGATATCTTCTCTGTGGTCTTCATCATGACTACCCTCAGCTATCTTGACCATACATGTTCATGTTCACATCTGTTAAAGGGTTTGGTAAACTGAGCATGGAACTCTGATTAGTACTTGAATTGGAGATTGCTAAAGAATACTGTATACTGTACACTATATTTCAGAGGAAGAAACTGGCAAACCCACTTCTGAGAATACCTTGCCTACTGGAACCCTATAAAATTCATGGGGTCATCATAAATTGACAGATGATATCAAGGCATAAAAATACATGCATGTTTGAATTTTTTTAAAAAAAAATCTACTTACAACTAGGAACAGATGGTCAGGAAAAATAATTCTCTTTGGGTCTTTCCAAATGAACTTCCTTGTCTACAAAATTCATTTGAGACAATTAAAGCGAAAACTGCTTCTTGTATATGTGAAATAGTAGAGTCCAACACAAACTTGACCATTTGATTTCATGATGTTACAATGAGTGCTGAAGATTGGAAGGATCAGCATATTTGTGCATCTCAAAAAGAAATTTATTTATTTAAAACATTTCTATTCCACCCTTCTCAGCCTGCCAGTGACACATCATATATACGGCAATCATTCAATGCCAGGATATAAAACTATAAATATATACAAACATTAAATCACTTATATCCACTTTAAAATCAGTTGCTTCAAAACCATATCAGGACAGCATTCTATTATTGCTCATTGCACTGCCCCAAAGGCTTGCTCCCACAGCCAGGTGTTCACCATCCTTCTGAAGGACAGGAGGGAGGGGGCTGATCTAATACTGCCAGGAAGGGAGTTCCATAACCAGGAGGCAATCACTGAGAAGGCCCTGTCTCTCATCCCCGCCAAACGTGCCTGTGATGGTGGTAGGACCAAGAGCAGGGCCTCCCCAGAAGATCTTAGTCTTCGCAGTGCTTCGTAAAAGGAGATGCATTTGGACCGGTAAACAAAAATGTGTCCTAAAATAAGTACACAGAAAAGTGCACAGATTCTAATTTGTATATATAGGTACTTCTCTGGAAATAATTTGTACATCTTAAATATATACAATGCACCACAATAGTGGGAAAAACCTGTGAGCTTTCTCAGTCTGCTGTCCAAGCACTTTTGATGTTGTCACCCACACTCCCTTCTTATATGTCTTTTCTCGTTTCCTGCATGGCAAAGGGTGGACTGGATGGTCCTTATGGTCTCTTCCAACTCTATAATTATATGGTTCTGTCTATAGAGTAGACTTGGGTCGGACAGCTCTTCTAACAGAGGACATCTTTCAAAAGAAGACTATCTGCTGCCAAATCTTCAAACACAAGACTGTCCTCTGTAAAATAGGGCACATTGCTATTGTAACTGTCTCCAAAGTCATTCTCTTAATTAGTTCAGCAGGGCCGGCCCTATCATTTCACAGAGTGGGGCAGCTGCCTCAGGCAAATTGTTAGTTATTCCGTTTATTTTCATTGCATTTTCATTGCATTTGGCCATAAAACAGCTACTGTAATCATGAGATAATTTTACCACAGTAATCTACGTTGCCTCTCAGGAATGCCATAGTGACTTGATTTGCCAGCTGTCACAGAATAGTTCCTATTTTGTAAAACATGTTTGGATGCTTATTTTCCAAACCCTGTTTTATAGGGAACTCCTGTATTGCAAACCAGTTAGTAGTAGTCCAATCCCACACCCACTTAGATACAGTTCAGTAAATAAGTTCAGTAAAAGGTTTTTTAAAACCTGTGCTTTCATCTCAAGCTATTTATAGTAGTTATGCGAATAACAGTAATAAAAACTTAGAAAAGTTGCTTTTGGACTACATTTCCCATTTGGCTTGCTAGAGGACCCTGGGCATTATAGTTAAAATCTTTTCAAAGCTATAACAGCAATATTGGAGAGGGGGGAGAAGGGCGGGGTATAAATATAGGAGATAAATAAATAAATAAATAAATAAATAAATAAATAAATAAATATAACTGTTCCAGCTCCTGTGGAGCTATTGTTCCATGTTAAATTTCATTTATTTTAAAGACCATCCATAAATACCTTATCATAGCTTACATATAGCTTTCTATGCCTGGAATTCAGCTCAGTTGAAGGCATACTTTCACTTGGTGTCTTACCAATAAAAATCCCCAAAATAATCCTTCCACCTATAAATATTCTTAACATATGCACGTGTATGAGAAAAAGTGATAAATCTGGTTCAGTTGGCAAAATTAAAAAAAGAAATAGGGAATAAATAATTTGAGAAAGTTTCATTTATTGGCCCCCAGAAACCTATAATTTTTTATCTTAGCATTCATACCTGATGTCTCATAGGCATTTAAATGAAACACCCAGAGCACTAAAAGCAATTTAGACTTACTGAGCATCAGATTTTAATTTAGGGTGAATTGTTATTTCTTTGCACACATATTAGTTTAGTCCTCTACATTTTATATGTATTTTCACTGTATGATCAAGTTCTTAACCACATTTATATTCCTCTCTCTTTTCCCTTTCTGCGTTTGTGATTTTGTTACTTATTCATGACTTTCCACTGTCTTCAAAGTTATTCTTTTCAATGTTTTGCTTTCAACGATACTACTCAAGAGGGAGAAACAGATAATTTCTACGGTTTGGAAGAGAAACATGGATACCACCCTATTACATTTTTAAACAAATGACTTATCATGGCTTTCTTTCATATCCTGCAATATTCCACAGACTGATATCTGGATATGTGTGGCCAAACATCATCTGAGTGTGATCAAGATGGCAAAGATTCATGAGGAAGAACACTCAAGCAGCAGTTTGCTTTCACTTGAGCCTACTGGAAAGTGCAAGACTGTTTGCTTTACTTTCCAGTCCCCCTTATTGAGTTAATAGAATGCAGACCACCTTTACACTTTTCACTCAGTTTCCTCTAATGGAAGTAAGTTACAGAAAAAGAGGCTATTATTATTATTATTATTATTATTATTATTATTATTATTATTTTACCGACACAAAAACACAGTATGTCACAGCAAACGAGATCTATATGCTGGATTTCATGTCACAAAATCACAAGTCAAACACTACCCCCCAGCTTCTAGGACTGTGTGATGCATTTCTGAATGATAATTTATTATTATTTCTAGACCACCATCTCTTCCCATGAGAATCCAGGGTGGTTTACATGCATATACAAGTATGAGAAGGGTAGAAAAACTAAGTCATTTTATCTGAAAAGTGGCATGCTAGAGTATTAATCACTGCCAAATCAAGATAGTTGGAGAGTATAGATCCATAGATATGAGTTTTTTCTACACACTGAATGACTAGTTACAACTAAACATGCATGACAAAAGCAACCATTGCATTATTTAGCAAAACTCATGGCTGCTAAAGTTGCATTGATATCACTTTGTATAGGTTACAATTCCCAAACATCTGATCAGTTAAGACTTCTACTGAGACACACACAGCCTGACTCCTAGAAATAAATAAAAGAGGAAATAGCAGGTGTGAAGGCAAAGATGGATTTGCATCATGATATATAGGAAGAAAACTGGTTTGATCTCAGTGGGGTTTAGTTCATCATAGACATGAACAAGACTGTATTGTGAGCACATGTGTTTGTCTTCACTTTTAGTTCTTCTGGAAAAGTTCAAGGATGTTTGTAGAAAGTGCAAGTAATGTGTTTCAGAAATAACACCCTTACTTGGTGGGTGAATTGTCCTTTCCTTGATATCTAGAAAGACATCATTTTCCTAGTGGTTTTCTGCTTGAAGGGTGTTCTTAATTAAAATGTAAAATGTCAAACATTAGTAAGGAGGAGGAGGACTCTGTGGGGAGCAGGAATGAATCAGATTTATTAGTCACTTAGCAGCAGGCTGGTAGCCCTTCACATGAGGAAATTTTATAAGGCAACTAATAACGCTCAGCCTCAAAATGTTCTGATCTACATATATTGTGATCTGTGATCCATAAAGAAAAACTGGGTGTATTAACATCTTTTTTTAGGGTAGAACTATGTTTTTTTATAAATAAAATACCCTGCAAGATTACATTGAATGTATGCATACCTTTCTCCCAAAACAATGAAGACAGTATTCTTTATTTTAAGTTGCCAGAGACTTTTACTTCATTCTTTTCTCCATCCTTTTAGAAGTCTAGTAATACAGTAGAGTCTCACTTACCCAACTTTCACTCATCCAACGTTCTGTATTATCCAACGCAGTCTGCCTCCTGCCTGGATCCACAACTGTTTCATTACATTGTGATGTTTCGGTGCTAAATTTGTAAATATAGTAATTACTACATAATGTTACTGTATATCGAACTGCTTTTTCTGTCTTTTTGTTGTAAAACATAGTGTTTTGGTGCTTAATTTGTTAATCACAATGTAATTTGACATTTAATAGGTTTTCCTTAATCTCTCCTTATTAACCAACATTCTCACTTATCCAGCATTCTGCCAGCTCGTTTATGATGCATGAGCGAGACTACAGTAGTCAAATTTGACAACATTTCCTGTATCTGAACTGAATCCTGCCAAAGTTCCGTGGTTTCTAACTATACCAATTTGACAGGAAGAATCCTAATTAATTCTTCTGTCCCAGTTTTTCAGCTGCTTTAAAATTGTCTGCTCCCTCCCTCCTCCCAATTGGATATATAAATTACTATTTTCACTTCAAACTCAGTGCATGTGCCTGTAGATAGTATTTGCACATAGGTTACATTCCCAGAAACCACTCAGCTATGCAAGGTTTTTGTCAGAAATATTTTACCTCTCCATAACTTTCAGAGCTACTTGAAGCTGAACTATAGGTTTAACTCTGCAGTTTGATTTCCCTTGCCAAAGAGTAAAAATATAGGTCAAGACCTGCTGGTTAGTGTCTGCAGAGTGTGATCACTGCTGAGCTTTCTCCCTGACCCCTATTCAATATATCTTCCCAGTTTCAACCTCAATAGGCCTTCTGGCTAAAACATTGGAACACAGCTGCATTAACTCTGACAAACTACGTCTCTGATGGTGCTGACAGTAAAATAAATGCTTGTATTTTTGAGGCCTCATTAATGTCAAGGGTTTTGGGTGCGCCAGCCAAATCAGCACAGTGCTGCGTTTCATAGCTCAGGCCCCAACAAAGATCAGGCACCAACCAAGGATTTTTCCCAAGCTGTATCTGTTGTTCAAACTTGAAGCTATTTTCTGCTGTTTTCCTGCCTGAAATGTTGGCATTCCAGCCAAAGTCCCGTCTATGAAATACTCTGGACTACATCACAGTCTGAAAAGACCCTTAAGGTCCTTTGTGACAAAGGGCTCCATTTAGAGAAAAGCTGTAGTCTGTAAATATAATCCACAATCAAGGCTCTCAGTCCCCAAATTGCATGACTATTATCCTGATTACTAATTGAATCAGGCACCACAAGCACTTAAGTGAAGAACCCCAAGGAAACAAAGAGACATTCTAGCGGCTTTTTTGTGTGGAGGGGGTGTTATGTCATTCAAAATAGATGCAATAGCTGAGCTCCTGGCCTCAATGTGATTATATTATTTGGTCAAAATTTTAACTAAATGGTTTAGTGGCACTGACATGTATGAACAATAATGCTAAGCAATGTTGTCGTGAATCTGGGAGAAGAATGGCTTTCCCTAAAGATGAATCTTACATCCCCCACCAACATTTCTCAGGTAAAAAACCAGGACAAACGTGGCCAAGCAACATCACAGGGAAGTGAAGGCACCAAAGGTGTTCTGTATTTTGGGATTTTTTTTCAGATTTTGTATGATTTGCACACACCTAACAGATTATCTTGGAGATGGGATCCAGCTCTAAACAAGGAATGCATATATATCTCATAAACACTTTGTACACAATGTTTTAAATATGTTTGCACATGAAACAAAGTGTGCATACATTAATCCATCAGAAGGCATCAGCCATCCATCTGGACAATTTTAGCTTTTGGAATATTTTGGATTTTGGAATTCCAGCTAAAGGAGGCCAAACCTGTACTTACTAGACACAAGAAAGGCTGGTAAATGAAGATAATGCTAGTGATTTATGCAGCGTTTGTCCTAATAACCCCCTGAGATATGGCTTTTTAGAGCTAGTGTGATATAACAGTTTGAGTGTTAGACTAATATTTGGGAGATCAGGGTTTAAATCCCAGCTCAGCCATGAAACCCACTGGGTGACCTTAGGTAAATTGCACTCTCTAAGTCTTAGAAGGCAATGGCAAACCTCCTCTGAACAAATCTTGCCCAGAAAACTCCACAAATGGCCTTGGGGTCTTTGTGGGCCAGAAACAACCTAACAGCTTTCTAGATTTTATTAGACTGCAAGCCCCAGTGGACTTAGCTATTATATCTAATTGGGAGAAACACTGTGTATTGAAATTCAGCAACTTGTGTTATTCTCACCTCTGAGATAATTACTTTTCTAGTTATATCTCTTTTTAAAGGTATTTTTAGACATTTCTACAAGAATGCTTTGTTTTATGTAATTCTCTTGTCAATTATGCATTTTAATAAATCAAAAAGTAAAAGGCAACCAAATGGAAAACACAATGAGTTCCTCAAAAAAAGCATTGCCATGAGTCATGGCAATGAAGTTACCTCTTAAATGCCATACATGGTTACAAAACTGAATTATTATTTTTTTAAAGAGCTATCCAAGTTCCAGGGAGGGCATCATATGGAATCAACTTACAATGCTGAAGCTGTGGGCTCAGTTGACTGTCCTCCACTGAACTAAACCCTGGGTCTAGAGATAACAGGATGAATTAATATGTGTCATTTTCCCAGAGATCAGACTGCTGGTAGCACAGGAGTTAAGGTTGGCTTTCTTGTGGAGCAGTAACAATATCTTGCTTGTGCCATGTGGCAGTGACAGAGTAACAAAACAGAGACTTTTGTACATACTTCCTCATTGTTGTATTAGAGGCAGCATCTGTGATGTGTTTTACATACCATGTGAAGACATGCTTATTTCCTTAGTTCTTCCTTAGTTCATGTTACTAGGTGCTATTGTTTCGTGCTACAGCCTAAGGAAAGCATGCAAAGCTGTGCGCATTCCAGCTCATTTCTGGCATTTTAATTTTGGAAGATGCCAGCAGGGAAAGCACTGCTCCAACCTTATCTTGAATCCTAGGATATATTTTCAGAAATTGTGAAGCCTCATTGTACAACCTGAAAAGGTATTATTTGTAGAAACAAAGTTGTCAGGTCCTTTCCTTTTTCTTTTTCTTTCTTTTTTAGATATTGTTGTTGTCGTTGTTGTTGTTGTAAACACAAGTAGAATGATATAAATGTCAATAACAATCACAATTCCATAAGGTTAAATAGAACAAACAGATCATGACATTCCACTTAAATTTTCTCTTGATTTCATATGTCAAGTACTTTCTATGCCAGATCATCGCTTAGTACAAAGCCGTATTTTGTCTCTTAATAAACTAAAGATTAAATAAATCTGTATTATTTGTATTATAGTGGAACTGCAATTTAAGAGCGTCCCAATTTAAGAGCATTTAGAGTTAAGGGCCATCGCTCAGCCTGGGTTTCACTTTGACATACAAGCAGCATTTTGAGTTAAGAGCTAGTGCCCGAGGGAGCACTAGCACAAGAGTATAGGATTTTAATGCTTCAAGGGAGTCGCCTCCATGCTTCACATTTCCATGCCTTGTGCTCTTGTCTGCTTTGGGAGATTGTTGCCCTCTTGGCTCTTGTCCACTTTGAGGAATGATGGGTTAGCTGATATTGTGTGGTTTTATTCCTGATATGTTTCATTTCATGAAGGGAGGGGGGAGCAAGGGAAGGAGGCTGGAATGAGTACAGTATGAATAAAATTATGCTTTTGCCTCTTCACTTTGCAATTTGTGCTTCCTTGCTAAACTTTGTGCTTCTACCATTTTAAAGTTGATATTTCTTTATTTTGTTGTTCCATGGGAATGTGCAGGTTTTGCCCCACTGTTACATTAGCCTACGCACATTTTGTTGCCTCAAATGTCCTTCCCTGCCACAACTTTGTGCTTCTAAAATTGTAAAATTTATCTTTCTTTTTACTATTCCATGTGAATGTGCATTTATACATTAATTGTTATTTATAAAGGAGATTTTCTTATATAATAACACATAGCGAAAAAAATAAGGGGGAGAGGCTCAAGATGCGGGAACAGATTAATAGCATTTCAATGGGAAAACTTGCTTTTGAGATAAGAGCAATTTGAGTGATGAGCTTGGTTATGGAACAAATTAGACTCTTTTAACACTCTATAGTTGTCCTCATGATATTATTTATTTATTTATTTATTTATTTGCTTTATTTTTATACCGCATTTTTCAGCCTAAATCGGCGACTCAATGCGGTTTACAATGCAATTTATATAACAATAACAATTAGGTTAAAACACAACATACACGACAGACAATACAAGACAAAACAACGTGGTCATCAACGCCTCAGTAAAATCAGATTCCGTTCTCATAATCCTTCTAACATTCCTTTGTTCATTTATACCGTCTTCATGAGTTCAGTTGCCATTGTTGACCGAACGCCTGTTCATAGAGCCACGTCTTGACCCTCCCCCGGAACTCCAGCAACGAAGGGGCCTGCCTGATGTCTACGGGTAGGGCATTCCATAACCGAGGGGCCACCACCGAGAAGGCCCTGTCTCTCATCCCCGCCAGCTGCACCTGCGACGCAGGCGGGACCGAGAGCAGGGCCTCCCCGGACGATCTTAACGTCCTCGTCGGTTCATAGGTGGAGATGCGTTCGGAGAGGTAAGCAGGGCCAGAACCGTTTAGGGCTTTAAAGGCTAAAGCCAGCACCTTGAATTGTGCCCGGTAGCAGATTGGTAGCCAGTGGAGCTGGCTCAACAGAGGAGTGGTGTGCTCCCTGATGATACACTTTCCCCTGTCCTTAATAAAGGTCAAACCCCATTGCTCCTCCATCTCAGCTCCCCCTTCATAAATTACATGTGTCCTATTCGTATCTCAACCAGAGTTTTAACATTTTACTATTTTATCCCGTGCATCTGGCCCGCCCTTTGTGTTTGACCTTTATTATGTTATTTTACAGTGATTATTTTAGTTTGTTACTTTATGTATTCTGTTGTGATGTAATTTTTCTGTTGTTTTGTGCCTAATTTGGTTCTATTGTTTTGGGGCTCGGCCTCATGTTAGCCGCCCCAAGTCCCCTTTGGGAAGATGGAGGTGGGTTATAAATAAAGTTTATAATTATTTATTATTAAGGAATCACTGTATTATTACATGTGTATCCCACCTTTCTCCCAATATGTGACTCAAAGTAATTTACAATATAATTTTAAACAAAATGTAGCCAACTTTCTGTATCTAAAGATTCTGCATCCACAGATTGCACCACCATAGGCTTCCAAATAGTAAAAAGAAATCCAAAAAGCAAAGCTTCTTTTTGCCATTTTATATGAGGTACACCATTTTACTGTAGCATTGAATACAATAGTACATGAGCAGCCACAGATTTTGGTATCTACAGAAGGGCATGGAATCAAATCCTAGCAAATACCAAGGGCCCACTGTAGTTAAAAGTAACCAAGTATTACAATAGCACTGTCATTATCAGTGCTGATTGATAGCACCAAAAATGGTGGTTTGTGGTTGGTTGGTCATTTTTCTGATGCTGCTAAATAAATTATTTTAGCCCCAACTGGCTTTCCAAAAGAATGGGATAATTCATTTAAACAGTAATTTTGAGGATGGGCTGAGGATGGGTTATAGCTTTGTACACAGATGTGGATCTAAGTATTAAAGCTCTGACTCACTAAAAGCTGCTGTGGAGCAAGAACCTTATTCACCTATTTGTAGAAAATGCCACAGAGCAGATGGTTCCATGAGAGTCTGGAGGCCTGAAATGGAGTAATCACTCCATCTGCAGATGGAAAACACTGCATTCCCAGTTAAATAAGGGGCTCATTTATTCCAATAAATGTTGCCTAGATAGAGCTTGCCTCTTAGGGTGTGTTGTTTCCCCTTTTCTAGTTTTCCCAGCCATTTTCAATGCACACAGAAAACCCGCCCGGCCACCCACCGTCATCATATCTCTGCAACAAAATGCAGTATATCCCTATAGATGCAGAAGGACAAAGATTCATCTGTTCCTTTACATACTGAAAAGAGGAACCATATATGGTGAATTCAGCATTCTTCCTGAAGCATGAAAAAATGTGGGACTCTTTATTTTAAAATTCATTGTGAAGTCTTCCACATATTGCAATGTGAGATTGGGACTCCAGTTGCAACAAACAGACAGAAATGAATTTCAGTTGCTAGAAAATGGGATTTTTCTGTTTTTTATTTTGTTTTTGTTTTTGTTTTTTGTAGCATGTGGCTTATAAAAACAATCTTACATCCTTGGAGCAGATGTTTGTGCCTGGGTCATCAGATGTAAGGCCCTGTTCCCCCAGGGCACAAATCTTGTCAGTTGTCATTATGATGTGTGTTGTTCCTATGCCTGGACCCCAACATTTCACAGATGAATGCTTGGACACATGTGCTCAAGCAAAATTAGAACCTGGTCATGGTGGCAAAAGTTATTATTGAGGGAAGTCATACAAACTATGGAAGGCTAGAGCAGTTGTTGTTGTTTTTTTTGTTTGTTTGTTTGTTTTCAGAGTCTACAGATTCTATACTGGCTGCCAATTACTTTCCAGACAATGTACCAAGTATTGGTTGTTACCTTTAAAGCCCTACATCATGTAAGTCATAACTAAGGAGCCAATTTTAGACAAAGATTCTGGAAGACTAGGGTTTGAATCCCTGCTTAGCTGGATCCTACACGAACCATACTTTTTCAGCCTTAGGAAAAGGAAATGTCAAACATCATCTGAGTAAAACTTGCTAAGAAAACCCTAGGGCAATGTCATAATGAATCAGAGTTGACTTGAAGGCACATAACAGTCACAGTTCAATTGACAACTCAATTGACATGCTGACTGGGAGATTCTGGGAGCTGTAGTTGGAAAAAGATCTTGCTCTAGATGTTGCAAGATCTAGATGTTGCAAGATCACTCTATCCTCCCTGATTTTTTCTCTGTCTTCTGACACAGAAGACTCCAGGCCTTGGATGCTATACACCTTTACTTGTGAGGATGGATGGTGCAATGTGTCTTGAAGACTGCCATGTGCACGTGTCTGTGTGTTTGTGTGCGCCTAATTGCTTTGAAACATAACGCTAACTACTTCCATTCTGTTTTCTTCAAAATATAACCTACTGTCTGCAGTCTTCTATTCAACTGAGGGCTTTTCCAGACAGGCCATAAATCCCAGGATCCGATCCCAGGTTTTCTGAATTAAATTGTATTCTATGAGTCCTCACTGCCAGGTAATCTGGGAAAACAGAAACCTGGGATCAGATCCTGGGATATAGGACCTTTCTGGAAGGGCCCTGAGTAGATACATCTGTTCAGTCCCTGATTATTATTTCCATGGTTCTGCTTCTGCTCTAACAATATAATTTGTTTGGAAAATGTGAATCTCCATAATCATTGGAGAAATGGGATTCATAACCTTTTGGAAAAACAACTGGTCAAATGACCTTTTGGAAATATATACAGCAGAGTTTCAGAAGTGTCCCTTTAGTTGTCCCAAAATATCTACTATGTCTTAAAATATATTTGTCTTTAAATCATGCTCTCAAAAGAAAAAATAAACAATCTTCTTTAAAAGTAACAGAGCTGGTTTGCTCACAAACCTTCATGTATATAGCATACAGGCACTTTGCTTATGAATCCAGTTACAATAGGATTTTAAGTAGTTTATCTGTGTAGGTAACACAGGGCATCTTCCTTAGAAACAATAGTCCATAGTCCAAAGCATCTCTCTTTTTTGGGAGTCTAATAAGTCTCTAAACATACTGTCCCTGCATTGAAGTCTAAACTGTATCATTCCTGCTGTCTTCTTAAAGGCACACAGATGACTTCTACTCTTTAAAATAGTCTGATAGTTTCTACTTGCACCAAAGCCTAAAGCAAACATGGAACTAAAATTGAGCCTCAGTCTGAACATACCCAATTCTGACCTCATGGTCTACAGCCCCTCCCACAACAAAGAGGTTAGATAAAATTGTAAACCAATGCACACATACAATTTAGTAAGCAATTATATACACAACAAATGACTAGTAGAGGCTTGAGAAGGTTGCTATTTCCAACAATAATAAGCAATGCTTTTAGTTTAAATTTAGAAATATACATAGATGATATAGATGAAATTGTACTTGCAATTGTAAATGGAAGATATTGATTGGTTCAACAAATACAGGAAACAAGGAAATTGTTGGGTTTACAATTTCTCACCACGGATATCTTTACAGTTGCTTTATTTCTCCCCTGTCCCCCAACATGGAGTGAACTCAATTTTATACAACATAATGCATAACCTGAAAGATGTATTATGCATAAACTATGGGTATCAGCATAATGCATACTGCGGTATTTTTGATCTGCCTGTGAAATGAATCTTCCCATTATAACCCAACAACTTTTTTCTCTAGCTCCAAAAAGGCAAACTTTGCTGGTAATGAGCAAGGAAGATGTAGTTTTTTATGTTTGGAGGAAAGAGCAATACATTGCTGCTTGAACTGCCCTTTTCTCTTTACCTTCCAATCAAAAAAAGTATGTGTCCATGAAGCACAAATGCAGTCACTGGATTATTTGTTGTACAGCTTCTGCTGAACCATCTTGTTCTTAACCAGACAAATTTATCCTTGATGCAGTAAGGGAAGGGAACTAAATTTGCAGAAATACCGAGCCAATAAACTTTTCATACAGAAAAAGGGCAATCATTAAAACAATGGGGGAAAAGTAACAGCAATTAATAAATTTGTTTACTAAACCAATTAAGCATTTCGTAGCAGGCTCGGTTATGTGTTTATATAGCTCTTAGATAAAGCTCAGTGTGAGGAAAATACCCACATTTCATACATCAAAAAATCATTCCTTTCATATTCCTGATGCTGTTCTCACTGTAGCAGAATGTGAGACAAGACCATGAAAGAACACGGAATTATTCATTACCTCGTCTCCTACTGGTTTGTATGTTCCATTGCTTTTAATGAACAGAAAGTCATAAATTAGCTTTTAGCAAAGAATAATGAATGGAATGCCTTTTTGGCAGGATTATCAAACCTAAGTTTTAAGTCAATTGATCTGCCTAAGATCTCACTAATATAACCCTCATTTCTTAAGGTGATAGCAGATATTTTGGCTCACTTAGGCACTTGAAGAAACAGTAGTGTTTCTTTCATTCCTTCCCCCAAAGTAAAACTACGTACAAGTATCCACAATCTTAATTCACAATTCTAAATTGTAGCCATATTAATCCCACAGATTTAATCACTATCAACAGATTCTAGCAATATCTTAAAACTATTTTTATTTACCATAAACTTTGTTAACTGCAACCTACTTCATCAGAAACATATAGTGTTCTTTCACTTGGAGCCCCTGGTGACACAATGGGTTAAACCCCTGTGCCGGTAGGACTGAAGATTGATAGGCTGGAGGTTCGAATCTGGGGAGAACACGGATGAACTCCCTCTGTCAGCTCCAGCGGGGGTCATGAGAGAAGCGTTCCACAATGATAGTAAAACATCAAAACATTCGGGCATCCCCTGGGCAATGTCCTTGCAGACGGCCAATTCTCTCACACCAGAAGCGACTTGCAGTTTCACAAGTCACTCCTGACACACACACACAAACCTTGTGATATATTTATACATGTACTTGAGTGTGGGACTATAGAGGAACAGAAGTGAAAAGGGGCAATTATTGGTTGTTAGCAACTAGTAGCTGTGTGATAGCAAGGACATCCTAGCATAGATGTGCTGATTTATTTTCTTAGTGTTATGAATCTTATGGATATTGAGGTGGGAGAGATACTTAAGTAAATGAATATGACAGAATTGTACAACACTTTTGAGACAAAGGGCCCTATGGCATCATGGTAACTAAATGACAAACCTAGGGTTTGTCATTTAGTGAAGGCCAAAAGCTTTCTGGCTGAAATGTTAAATGTCCATCCGTAAAATGTGAATTTCAAGATGGCTGAGGCATTCTGGGAGTTTTCATCCCCCAATCCCACTTTTTTCTACTCCTTGTAATGAACATTTGGGTCAACCAGATATTAAATAGATATTAAATTAGTCAGCTAACTAAAATGAGAATCCCTTTGGCTGGATCTACACTGTCATATAATCTGGTTCCAGAATACAGATTAACTGCTATATAATCCAGTTCAATGCAGTTAATCTACATTATGAAACTAGATTATATGACAGTGTGGAGCCAGCCTTTTTTTCTTTCTCTTTCTCTCACTTTGTCACTGACACACACACAGTCCTTTAATCTTATCAGTTCTCTTATCCACTCAGTTTATCTCCTTGTTAAATTAAAATACTTACATTCTACGATGTATGAGAAGATCTCACAGTGGTAGCCAATAAAAGTAACAAAAAGAGGTATGGAAGCTAGCTACCCCATGAGTTTTATTCCCATATACCTAGGCTGGTTTTACATTGTCAAATTAATGCAGTTAACTGCCATAGCTCAATGATATGCATTCCTGAAAATTGGTTTATGGTGAGTCTTTGGCAGAGAAGACCTTGTAATGCTACAATGTAGATACATTGCCAGTCCTCAGAGATATACTGCCTCCAAGGGGGTGTTGCATTTTTTACCATGCTACTCCTCTTTCACAGCATGTGTTTTGCCCAAATAGTACATGAATATCCCCTCTTCAGAGAGCATAGTGCTTCATCCACTTCCCTCAAAACCGCGCTTCTGTCATGGAACTAATACTCTGAGTATTTGCAAGGCACAGTTCCAATGTCCAGGAAAATGCAATATTTCCTCCCAAACATCATTTTCATCATTACTTCCACTGGAGTCAAAGCACATTTCCTTCTCTCGGCAATTTTTATCCCTACGTGGGTGGCAAAAGTTAATCGCTTTCAAATATAAACAGTCCTGTTCTGTAACAAAAGGTCAAAACAGGGATTGTTTTGGGAAAGAAAAATGACACAATTCAGCTGCTGTTGCCACAATGAGAACCTGGATCTCTCCACACTCTGCAATTGCAACTTGGGCTTGTTTCTCTCCCCTTCACAGAACAGCAATCATGGCAAATGGGACTTGGAAGCCAAAGTCACATTGGGCTTGTGTTCAAATAGCTCTTAGGATTGCAATAATGCAAGTCATGAAAGGTCTCCAAACAACTATGTGCAATTTAGAATTTAATCTGGAAACAGCGATAGTGATGAGATCCCAGCCGGGGTTCATTCTGACACTATTTCACATTGATGAATCAGCAAAAGCAAGAGCTTTTATTCTAAATTTTCCTCTCTATCTTTGCAGTACATTTTCACCCTGAGTTTCCTAGAGCCTGCATAAATGGTTTACAGGTAGTTACTCTCTCCCTGCGATAAGACTGAGCCATAAGCATGTCATCACGTTATAAATCTGAACGATGTTGTCTCCTAAAATGCATTCAGAAACTGCAGAAATATAAATGGGGGTTCTTCAAAAGGAGCCTCAGTTTGCAAGCCACCTGGACAATGCATTTGGCTCCTTGTGAATAGCTATGAAAGATTTTTCATCTAGACAACAGAAATGCAGACGTCTCTCTACATCTCAAAGGCATCCTTTCTTATTTCCAGTTTTGATGAGTGCTGAAACAATAGAGCAATACCTCTCAAACTGGTATCTTCTAAATACACTGAACTGTAGCTCCCATCATCCCCTGGCAGTATTGCAGTTGTTGTCCAAACCATCTGGAAGTGACCAGGTTAAAGATAAGCTACTCTAATGAACTGAACTGGACAGTTTGAGAACTGTAGGTTAAGCTTTGGAAGAAAAACAAAACAGAAAACAAGTCAGCCCAGAAATGTGGGATTGTGCAAACTTCTTGTTGTTCATTTGTTCAGTCCCTTCCGACTCTTCGTGACCTCATGGACCAGCCCATGCCAGAACTCCCTGTCGGCTGTCACCTCCTCCAGGTCCTTCAAGGTCAAGCCAGTCACTTCAAGGATACCATCCATCCATCTCGCCCTTGGTCGGCCCCTCTTCCTTTTTCCTTACATTTTCCCCAGCATCATTGTCTTCTCTAAGCTTTCTGTCTTCTCATGATGTGGCCAAAATACTTCATCTTTGCTTCTATTGCAAACTACTTTGCGATAAAGCAGCAATAGGAAACCTTACCAGGCCAATTAGATTAGACACAGATGATCAAGACGGTTTTAAACAGTGTATTTTATTATTGAGATTTTTTAAAATGTTTATATATGCATATCATGAATTCATGTGCTGGCATTGAATGTTTGCCATATATATACTGTGCTCCATCCTGAATCCCTTTTGGGGTTAGACGGGCGGAATATAAATGTTTTAAATAAATAAATAAGACTCAAAAAGCCTGCATTGGATTATTTTAGACAATTTCAAGGATAAAGACTAAAGAACTTTTAAGACTAGTGAAGAACTTCAAGGACACTGTCAATGTCCCAATACTGGTTTTGGCAGAGAAGACATTGTTATTCTACAGTGTAGTAATAACACTGACACATTTGCTTCATTTGCAATTGTGAATGAGCACCCATACTTAGATTTATACATGAATTCACGTGGCATTCCATTTTGAAAGAATGCAGAAAATGTATTCACCTCTTGACCTTCTGTAAAAAAAAGTGAAAATGTGGCTATTTGAACAAGCCTTTGAAATCTAGTGAAATAGACCAACATGGAATTATGTGAAACTGAATATTGGAATGGCTCAGATGATGATTTTGGATAACGAGGCTAACAGTGAAGGTATTGGTTTTTATACATCGGTTTTATATGTTTTTAAAGGTCTTATTGTATGTACTTTTTAATTCTGTTTTAAATGTGGTTTTAAGTGTATATTGTTAAGGCATCAAATGGCTGCCTGGTTGTAAGCCACCTTGAGTCACCTTCGGGTTCGAGAAAGCGGGATAGAAATATTGTAAATAAATAAATATAAGATTCACCTCTGGCCATTTCTAGTTAAGCCATGTGCTTTATTCCTCATCACGCATCTATCCTCCTTTTTTAAAAAAATGTTGTTTCAACTGCACCATTTCAAACCTTTGAAATTCTGCAATTTCACAATGGCTTTCGATTTTGATATGGGCAGCTATTGCCTCCTCCCATTCTGTCATCCACGAGTGCCCACTTCACCGGGTTTTTGTTCTTTTTTAAAAGAATTGTGAAATTGCAAAATGTCAAACGTTTGAAATTACATCGTTACAGCAATATTTTAAAGGACAGGATTATTTCACAGTTGTTTTCTGTGACTGAAGAGTAATAGCAACAGAAGGAGCATCAAGGGGCATAAAAAGACTGGCCACAGGCACACCCACACTGAAATGTCACAAAATGAACAGAAAATGGGCCCATGGAAAAATACCAATTTCTATGTGCAGGGAGATGATTGGAATCAATTCCTGCCTGTCTTTAAAATCCACTTGTTTTCATATGATATGGAGACCAAATCCCATGGGCAACCCACAGAACAGGTTGTACCTCATTTGATGAGGTCCTCTTATGTCCTCTTTGAAGTGAGTAGTATTGGAGGCCACCATCCATCTGATGTGGTCCTAAGGCCGAGCATATTAATAAGTGGAGCATGTTCAGGGGAGGACAACCAAATTGGTAAACTTTCTGTGAGATGGCTCACTGAGCATTCTCCAGACTCTTTATAGACTATAACACACATCTCATAAGTCCAGGGTGATTGCTTGCTTCCATGTTTATCGAACACAAAATCTGTTACTCCACCACTTTGCAAAACTTGAGTAACATCTCTGTAAGTTGTACCCAGGACAGATAGTGGTTTTAAGGGCTTTAAAGAGCTTATTCACACATAGACACACAATGTTTCACAATGAATTTTCAGATATTAAACATCACTTCTTTTTTAATTCATTATAGCACATCTTCTAATTGTTCAATTTGGAAAGGACAGTCCAAATTAACTCTCATTCATCTACTTTTTCAGCTTATTTCAAAAGGTCCCACTTTCTTTCTCAAGCTCTCATTTTCTCCCTTTGTCCTCAGTATACTTCAATTGCTACAAACAAAATTCAAAATACAAAAGTAGCTTGCATACAACTCAGCAAATGGGAGTGAAGTTTTATTTTCCATGTAGTTCAGTTCAAGTTCAAGTTCACATTATTATGACCAATAGCCAGCTCAAGAGAAGAAGGGTACAGTCCCGCCCAAACACATCAGGTCTAAATGTCGAGAGATTTAAAACTTTAAAATAAGTGCATCAATGCCAGGATATCAAGACAATTAACCCAAGAATCTAAGCCAAAACCCAGATACAGGATTATATCAAAACCCAACACAATTTAAGGAATTGAAAGACAGGGAGTCTGAAGGGAGGAAATTGGGGTGCCCATGTGGCACAGTCAAATAGAGGAGGGAACAACATCTATACTATAATTAGTAGTATGACTCAGGCAAAAGCAAACTGCTGCATTCTTTCCTGCCCAAGTGTTTTCTTTCTCATGAATCACTGTTGTCCTCTTGACCACACTCTGATGTGGCCTGGGTACAAATGTGTCAATGAAATGCTGGAGGGTATGCTATGCTGCCACCTCCATTATACTTGGGCCACTCCAGCTCAACATTTCTAGGTTAGACCTGTTGATGCTTAGGAATTAGTCTAACAAGGTGAAATTCTTCCTAAGACGAGATGATCTATGGTAAGCTTAGAAGGTAACAAAAGAGTTTGTTGCACAGATAGATCTATTTCAAGGGGATTTCCTTTTGTTTGTCAAAGTAGAGCACATGGCTGGGAAATGGCGACGTGCCAGGATGAAACTGCTCCTAATTTTCAGAGGAGGCCACTGGCTAATTACACAACCTGCAGGTGTGAAGAGAGAAGCTCAGAGTAATCAATAGCAGTAATTAATCTGCTAGACTGGAGCTAAAGAGCTAACAGCTGGACATCAGCAATGGACACATGCAACAAGATCAGCAATAATTACCTCTTTAAATATTGAATTTCCATAGCAACAATTAGGCATCTACATAAAGGCCCGAAAGCAAGGTACCAAAACAGGATGCAGCATTAAAAACACAACCTTCTCCAAGATAAACTTCTCCATGGCGAGGCAACATTATTGTCAGGACGATGAGTCTCCAAAGCAGCTGCAAGTTTCCTTTCTGCAGCTTCTGAATCCTCTGGCTTAACTTCTTTTCTGTTCATCCACCTCCATCTAAACTGAACAGGTGGTATCCCAGGTCAACAGGACCAGAACCAGAAAGGTGTTTCCTGATAATGAGATGGAATGGTTTGGGCACACAGCCACCTTGTTACTACAAATAACGCATCCATTTCTCTAGAGGTTTCTGCAAGTCCCAGATCATTCGCTCCCAGTATTTTTTTTGTTCAGTTTTTTTATTCAGTATTGATTATATAACTATCCTTAAATGAATTCCTGCTTGTTTAAAACATTGCCAAGCGATGATATCTGACTTTCACTAAAGCAAATGCTATCACTCTGCCATTGTCGTCAAAACCTACTTTCTAATTTCTTTTCTTTCACTCACTTGAACATCTAAATCTTTGTTCTTATTCTCCCATTTATCCAGGTTCAACCTATTGCAAGGCACACCCTTCTCACTGATAGTACCAAACTCTGAAAAGCACACCACACAGAAGTCTGTGTATTACAACTGCTTTCAAGATTGGTGCTTCCCTTAATATTTTATGATCATATTTAACTTCTGATCTGTGTGTTGATTTTAATCAATTAAAAGCAAAAGACTGTCATGGAGATGGCTTATTAAAGAAATGAAGTCAATTATAAACAAAACCAGGGTTTTTTTTACCCTTGTGGTGGAGAGGGCCTCTCAATCACTGTCAAAAACAGGATTAAAATAAACTTGATTGTATTGTATAATGTTTAATGATGAAAAATTTCATCCCATCCTCCAGTACTCCTTCCTACCCCAGTGATGAATGTTGATACCTCTGAGTCAAAATGTCATAGAAACCTATAAAGGTTTCTATGAAACTGGTGTTATGTTTAAATGTGTTTTGGACACAGCAGGAAACAGCACCAAACGATACACTTTCAGCTCAGGTTTGGTTATTTACAATACATCACTTCTGCTGTGAACCTGATACTGTCCAGCACTGCAATCTCCTATAAACATGTCTTTGAAAAAAGAAGCTTCCTTACAAGAAATATTCCAATTTTCATAGGCATTTGTCAAAGTAGTAAGAAGTAAGACACACTTACAAGGATTGATTTCTGCCAGCAGTACTTCTGAGGCTCTGCTGCCCATGGTATTTCTCAACAGCCTACTAAAGGCTGTAATATTGATTTATTTATTTATGACATATTTCTATTGCTGGTCTGTTTCTATGTAACATTTTATTTTATTCTCAGATGGCATTGTCTACAGTCGTTCTTTGTCAGAATACATGTGACCAGGCCTGTAGCGGGGGAGGGGGGGTTAGGGGTTCAACCCCCCCCCCGAAATGTTTCAGATTTTAAAAAACTGGTTTACTCATTAATTTTAACTGGTTAACCAAATCCCCATGCTAAGTCTATGAGATGCAAAAAATTAAGAGTCCCTCCAGAACTGCAAGCACTATCTCAAGCAAATATTGACAGTTTATTCACACTGTCATTACTTGCAGCAATAGCCGATGTAGTGAAGCAACCAAGTTGGGGGAGGGGGGTGTTGAATGCTCTCATTAAGGAGGCCAGACTTGGTGGAGGTGGTTGACAGGGGCAGCGATGCAGGCTATTGAAGGCTGCTCTGCCCCCTGCTCTGCTCTTTGCTTCAGCGTGAGCTAGGAGGCAGGTTTCAACCCCCCCCCGGGGAATTTTCAACCCCCCCCCCCCCGAAATTTTCTGGCTATGGCCCTGCATGTGACTTTACAGCCCACAAGTTCCTGGCCCCTCTGCTTCTATCCATTTTGTAGCCATTTTGTAGTATCAAATAAATACAGTGGTCAGCAAACACCAAAAACGAAAGTAGAAGTCTGGCATACTAACAAAAAAACCTCTTATATTTTAACAGAATTTTGGCTGAGTAACCTATTAAATAGAATAGAGACATTGAATGTGCAAGCCTTCCATGTAATCCTGATCTGCAGTGCAAAGCAGAGCTAGCCAGGATAGTCAATGGGTTGTTGTAGATTTTTCGGGCTGTATGGCCACTTTCTAGAAGCATTCTAGAACATGGCCATACAGCCCGAAAAACCTACAACAACCCAGTGATGCCGGCCATGAAAGCCTTCAACAATAGGATAGTCAATGTTGGAGAATGCTGCAGGTGACAAGTTCCAGGAATATTTGAAGCACTTCACAATCCTCACCCACAAAGTAGGTGATTCTTCCAAGTAGGAGACCAACAATCTCCAACTCCATGTAGCCGCACACATGTACATTCTATAGCATACCTGTTTCGAATATAAATGAATAATTTCTTAAATATGAACATTAATAGAAAAATATGCCATGTTCTATTTTCTTATCCCTCTTTCAACCTTCTTAGAAGAAACAGAACTCCACAAGCCAAAACTCATAAACGAATCACTTCCTCTTCTTTGAAGTTTTTTTTCTTGTACTTTTAAGGATCCCTTCACACCTGCTTCTCCTTAATGAGTTGGCTATAAGACTACTGCAGATTAACTCCTGCCAACTTCCTGTACTAATAGAAAGATTATTTTGTACCCAAAAAAGCCTCATAGTAATACTGAAAGATAATGCATTCACAGAAAAGAAAGATGGGCAACATCTCAAGTTGCATTTCAAAGACACAGGTGTATGTCAGACCTGCACACTATGCACATGTTTGTAAATGTTATGAGTGTTTTATAGCTATCTCCAGATTTCAAACAAATGAATTCCCTGGGTCTTCTCACTGAAATATTGGTGTAAACTTTAGAATTCCTGTTCTAATTGTATGGACATTTCTTTTCTCAGATGCTGATGAGACTGATGAAGCAGGCCCTCACTTGAGGAAAAGAAGGCAAATCAAAACACATGAAGAGAAGATAGGATAGAAAGTAAAAAACCAAACATTGTGAGTACAAGAGATACTTGTAGCCTTCATGAAGGCCTGTTTCTGTTTGTGTCTCTGAGCTGATGTTGAGTCCAGGCTAATCTACACTGGGTAGTTTGGTGTAAATTTCCACCTCCAGAGCAACCTCGGATTCAGCACACAAGTCCAGATGGACCATGACTTTGTACACATCACTTCTGATCCTAGCTGATTACAGAATTCTGTGCAAGGCTCCTGAATATCATAGGCACCTCTGCTAATGTCAGAATAAGGTATTCACGTGAACAGCAAAAAGGAGAGATTGCCCCCTTCCTTTTTCCTGGTTACACAGGTGTCACTTGTGATGTTGGCAAAAGTATTTGCAATGACCAGGAGTTCACACAGGGCTTTGTGGCCAGCTAGGAATGGCAGCAACACAGGCGCAGATTGATGAGCATAGGGAAAGGATGATGATACCAGTGTCCAATCTGTCTTGTGGATAGGTATCCACATCAAACATTTCCAGTTCTCTCCTGAGCAGGTCCCCTCAAATTCTCAGCCCAGTCTGCTGAGTACCTGAGATGGTACAATTGCAGCTATCAAGAAAAGGGAGAAAGGTTTATCAGGAGCAAATTGACAATGATGAGTTATACTATTTTGTTTCTGTCAAAGGTAAACATTACAGATGTAATACATTTATATCCCAAGTCAAGTATGCCTTTCAGCTACGTCGCTGGTACCTAGTAATTTGGACAGGATAAGCTCTATTATCTGAAATACTTTGCTAGTTGTTAATTCTGCTGTCTAATAATGTTAGAAATAGCATATGCATACTATGGCCAGGATACTGAATTTGGAGATGATATGGCCATGTGGTATCCCCAAGACTATTTGCCTGATGCACTTATGAATTTTCTATGCCATCTGCCAGGAGTAAAAAAGCCCATGTTTAGCATATAAATCCTTAACCATTCTAAAACTAAATACCTGAAGTGTACACACACACACACACATATATATACATACACAAGTCTGTTACTTGGATCCCAATCCAGGTGTCACTATTCCCTTGCATATCACATTCCCCCTCAAATTACAATATCAACTATCTGCTCACCTTTCACATCACTTTATGATGCACATGCACCATGGTGTCTACAGTAAACTACTTAATTACCATAGCTAAGCAGGTGGCTTGTTAAATATTCATTAAATTTCATTTATTCATTACAGTAGAAAGCACTCCTTTTTGAAATCTACAGCCTGCACATGTGGCTATTTTGTGTAACCATGTGGCACCATGGTTATTTTAGTATGTCCCATTCTGCTTGGCAATACCACCGTCTGTTATATCCTTCACAAATGTCTACTAGGATTCACTCAAAATTAATTTCTGCTGCCATCAGTGGTTTCTTTCAAGCTATTGAGGTGATGTAGCACAACCCACCTCAGGTCTTCTGAAGCCTTACAAAATGAGATCTGAGGCTGAGAGATGCTAATTGCAAGAAAAGAAAGAGAAAATGTATTCTCCATCCCAAGATGTAGTCACAGGAAGATGGGGTATTGAGGGCAGTGCCTTCACCAAAAGGGCAACTCTAAATTTGATGCATTGCTGTAATTTAAAATATCAGTTGAGCATTTAGAAGTAAGGGTTAAGCACCCTAAGGAAGGGAGCCCCCAGTGGTGCAATGGGTTAAACCCTTGTGCCAGCAGGACTGCTGACCAATAGGTCAGTGGTTCGAATCTGGGAAGAACAGGTTGAGCTCCCTCTATCAGGTACAGCTCCCATGCGGGGACATGAGAGAAGCCTCCCATAAGGATGGTAAAACATCGAACATCTAGGCATCCTCTGGGCAACATCCTTGCAGATGGCCAAGGGAACAATTTGCAGTTTCTCAAATCGCCCAACATGACAAAAAAAAACCCTAAGGAAGATGGTGAGCATAAGTAGCAAGGTAAAGTGAAAACAGAAAATATAGTAAGTCTTCTAACATTTACTAGTTTGATTTTTGCAAATTTGACTATTCATAATTTGATTAAAATATACTTTTTATGAAATTTTCAGTTTTGCTTGTTTGCATCAAGAAAAGTCCCCATATTTGGATTCAATCACAGTTGCTTTGTCTTATTAAGGCTGTTTGAACATGTATTCACATTATTTGTCTGGGAAATATTTTCCAGATGATGCTTCACATTGCACAACTATAGCACTATGATTCAACTTTAACTGCCATGTCGATATTCTACAAAGTACTGAAATTCGTAATGATGGGATGGGCATTTGGAATTCTCAGCCAGAGGGCTCCTCTGGTGTCTTTGACCAAACTACAAATTCCAGAATTCCATAGGATGATGATGCCATAGCAGTTGAAGAGGAATCATATCACTATAATTGTGTAGTATGAAAGACAGCCTGGTTTTCCTTTCAGTATAGAATTTATAAAAGAGATTAAAGAATGATGGCTAAAAAATCATTCTCACGTAACCAAATCCTACCTTTCTCACACAGTCATTGCAATTCAAGGCCCATACAGCGCAGGTTCTGCCCCATTGTTATAAACCAGATTTTGTTATTCTGGAAAAAGTGTTATAGTCAAATATTCATATACAGCGATTACATAAGCAGACTGAAGAAGGTGGAAAATAGCCTTGACAGAAAGGTTATCATGAAATTCAGTAGGATTACAGGAGGCAGTTAAATATTGTGTGGGTAAAGCTATCACAACTATACAGCAGGCTTATCACCAAGGTGTTGCAAAGCAGTAAATGAATGACCATGATGTGGAATTGATTGAAAATTATAGAATTTGCAGGCCTGTGTGGTATTTCTGAATGCTGTTTTACTTTAATGCAATTGTAAATTTCAAACTGAATTCTGCCTAGAGCAAAATTTAGCAGCCACATTAGATAGAAACCTTTTTTCCCTATTATCTCTTGGGCAGCCTGTTATAGCTCTCTGAAAGAAAAGGTCAAGCCAACAGTATTTTTATTACGCATGCAGCCTGATTCTCTGAATATTTACTGAGAAGTCAATATGACTTCAGTAGGAAGCACCAGATTACAGCCCTTTCTACACATTTTTTGTACTTTTTACGCATACACACTTTAGAGGCTTCTATATTTTCTCCAATTTCTTTTCAAATAATCTTCAAAGAACAACAACAATTTATGGACAGCAATCACAGCAGAAGAAGATACAAGGTACTCGGGTATAAGCTGTATAAACAATGTCCTCTTCTGTTGCAAATGGTAAGATATATTTCTTCTAGTACAATCCAAAGGTACATGGTATAACAAAAGGTAATGGACAGATCAAAGCTCAGCCAATTAAAAAGGAAGGCTACCGCCCTATGCAATTATCTAGAAATAGGTTTCAGTGAAATCAATGAGAGTTTCCTCCACATAAATATGCCAAAGGGCCAAGTGAGAGAGCCTTCTCTGCTGTGGCCCCTCGGCTTTGGAACTCGATACCTAATGAGATTAGGCAAGCCCCTTTTAAGAAAAACCTAAAAACCATTTCATGGTTTCAATACAGACAAATTAGAGAGTATTACAATCTGGACAAGAAAAGAGGCTTTATGATAAAGGAGACAGTCTGGGATAAAATGATGCTTTCTTAAAGTAAAATTATCACTAAAATTTACACAAAATTATCAGACTAGGCTCAGGAAAAAGAGACGGTCAAAGTGGGCCTCAAACGTAGGATGCACTATAGGACTCAGTGAATGGGAATTAATATGGAATACCAAAATAAAATACACTTACTCATATGAACTACAGGAAAACTGGTATAAAATTCAATACCAGTGGTACCACACACCTGAAAAATTAGCAAAGTGTTATAAGAGCCTAGATGCAAAGTGTTGTAAATGTAAAAAAGGGACATTCCTACATACGTGGTGGAGCTGCAACAAGGCAAGAAAATATTGGAAAAGAATCCACGATGCTACCCAAAAATAATTCAAGAACAAGTAAACTTCAACCAGGAACTCCTCCTACTAGGGACCATGGATAAAAAATTGGAAAAGAACAAAGACATCCTCTTCACCTATTTAACAACTGCAGCAAGAATAGTATACGCAAGGCATTGGAAAACAGAAGAAATCCCAACGAGACAAGATTATGAAAATGGATTTACTAACTCAACAACTTGCTCACAACCAAAACAGAACTAGAAAAGAGACGGACTGGTCACAACTAATCAACTTTCTGAAACATGAAAAGATGATTATGTTATGTTATGAATAGAAGAACAAAGAACAGTTCAACCACTTGGAGCAGACAATCAATCTAGGAAAGAACTGGCAACGAAGAACCCTAACAATCCAGGCCCACTGTCAAGTGTTAGGAAGATTTGTAAACATCCCACTACCCCCTCCCCCCTTTTTTGCTTTAATTTTGTCTCTCCTTTCTCTCTCCTCCTTTTTCTCTTTCTATTTAATTTTAACTTGCAAAATAAAACCAATAAAGATGTGTGTGTGTGTGTGTGTGTGTGTGTGTGTGTGTGTATGAAAAACCTAAAAACTTCCACTGTGCCTTTGGCGAGTGAATATATATTCCATATTTTGTCTGTTCCAACTACAGTTCATCCTCATGATCTACTTTCCCCCTCCCTTAATGAAGGTCTAACCCCATTTTTCGTTCCTTTTGAGCTCCTCCCTCAGAAATATATTCTCCCACCACTTATCCCATCCAGGGTTTTATCGATTTTATTCTAGTGCATTTGGCCCAGCCACTGTGTTCTATTTCTCTATCATGTTATTTTGTTATTGTTTATTTTATTTTGTTATTTCATGTATTTATTTTGATGGTATTTTCTTCTTCTTTGTGTTTTACTTTGCTGTATTGTAATTTTGAGCTTGGCCTCATGTTAGCTGCCCCGAGTCCCCTTTGAGGAGATGGTGGTGGGATACAAATAAAGTTTATTATTAAGTTTATTAAGGTGTGCTAATCATAGATACAGTTACTGGAAAAAAGTTTATTCTCTAATGCAGTGGTTCTCAACCTGTGGGTCCCCAGGTGTTTTTGGTCTGCAACTCCCAGAAATCCCAACCAATTCACCAGCTGTCAGGATTTCCTGGAGTTGAAGGCCAAAACATTTGGGGACCCACAGGTTGAAACCACTGCTCTAGTGGAAACTACTGAATAGTGGTTTGATTTCCTCTAGTAGTGGACCAATGGGATTTGTTTAAGTATTGAATCACCATCCAACAATTGATTTAATGGGTCTACTATAGTTGGGACAATCAGTGGCAGAAGGGAATTGCTTGATTCTCCACATGTTGGTGAACCACAACTCCCATTAGCATTAGTTTTGAAAGTTAAGGTAGATGATAGCTGCAGTATAACAACTAGAAGGCCAAATAATCTCTACCCCTGACAAATAGGATTCTGGTGTAAAACTACAACTTGCAATTAGACCTGCAAAGCCAGCTCCATAAACTGATGGGATGATCAAGCCCTCTACCTCTGTGCTTTGTGCCATTTTCTCACACAATATTTCCTTCCGAATATGTGTTTGTACAGAAAGGCTTTGCCATTTTCCCTGACAGGGGAAGGAGACTAAACCACAAGTGTGGCTGGAGTAGATAAAGCAATAGAGAAGAAGAAATCCCTCTGTCTTCAAATTGGCTGCCTCAGAGATTAAGCAGCAGGAGCAGATCCTCGATGATTCAAATGCTGCCCCTATGTCAGGAACCAGGGGTGCCTAAAACAGATTTGGGTTGTAATCCTCACACAAATTATATGCCACAGTTTATGAACATATGAGAACTAAATTATGAAAGGATGTTATTGAGGACACCTTCTAGTGTGCATCATTATACCTTAACAGCATCAGATGGTAACGCAAAAGAGCCCTTCGTCTTGGCATTGCCACACATGCTTCTCTTTATGTATCTGTCCCTGCTTTCCCTGGCAAGGAAAGAAAGCTTCAGCAATGTGAAAATGTCTATATAAAGGAAAACGTTAGCCTTGCTGCAGTACTTAAAAATCAATACGATTGGCCTGGCTACCAGACAGGCTACACCACAGGGGAATATCTTGATTAACAGAGAAGTCAGTAGCACATCTCTGAGCCTGTCAAAAAGTAGGGCTGGTATTTCACATGCTTTTCTGGTAGAAAGCCTCCTTATTTCTGGGAAGAATATAAAGTCTGTGGAAGAAAGACATAGGAGCCATGTATCTTCTAACTTTGGGGAAATATTTGCATAAAGCTAAATCACAAAAGCGTTTTCATTATGCAACAATAGCTAGTGATTGCTCTCAAAGAATATTGCAGACATTTCCAAACTCAAATACTTTACAATGGTGTTAGTGAGTGCACTCAGCTATGTGTCTTCACCTGTGCAGGACTGAAGCATAAAGAAAACAAGTGGTACCATTGCATTTGTGTTGCAACTAGTCTACTTTGATGTAACATGTCGTGCTTTAGTTCTCAGCATTCCTGAAATGTATTAATATTGAAACAAATGTTTATAACATGACTTCTATGTGTACATCCTAAGCCAGTGTGTTTTAGACCTGTGTGATTTATAGTATTTCTAGGTAGTTCCATAAAGTTGTGTCATCAGTGATTATTTTCCACTCCTCAAAAATTGCTTTCTGAGCTACATGCCAGCAGTGTTTCAGAACAGACTTGTCAAAACTGTATGTTGAATTAAATTATGTTATTATCTAGCTGGCTGTACAGCCATTCAACAAGCCAGTTCAGAACGAAGGACGGAAACATCTTTTCACTCTGAATAAGCTTTGCAGCAACACTACATGAGCTGCAAGATAGTATTAAATATATAATACAATCAGTTATTGGGTAGTGGGAATATGATGGAGACGAAAATTAAATGGATGGGCAGCACTGGAGCGGTAACCAGTGGACTTACAGTATTTATTTCATATCAGAAGCACTGCGGACAGAAGTATAAAACTGATAAAAATAGAAGGAGCACAAGCAGCTAAATAATTTTTGACCAAAACCAGGCAACAGCAACCGCATTGTCTGTAGCTTTAAATAAATCTTCCTCTGTACATGAGGCAGGGTGTTGTGGACAAGCATACAGATGCAGAGTATGCAGGTGGAGGATTTTTTAGGTAGTTCCATTTTGCCAGGTTGCCTTTTGATCTCCCCACTCCACTTCTACATCTGTTCAGGGACTTCCAAGTTGCCCATTCTTGGTTTGCCCATGGAGGCAGACCTTCATGGAGGCAGACTTTCAAGAGGAGTAGTGGTTCTCATTAACCTTTTCCTTGATTTGAGTCTGCTGGGAGAAGGCTGATAGCCATGCTGTGGATGGTTTTCACAGTGTTCAACCTTATTTCTCTCACAGTTAGCAGCAACTTCCCATTGCACATGGGGGGCGGGAGCAATGCCAGCTAGCTTGTAGTCTATCAAAAGGTGAAGGTTTGAGACATCCTGTGATTATTCTACCAGTAGACTGCTAGGTAACAACAACATAACACATTCAATGGTCCATAAGACTTTTTCACACATTCATCAAATCTAAGAAAAATGAAGAGGGATATGATCAAATCCATGGATGAAACAACTAACCATCAGGTTCATCTCCAAACATTTTAACAAGATTTAAAGCTGTTTTGAAGATCAGTCTATCCATGTTATATCTGGAAGTTAGAAAAGTAATTTTCAAAGAAGTAACCATATGTGCCTGGAAGTGCTTTCTGAGGCATTATCTTTAAATAAATAAATCACTAGTGAAAATAGTCTCCAGTATTCAACAAGATTTCTGTGCTGATTCTCATTCCACATAAGAGAGGGATATATCCCAGCAATTGCTTTTAAAAAACCTTTATAGCAAAGGCCAGAAGCATCAAACTGATGGAAGTGCTGCTATAAAATCCCTATTTTTGTGCCAAGGTAACTTTCACAAATCTTCACTCAGAAAGATAGCAATGTTTTTGTTACATTATGAATACTACATCTTCTTACACAAAAATAAATTAATTATAAATCCCATTGTGGAACTATGCTAAATTGCAGAATATTATTCCAGCCTTCAGGGTTACACTAATAGAAAGGTTTTGTTGTTGTTGCTCTTCTTATGGCTCAGTCATTTCTGAGCCATATCAGTCTGTTCCCACAAAAGCAACATTGAGGGTCCTTCTACACAGCAGAAAAGTTGGAGGGAACCAGAGTCTAAAACTTTGGTTCCCTAAGCATTAAATGCCCACAGAGTGGACCATAACGTCACCTTTTTGGCAAGGTGTTGGCACTGGGGGGGGCAGGTATGACCACCCGGCCCCTGTCCACCCTCATCCCCTTTCATGTTTTTAAAGGCTCCTTACCAAATGAGGAGGCTTCTAAAGACTTTGTTTTGCATCTAAAAGATGCAGTGAAGTTTTGAAGAAAGGAGAGGGAAATTCCCCCTCCAGAGCTCCATGCATTATTTAGATGTAAAACAAAGCTTTTAGAAGCTTCCACACTTGATTAGGAGCCCTTTTTACCTTTTACAGCCAGAAAAGATGGCAAGAGAGGGCAGAATGGCACTGCCATCTCCTTCATGAGCTGCTTAAGCCTGCAGAGGCAGGATCTTTGTGGATCTCTGAGATAGTGAGCTCAGCATCAGTTTCTGCAGGCCTTATACCTCTAAAGATGCAGCCTTAGTGAAAGGTCCAGATCCTTGCAGGTGTTATTTTAACCCAGTCATTTGGATACCTCGTGATAATGCACCACTCATTATAGTATAGTGTAGATGGGGCTAAAATCTTATGGTTCCAAAGTTTTCATCCCAATAAGCTTTTGTGGAGTATTCCACTTCATGAAATCCATAAAGTGTTGCTTGCCTTTGATTTTTATAATTTCTATGGTGTTGGTAGGACCTGAGCACAGAATGAGGAAGAGGAGGAGGACACTAGGAGAGGAGGTGGAGGAGAGTAGTGATGGTGAGCATTTCACTTGCACATATCTTGTTGAAAGTGTATAGCAAATAAAATGTGTTTGTCTTCGAACCTCATCACACTGAAGTCCAAAAAGCAAGTGATAGTGGGGGGATTCACCAGCAAGTGTGGTGAATCCGGTGGACAGCAGGGAAAACCATCGACTCACACCCAGCATTGCCCACATCAGTGCTTTCCCCATCCTATGGGGGAAAGTGTCACCACCTGGCTTACATCTGAGCTGGCCCTGTTTTCGTCAATGAGACTCCCTTGTTCTCAAGGCTGTGTCTTAGAACACTACCAAGAAGCTGGAAGGATGGAGCCCTGCTGGAAGTGGCTGTACCTCATCTGATGGGATCCAGCAGGCTCCGCCCACCCAGCACCCTAGAAATGTCCTAGGATGCTGAAAAAGTGTAATGAGGTCTTTCATCTTAAATTATTATTTGTTTGTTCAAGATCAAACCCTTTCCCTATAATGTCTGTCTCCTTGAAAATGTCTTTCCACAGCCCAGCTTTGCCTACTGTTTTGGCATCTCATCTAACAATGGCAGCCCTTGCCAAATGACTATAATCAATATACACTAGCTGGCCCTCATAATAGTCAATAATGCCTTGTGCTCTCACATTTTATCAGTCTTTTTATGCCCCCCCCCCCTCACACACACACACAAACACATTCCTGTGCCATGCAGAAGTAAATTCTGTCATGCAACCTTCAGTATATTTGATGCCTCTTCATGGATGTGACTTCTGCCCTCCCCTCCCTACAAAGGCCTCTTCCGTCCTGACATCTGTCAGCTTCCCTGCTGCTTGAAAGCAAAGGCGAGGCATAAGGGGTTCTGCTATCCTCTAAAGCAGCATCCAGATCCCCATCATGCCTTCTGGTCTACACTGCTTTTGTCGCAGTGATTATGAAGGCAGCAGTTGCTTTGCAATTAGGATCCTCATGGGTTGGCCAATCTGCATCAGCCATTGATGCCAGCTGCTCCATTGCCAGAAACATCTTCTTGGCACACCTTCCTTGTAGGGACCCATCCTTTCCAGGAATCTTTCTCCTTTTCCAGACCACTGCCTTCATTCCATTCGAACTCTAGCCAGCCAGACTGCCTCTTTCTGTCACAGACTTTCACTTAAGGAGTTCGTTTAAAACACCACCTGTCCTTGTGACCAGAGTCTGTGCTTCAGGCTTCAGACTGATTTGGAAACAGGGCTTCGTGCTCTTAGCATCCCTGCTGCTATTTTTTTCTTTCCCTCTCACTGAGCAGTACAGATGTTTCAGAGCTTCCATCGGGAATGCAGCATCCCCGAGGCACCATTGAGGGCTCTTCTTGTACTAACCTTCATCCTTCCAGATGATGCATATTCTTCTTCCACAGATTCTCCATCTATTGTTTTCATTTTCATCTGGAAATATGTCCGGACATTTATCTTACTTTGAGATTCATGCCTCTGGATAATTTTTTCAACTTTTTTTTTTCTTTAAGGAGTAATTTGTTTAACAAAAGGGCTCCCATATCATGCTATGCTGCTTATTATTTGCATAAAAGTATTAAGAGCTTATTTGTGATTAAACATCTTGCACAGGTATAGATGGAAATATAAATATGAAAAGCACTTTTGCATTAGGCTTGTTCAGACAACATAACTATGTTGCATATGGTTAAGGGGGTTTCATTTGTCAATGCACAGGCAATAATAATTTTTGGTCCGGACATTATCACTTGATGCCACCATGTCACAGAACTCATGGAATCACTGATCCTGGCAATTTACTGGGATGGTCACCCTTGATATCACACCTCCACATACTCCATAGTGCTCCATTTTTCAGCAGTCTGTGGCCCCAAGGTCAGACTTCTTCCTAGGTACTCACAAAGGTTTTACTGGATTCCTTTAAGCTAAAGCCTGTTTATGCTAAAGCAGAGGACTACAGTTATCAGTCTGAATCTTAATAAATGTTTTTAGAACTGCAGATTAGTACAGGGAATATTTAACTACACTAGTTTTGAATTCTTGCATTTTGAATGGCCATTCCAGTCATTCCTTTTGCAATCCCAGATTCTCAAAGAAGTCATTTTTAAGCTGTATCCTGTATATCTGAAGACAGTACAGAAAACAGGATCTTTGCCAATGTATGGATTGTTCATGTAAACATAGTCATTGCTACATAAGTTCAGCAACTTCCACATGCAAATGAACAATATGCAATCCAAAGAAAATTTCTCAGGATCACATCTCACACATATTATTTATCAACTGAGAGATAAATAAATAAGAGATAAATAGATAAATAAAATAGAGAGCTAAATAAATAAAAAATAAATCATCAAATGCTGATTACGAAATTATGAGAAAAAAATATTTATATAGGTCATATATCAATCATCTCTCTCTCTCTCTCTCTCTCTCTCTCTCTCTCTCTCTCTCTCTCTCGCCCTTTCTCTTTTTAATAAACCCCTCCGACCAAAACGAAATGTTTGCTTAATACAGTGGTTCTCAGCCTATGGGTCCCAGGTGGCCTAAAACTCCCAGAAATCCCAGCCAGTTTACCAGCTGTTAGAATTTCTGGGAGTTGAAGGCCAAAACATCTGGGGACCCACAGGTTGAGAACCACTGGCATAATAGATCAGTTGGACAGCCTATAGAGTTAAAGAAGGGTTAAAAATACCTGTGAGCACACACTTAGTCCAGAAATTGACTTAAATTACCGGAATTAAACTCTCAGCCTTTCCACAGGGAAAGAAAGACCTGGTTTACCCCTTTCTATCCCTATAACCTTTCTTTTTTTCAGCATCCAGAAGGAGAAAGAGAGAGATCTTGTTGACTGCACTGTAGCAATAGTGATTTCAGTCTTGATTACTATTTTAGGAAATAGTCATTGCTACTGTAAAACACCCAAAAGACAGAAGATATTTCTGATTTTATCACCAGAGATGTACCAATAATTTCCCATCTACCTTTTGTCTGATGAATCTGTATGGATGAATCTGCCATCAGAAGAACAGGCTTGTACCATTTGTATACTTAGAAGCGAAACAAAACTTAGCAATTGATTTGTGATCTACCTAACAAAAACACTTCAGAAACAACTGCTTCTGAGGGCCTCAGGCAAATTATGCGGTGTATCTAACCTGCACGAATCTGATCCCACTGGAGCACCGTGATCTTGATCTGCAATGCCGTAAACCTGCTTTATCCACCTAGGAGACTATTTAACAGACCATCAATAATCAGTGCATCAGCAAAGATACCACAGAATATCTCTGCTTCTTTCTCAGCTCTTCTAATTAAACCAGATTATCAATTACACTTTCACAGATAACCCTCTATTTTCTTCATACAGGTTAAAATAATCCCAAACAGATTCCCAAGCATAAGGATTGGCATTTGAAAATATGCAGGACAGTAATGTTTGAGTCTGCAGCGTCTGTTTACAACGAGGTAACTTGGAAGTCAATAACAATAATAACAACAATGTTTCATGCTTTAAAAAGAGTGATGTATCACATTATTTATTTGCAATATCTGCTATCTAGAAAATAAAGTAGAGGTCTGTGTCAAACATTACTACTTTGCTTCTTAAATAAAAACTTTCCATATGGTAGATTTTCTGAGTGAAAGTTTGTTGCATGTAATAGGGATGTAAATCTTCACTTCGTATGTTGTAACTTCAAAGAACAACTAATTTCAAAAGTGAGCAATATTGTAGAGAATTTTTCCTTTTTTATTTCATGCATAATGTTACCACAGAAAACACTACTTTGTACAAACATGGCTTAACCAAGTGCTTTGCAAATCATTTTCTTCATTTAAAAAAAAAACCCTACCAAAATGCATGAAAGTTCCTGCTTTCACAATGGGCTGCCTCAATGGGTTGAGATAAGGTAAAGGTTTCCCCTTGACACTAAGTCTAGTCATGTCCAACTCTGAGCGGATGGTGCTTATCACATTTCACATTTGCATGTTTTCGAACTGTTAAATTGGCAGAAGCTGGGATTAACAGCAGGAGCTTACCCTGTTCCTCAGATTCAAACTGCCAGCCTTTCGGTCAGCAAGTTCAGCAGCTCAGCGGTTTACTTACTTACTTAGGCGATCCCTCATTGTCCGAGTAGGATAATCCTCCAGGGTGGGTCCATAGGTGACTATGGAGCCCTATTCTTGATCTGCATCATCTCTCGCAGTTAGGGCATTGGTTTCCAGGTGGAAGGCGGTCCTGGTCAGGGTTGGCTTGACGCGCCTTCCTCTTGGCACATTTCTCTCTTTTGCCCTCCATTCGTGCCTCTTCAAATTCTGCAGCACTGCTGGTCACAGCTGACCTCCAGCTGGAGCGCTCACAGGCCAGAGCTTCCCAGTTCTCAGTGTCTATGCCAGAGTTTTTAAGATTGGATTTGAGCCCATCTTTTTCCTGCCCGCCAACATTCCATTTTCCATTCTTGAGTTCAGAGTAGAGGAACTGCTTTAGGAGACGGTGGTCAGGCATCCAAACAACCTGGCCGGTCCAGTGGAGTTGATGGCGGAGAACCATCGCTTCGATGCTGGTAGTCTTTGCTTCTTCCAGCATGCTGACATTTGTCCACTTGTCTTCCCAAGAAATTTGCAAGTTTTTCCAGAGGCAGTGCTGATGGAATTGTTCCAGAAGTTGCATGTGACATCTGTAGATAGTCCACGTTTCTCAGGCATATAGAAGGGTTGGGAGGACCATAGATTTATAAACAAGCACCTTGGTCTCCCTACGGATGTCCTGGTTCTCAAACACTCTCTGGTTCATTCGGAAAAATGCTGAGATCAGGAGGTGTTGTATTTCGGTGTATATTCGGAATATTTTTACAGCTATAGACTGCAAGTGGCACCATTTCTTTTTCTGTCAATTGTTCTATTTTTCCCTGTGGTCATTATATGATAATAAAAACTGGCATCCAGTAAGATTAGAACCATCTTGTAAGCTAAGAAACAAGCACCTTTCCATCATCATTCAATAATGCCATGTATTCTAATCCTTAGAAGACTTACTTTATGAAATGAGACTTAGTTCCAAGTAAAGGCACACAGAGTTGAAGGCCATGTTGGAATATTCAAGTAGCCATAGATCTGCCTATTTAAACCTTCCAAATATATTAGATGGAAACAACTGTTACATATTGTAACAGCCAAATTACACACAAAGTATTATTACCTAAATCCCTGCAATCCACCCTAGTAACCATTGCCAATTGCTCTGCTCTACCTTCTGTCTGATCAGTTAATTTATTCCGCAACCACAGGACTTCCAATAGTTTCAAAAATTATAAGATTGAAAGATAAATTTAAAAGATCAATTGGGGTAGAGATGTACAAGAAAATTATGTACTGGGTTAATTTTTCTTAAATCCTGATTTTATTTCTGAACAAGGACCTGTGGTACCTACATAGGTATCCTCAAATAAGTTGGTACTTCTTTTCCTCACTAAGATTTAACATCAAAAGATCTAGAAAGGGGATCTGAATTCCAAAGAACTGCAGTTGATGTAATTTGTTCCAAGAATTTTAACAAAATAATCCTCCAAATTAAAAAAAGTTAAATGAGAGGAAAGTACCTTCAGATACAAGTTGAAGTCATTTAGTTAATTGGATGGTGTCCCTTGAAGCTCTTTTCAACCCTGTGATTCTAAGTACCCTGCACTCTAAAAATGGTCAGCACTTGGGCAAACAATAACATTTTCCTTTTTTTAAATAGGAAAAATGGAATAATTTGGCTATGTTGTCTGAGGTGACTTATAATCTGAGCAGCAGGGGAGGACCTGACTCAAAACAATGGGATGAGCACCCTTCCTCCTAGTTGTCTCGCTTGACCTTCAGAATGCCAAAAGACACAGGCATTATGTCTTGCACAATCTTTTTCAAAACAGAATTTAAAATAGTGCTTTCCATTAAAGATCAGTTAAACTAATCAAACTCTGTTGAGAATGAGTAAGAGAATATTTGGACTTCCAGTCTGTAATGACAGGAGCCATGGCAAAATTTCCTAACCCAGCTTCCTCCAGACCTCTTGGACTACAATTGTCTTGTTGATTCAGATGACAGGAGTTGTAGACTGAAACCAAATAGGAGGCATTGATTTGAGGAAGGTTGACCTCTTGTTCAATCTTTAGGTGTCACATAAAACATTTACTTTTGAAGCACCTAGGCTTTAATAAAGAGGCAATGTCAAGTATTCATTCAACCACTAAGATGCCCTCTTTTACCCTAGTTGCTTTGCTGTGTGTTTTACATATGTGACAGAGACACAGTATTTTTAATGAACTGGAGGTGACTTGACTTTACATTCAAGATGACAGGAAATAAAAAATCCAGCTTTTCCATATCACTGTGGCCTACTTCTCCAAGTCCAATGTGTACAGAGCATACAGACCAGCACAGGATACAATTGTTTCATGAGCTTCCTTGAGATTGGAGATCAGTGCATAATTCCATGTAGTTGCCCTCCCTCTAGTGACGGTTATAAAAATTGCAAGGGTTGGCTAATGAACTAGATTTTCTATTTTGATCCAAGAGTAAGGTTGTTAGGGTTATTAAAATCTGTGCAGTTTAGCAATGCTAAGCTGGGACTCTAGCCATGTAAATCCACTGGAAGCCCACTGGATGACTCTGCACACTCTTTCAGCCTCTGAGAAAAGCAACTGCAAACCATATCTGAAGAAATCTTGGCAAGAAAACTCTATGATGGAGTCACATAAAGGTTGTTGAAAGTTGGGAAAGACTTGAGGCGTACAAAAACAACAAAAGTTGTTATCCTGATACTACTTAACCACATGTAATATCACTTCTAGTCAGTATAGGCTATTACGAGGGAATCCAAAAAGTAGATATGCTATGATATATCAAACAACGGTTGAAAAATTACAAACAAAATTTATTTACATTCTACAATGTTCCTTCATTTCTCAACATAGTCCATAGTCTCAAGTTTCTCCAGGCACTTCTAAAACTGTAAAAAAAATGTATTTGTGCATACCACTCTGCCCCACTACTTCTAATCCAGGTGTCTGCCATCACTTTGACCTCGTCAGTGCGAAAGCTGCAGCCCACTAGGTGAGTTTTGAGATTGGGGGAAAGATGGAAGTCACTAGGAGGTAGTTCAGGAGAGTATGGAGGATGTCCAAAGATTTCCCACCTGAACTTCTGCAGGAGTTCCTGTGTCTGACGTTCAGAGCGGGGTCTTGCATTGTCATGCAACAACAGAAACTTTTGAGTCAACATCCCCTTCCTTTTGTTCTTTATCTCACTTCACAACTGGAGTGAAACAAAGAGAGTAGCTCCATGTTAATAGGCCAGAAGTTCGTAAACAACAAACCCATAATTAATAGGCCTGCCTTGAGTCAAATTCAGGACAATCACTACATCCATACAAAACTTCCTCAGCCGCAGGTTTGTCACTACTCAGAGGGACAAAATACAGAAAATTTCTTTTTGGACACCAGTCATACATTGAAAATGCATCTCTCATTTTTCTATGGATACTATTTTTACCCTTATACACCATTTTCAAAACCATGTGTATATTGAAGTAGATTTAGGACCTTATCACATTAACCTATGGATTCACTATCCATCATGGCAAATCCATGGAGGCCTTCAGGGATTGTGGGGAACCCATTGCCCCATGCCCTGCATTGCCTGATTTACCTTTGGTGCCATCCCATGGAAGGAAGTGTCCACCACCCGGCTTCCCCCAATTGTTGTAAATGCAAAACAGGAAGCCTCCCGTGTTGCCGCCATGGCGGCATACATCGCTTCCTCGCCCCTTTTGCCTTGGAGCCCCGCTGGAAGTAGATATACATCATGGGATGAGCTCTGTGGCAAAAGGGGAGAGTAACTACCATACAAGAAGGAAATTAGCCTGTATGATGAGGTTGTTAGTCAGTACACATTTGGGCACCAATAGCCGGTATACATATGTTTAGGATTGACACTGAAGCTCCCCCACCCATAAGAACTTGCTGTGTTGGAACCCATACATTTGGGGGTGGGGGAGTTTTCAAATGTTTGCACAGTGAGTGCTATCATCTCTTACTAATGAAATTCAGGAAGCAAGTATTCAGGAGGGGGTTTTAATGTTTGAACAGATTTCAGATTATTCTTTTATGCAAATAAATGTCCTCTGCCTATCAGTAGTGCACCAACCATTTTTGACAGATCTAGCATTGCGTCTCATCTTGTATGCTGGTTGAAAATTAGATGTTTCCTAATTATTAAGATCATCTGGAATGTCACTCCTGGCATGAGCCAAACAGGCAGATGAAAAGAATGAAAGAGGGACAGATAGACAAATACACCCCCTCTAGTACAGGGATCGGGCAATGCATGCTATTGTTTGGCATAGAATTCCACCCAGCATAATCAGCTATTTGGCCCTTGTACCATTTTTGTGCTTGAGAAGGAATATTTACTAGGCTGGGCAAAATTGATCAAAATGAATTTATCAGCTACTGGAGAGGATAACGTTAAGTCTGCCTTATACCTGAGGCAGGGGTCTGCCATGGGGCTCCTTGAGAAGATCCTACAGCATCTTTTTTCCTTCCCCAGCAGCAGAAAAGTTCCCTATGCTCCTACTCCAGAAAGGGCACTGCTGGGAACCCGCTTTCCCAGCACATTTGCATTGGGTAGGCATTGAAATGTCTACAAGTTCCTCTCAGTGTTGAAGATTTTCTCTGAGTGTGTTTCTCAGCCAATAAAAGGCCTGGTCGTGTCCATGCTCTGATTGTCTGAGAATGGACACAACTAGTGACTACAATTCCCAGGACCCCGTCTTACAGTTTGTCTTATTAGTTTTTTTAAAAAAATGTTATGGTAAAAATTTAAAATAATGCTTTAGAATCAGTAGATTAGTGAACTGTTCTGAAACTTGGCAGGCATGCAGTTGTAAATGGGGTCTAAAACTGAGATAGACTTTTAAATGACTGAGGATTGAGCTTTTAAAGTTTCCCATTTTGGCCAATGAGCTGAATCTTTGCCGATGCTAAATGAAAATGGCAACACTTCTCCCGATTCAAGTAACTTCCTGGTAAACAGAATGAGGGGATAGCCAGAAATGAACCCCAAACTGGCATGCCTTTTGGCTGAATTGCACAATCCTAATATTTACCTAGGATTACAAGGTCTAGCAATCCTGAATAAGGGATTAGGACACATGACACTTCCCCACAATATGTGCTATAGTTTGGTATAGTGCTACAATTAAACAGCACTCATACAGCACATTATCTGCTTGTTGCTCATCCTTCCCTGAAGCACAGTAGAACATGAATACTCTACTGGCTCCTAAGGTTACCAGATTTCAGGGCGTATCCCCTCTTCTCCAATCCTCAGGTGGAAGGGCAAAGGACAGTGCATTGGTTGTTGGCCCTACTATAGGCTTCTTCCTGAGAATCTTTCCCAAAATCACCCAGTGGAATTTCATGCCTAAGTGAAGATATGAATCCTGATCTCAAGGGTCATAGTCTAGTGCTCAAATCACTATACCATGCTGAATCTCAGATTCAAATTTAAGGTCTTATCATACCATTCTTTTATCCTGCTTATTCTGTTTCCTTCCCCAGCTGATCTTATTAGTTAGCTAATTGTTCATATTCTTTATTGTAACACCATCACAGAACCACCCCCAGTCAAAGCACTGTCACCTTTAAGACTATATAATTATGTGTGCCAGAGATCACCATGATGTCCTTCTCCCAAAAACCATGACAAACACTAATGACTGCCAGGCAGACCCTGACTAATTTGATCCATGAATCCATGATGGACATCAAGATCCTTTGCTGAGACCGAGAGCAAACCACGAGAGTAAAGACCAAGATCCACACAGAGGAAGTGTTCTTGCCAGGCATGTAGCCGGGGGGGGGGGGGCTTGAGGGGCTTCAGCCCCCCCCCCCGAAATTCTCATGGTGGTTCGCGAAAAGGCCTTACTGGTGCATTATTTAAACTGTTATGTTTATTCATATCATGATCTGATCACCATACTCATATCCCATATGCATGGGGGTATTGGGGTAATGATACAAAAGGTTTGCTAGGCTAGACCCTCTTTCACTCAGACTCAGCCCCCCCCCCGAAACTCAGCCCCCCCCCTGAAACCCCCCTAACCCCCCCCCCCGAAACGAAATCCTGGCTACGGGCCTGGTTCTTGCCATACATCAAGGGAACCACTGAACACATATGGAAGCAGATGAGGAAACACAACCTACAAACTATGTACAGACCCACTAAGAAAATCCAACAAATGCTACAATCAGCAAAGAACAAGAGGGATCTTTTCACCTCTGCAGGAGTCTACTGTATACCATGCAGCTGTGGAAAATCTACATAGGGACCACCAAATGCAGCATTGCCCAAACACGAATCAAGGAACATGAAAGGCACTGCAGACTACTTCAACCAGAGAAGACAGCCATAGCAGAGCACCTGATGAATCAACCTGGACATAGCATATTATTTGAGAACACTGAAATGCTGGACCACTCTAACAACTACCATGTCAGGCTACACAGAGAAGCCATTGAAATCCACAAGTATGTGGACAATTTCAACAGAAAGAAGAAACCATGAAAATGAACAAATCCTGGCTACCAGTATTTTTAAAAAAACCTCTAAAATTATAACAGTAAATAAAGAACAACACTCAAAAACAAGGAAACTCCAGACAAGAAACAATCAGGGGCAGCTAATCACCTCTCAACAAAGGATTCCTCCACACAGTAACAAGCCACACCTAAAAACTGTCACGCCATCAAATGCTAATCAAGGTGGCCAATTGAAACATTCACACCTAACTCCAACAGACAAGAGTTCTTTCTCCCACCCTGGACTTTCCACATATATGTAAATCCATTTTCCTAGTTTCCAACAGACCTCATAACCTCTGAAGATACCTGCCATAGATGCAGGTGAAACATCAGGAGAGAACCCTTCTAGAACATAGCCATACAGGCCAAAAAACGTACAACAACCCAGTGATTCTGACCATGAAAGCCTTTGACAATATGTGGAGAATGCAGTTTAAGAAAGATAGGATTTTACTCAGTCTCTTTGCAGCTGTCTCCTCCTTTCATCCAATGGCTGACTTTCTAATGTCTGGTGCAGGAATATGATTGGAAAATAATCAGCATATGTCTATGGATAATTGGGGGGAAATGCAATGACACTAGGTCTAACTGAGAAGTTTTCATACAAAATCAATTAATTACGAAACTCTCGAGCAGATTTAGAATTCTGTAACGTTTGGTCCCAGTTCCAAGAATATAGATTAGTACAATACCTTCTTCTCAAATATATCTCATTTAATGGAGAGATGTTATTATTGACTAATTTTGTTTTGATTCCTCCTTTCTTAATGTTCAGTTTGATATGACTGTACCCACAGCTAAATATATAGTGTCAACCATTTGAAATTGGATATTTGTATTGGATATTTTATATTAAATAAAATGTATGCTAAAAAGCACAAATGAGATTCTGAACCTGGGCGAGACCTAATGCTGTTGGTAGGATTGCAGGCTACATATATGGAATTGTCTAGTTCATCTCATACCCTATTGTTACGTCTGGCTGTATATACAAACTTGGCAATAAGAAATGTAATATTAAACAAAGGAAAACAAAAGATGCCAAAGGACCAAAATCAGTTCTCCATTTTAAAAATTGTATTTTATTATATTTTGTTACATTTTTGAATAAAAATACTTTCTGACGTCTGACTAAGGCAGCATGCTAACTAGGGAAGGAGATGAACAAAAAGAGGATGAAAATAATTTCAATGTAGAGAACTGTGTCGGAAGCAACTGATAATGAAGACAAGTTGACAGATACACTATGCAACACCAGTCTATTGCTTTCAAAAGACAGATAACAATATCACCATTAATAGCACAACATACAGAAGCTTTACACAAAGCAAGACTATTCCTACATTATCTGATCCATGTTTGTTCCCCAAAAGACCAGGCTTGTGGATGGAAAAATAAGAGAATTCATACTTTACAATGAAAAATTTCAGGGGGTGGGGAAAGTTTTAAAATGTATTGGTCTGTTTTATAAAATGTTGCAGATGCTCTGAAACAGAATGAAGAATGAGAAGTAATAATCTATTTCATCCACACCTTTAGAGCCATCTTTTAAAACATATTCAGCAAAACTTGTATGACTTTTCTTCGTGGGGGGGGGGGGGAGATGGCAAAAGAGAACAAGATCTTGGAGGGGCACAATAGAAAGCCCCAACATGGAATATGGTGCTATTCGAGAAATAGAGACTATGGAATAAAAAGAACACTGCCATTATGGTTTCTGAGATTATCTTTATGGTATTAGGTCATGGGGTATTTTTAGGAGAGGACCTGTGTTAATAATTTTATATTAACCTCTATATATCCCACCTCCCAATCTGCTTGGACACTGATTACATGGATTCAAGTAGATGGGCATTGCTCTAGGTTTGCCTTCCTCAGTCTGCTTCCTTAACCTTCATTTGCTTTTGGCCACAACGCCCAACTCTGTCAACTGACCATCCGAGGTAGGACTTACATACACTGTAGTCTAAACATCAAGGGAGAGTACAAGCTTGTGTAAAGTTGCTACAATGCAGTGAACTAGATACCTTGGTTTTTAACACAATACATAGTTGTATAGTTACATAACATATTTTCCCCTTGTGTGCTTGATTTTTTAATCTTTACACAATAATCAACTTCAGTTTGGCATCAGTTCAGTCAGACATTTTAGAAGGTACAAGTATAAAAACTGGCCCTTTCAGTTCTGCTATACAAGGGATCTGAAAGCCTGATCACTGCCTCCTAAAGCAGTTACTCTAGTCTCAGTTCAAAAATGGAAAATGGAATGTTGGTGAACAGAAAAAGAAATTTAAAGATGGGCTTAAAGCTAGCTTTAAAAACTATGGCCTAAACTCCAAGAAGTGGGCAGCCCTGGTCCTCAAGCGTTCTCACTGGAGGTCAGATGTTACCAACAGTGCTGTGGAATTTGAAGAGGCACAAATTGAGGGAGAAGGGGAGAAATGTGTCAAGAGGAAGGCATGTCAATCCAACCCTTGTTAGGAACACCTTCCATCTGGAAATCGATGTCCTCACTGGCACAAAAAAAAAAACATGCAGATCAAGAATAAGTATCTACAGTCACCTGCAGACCCACTTCCAAGATCCTACACCTACAGATCCACTGCCAAAATCCTGCACTTAGAAGGCAATCATACTCGGCCATGAATAATAGCCTATAATGATGAAAGTGGGGGTCCTGTTGTCCCACAAGTCCTGCAATAAAATCTGTCTTTCTCCCTTGACTTGGACTCCCAGATGTCCTATTATTCCTCAACATTCTCTCTAAGTAAAAGTACAAGAACGGTTTTACAATACTCAACACAACATGCTGCCACTGTTATGGTAATAGTTGTAATAGTTGTTGTAGTGGTAGCAGTTAGAATCATAGAATCATAGAGATGGAAGAGACCTCATGGGCCATCCAGTCCAACCCCCTGCCAAGAAGCAGGAATATTGCATTCAAAGCACCCCTGACAGATGGCCATCTAGCCTCTGTTTAAAAACCTCCAAAGAAGGAGCCTCCACCACACTCCGGGGCAGAGTGTTCCACTGCTGAACAGCTCTCACAGTCAGGAAGTTCTTCCTCATGTTCAGATGGAATCTCCTTTCTTGTAGTTTGAAGCCATTGTTCCGTGTCCTAGTCTCCAGGGAAGCAAAAAACAAGTTTGCTCCCTCCTCCCTGTGACTTCCTCTCACATAGTAGAAATAGTAATTGTGAGGAGGAGCCATGGCAATGGGAGAAGGAAGAGAGGCAGCAGAAACATAGTTCATGATGGCCAACCTATGGTTCTCCAGAAATTGTTGGACAGCAACTACCATCATTTTTAATGTTTGATTAGGCTCTAGAGCTGAAAAGAAAAATGAAATCTAACAACTTCTGGAGGGCCACAAGTTGTCTATGCCTGTCATGATTCTTTCAAGTATTCAGAATAGTCAGCATACATTATCTCGCTGTATGTTTTCTATCAAGGTAAGTCAGTATCATAATTATCCACTATAAAGCTAATGGGGCTTAGAGACAGAAGTTTGCCAAGGGCCATCTAATGAATTCATTCCATTGGCAATTGGCAAAGCAGGGAGTTCATGATTCATAGCTCAATCTCTTCCCTTCTATGCTATGTAAGCTACCATTTTCCTGACTCAGTTGGGAAAGCTTCTCAAGAAATTACACCACATTGTAACCTCTTATCCCTTTAGAAAAATCATGGCATTCTTAAGATAACTAATGTATTTTAAATCAGAACTCCTACTATTAGGTCTGATGGGAGACCAAAGAAAGAAATAACATGAAAATACACTGCAGTATATGAACACAGTGGCTACATTGCTATATGCCCAAAAGTGGGGAAATGTTGAGAGACCAGCAGTAGAAGATGGGATTGTGAGGGTGCTAAATCTAATAGAAATGATCAAATTCATTATTTTCTTAAAACACAAGTCAATTAAGAAAATTTTGAAAGAATGGGAACCTTTTTTGCGATTTTTAAGAGTAGGAAATGAAAATATAATATTGGCAGCTTTTGAGAAAGAATTATAAAGGCACTGAAAAGCCTACCATTCTTAATTATTTGCATAATGATGAAGTGTTAATAATTCACATAACCAGTACATGCCCATTCTGACTCAGTTAAAAAGCTGCAAAGATCTTAAGTTGCACTGGAAAAAAGACCTTAACCACATACTAAGAAATGCACTTGAACCATAATTTAAATGCAGACTAAAAATATAAAACACAAAGCACCACAGGCTGCATAGAAGTAATGTGGATGACAAGGAGATTTTCTACATGCAACAAACTCAAGTGACTATAGTGTCACCTTTCTCTACAGGTGACTGGGCAGGTGGGAAAGGGAGCATGAGCATCAGGAAGGTTGCCTCTGATGTGTCACCATGCCCCTTGGTGAAGGCAGGAGGTTAGTGGTACCAGATGTGTTCACCCCAGTGTTCAGCAGCAGTGAGTCAACTCTTGTGGGGTATGCCTGCGACTCCAGGAAGTTTGGACTGAAGCCAGACAGAATCCCGGCTCACTCCACTTTTCAAGGAGAGCCTTGCGGTCATTTTCAAGGATGCTCATTAATACACTTTTCAGGAAAGTATGCCACACAAAGCAACAAGGAGACCTTTCTGGTCCCTAATTCAAGTTCAAGTTATACACATTTTATACATGAGTTTTAATGCACAGCAAACCATAGATGATTGAATCCATCGATGCCGAATCCATGGATACAGAGGGGTTGACTGTTTGATTCTAATTTGGTACTGATCTTTTAATGTTTTAACATCATAATATTTGTTTTAACTTGTATCTAGACTTATATAATCTTAGTAGCAAGCAGGAAAGTTAATAGCAAGCAAATGCATAGAGAATTGCCATCAATTCCCTCATCTCCAAAATATTGCAATATTGCAGGAGGGCCATATTAACACATCCACCAAAGATACATGAAATTGGCACAGCTGGATAAAATTAGCTGCACAGAAGCTATTCACATGTTACAGATGCTATACAAGATGCTAATACTATAATAAATAAATAAATAATGAAGCATACATTTTATTCATTACTTGCCGAGGTGTCTTTATTCAAGGCAATGCTAGCTTGCCTCCTCTCATTCATCCACTCTCATTCACTCACAAAATCAAGTCACTGAATTATGTTAAATGGGAGAATATAGGCAATTCATTGGCGTGGACATGAAACATTGACTGGGGTCCTGCACTGAAGAACTGCAGCATAACTGTACACTCAAGGAGTTATATCTTCATTGCACCATGCCACCTCATTACACAACTGCAATGTTGCCCAACCGGATGCACATTGTGTATCTATCAATGCACAAGGATGCAATCAATGTGCAATGATGCAAACAACATCACATACAGAGCTTAATACATTGTTCAAAACATCCAACCACATACATAAGGGAATGTAAGTTCCCTTAAGCATGTTATGAATGTATGTTCACAGATGCTAGCTTACTGCATAGAGAAACATCCAGGTGACTAAGATACCAAGCAGTATGTCATCACATTCTTTATATGGATCATGCAAAGCAAGAAGATATGCTCCTTCTGGATTCTGCCACTATTTATTTATTTATTTACTTACTTACTTACTTACTATACTTGTATACCGCCCTTCTCAGCCCTCAAGCAACAATATGCATATATGTTTCTAGGGGGTTGGGTTTGCTTTTAAAACAATACAAAAATAAGTAGGAAAATATGTTCTAAGATATCTTGCAATTAACCCCCCTATGTCAGGAGTGGTCAAAATGTAACCCTCCAGATGTTTCTGGTCTGCAACTCCCACCAGTCTTAAGCACCACAGCCAAAGGTGATCAGTGCAGTGAGTTGTAATTCTACAACATCTGGAGAGTTGCATTTTGCCCTCTCCATTTTAGCTCAACAGTGATCAAAACTCAGGACATCTATTTCCAGAGCTTCCCTCCTATTTGCAGTCCCCACATTACAGGCTGGCAGAGATCTGCAAACAACAAGCTACAGAAATAAATGGTGCCTAGAGTTGGGGAGGGAAAGTCCGAAATTAGTTCTACAAAGTGAGTCATCATCTGCTCACTGACACTAACATTTCAGCTTCAGCCAGCTGGACAGCTGAACTGGCCATATGAATAGAAGAGGAATGTTTTGTTCTCTGAGACCAGAGAAAGAAAACACTTCCCTGCATGTGCTGTGTATTGATGCGGTTGTCCGATGGGTCTGGCCATCACAATTATTGAAACATTGTGGGGGGATAGTTCCTGCACACTCTCACCAGCCTGGCAATCCTGTAGGCACAAGGAGGCTGCCAGAAGTAGCAACAATTTGTACAGCAGATAGAATCATTACAATTACATTTCAAGTAAATCCCAGAGGGCTCATCAGAAGACTAGTTCATTAACCAATTTCACAGCAAAAACATAATCATAATAATTCATATAAGAATGGAACCAGACTGCTGGCACTTGGCATGAAAAAAGTTGGAATCACATTGAAATATCATAAAATTTCTGATAATATATCCCAAAATCGCAATGGTGTGAAAACATGGCTTGCTGTAAAGATGGCACAAAATAAGTATGAGTATGTAGAAAATGCTTAATGATACCCTCTCAATGGGTGAAGAGAGGAATCCTCTTTATTTTTGTGTATAGCTTCGGTTCCAATAAAACTATGTAACACATTTTTGTTCCTGAGTCATAAATGCCATTTCCTAATTGGTTCTACCATTAAAACATGAAAAAAGTGTATTAAACTGCAAAAACTTTGTTTTTGTGGAACATCCTGCAGAACATTTTGCTATAGTTTTTCAATTGATGTCTCATACAGCCTCATTATAAGGTGTATTTTTGATGGCATGTGCTTCTTCCTCTACAGTTTTACAATGGAGCCCACCAGCTCCCATCACATGACATTGAACTACTGGTGGGACTCCATCATGAAACTGTAGAGGAAGCAGAGCATGCCACTGCCACAGCAACACAGGAGGAGACACATGTTCAATGGCGATCAACAGGGGGAAGTTGGGCAACCGATGCTTCCCCCCATGGGATAGGGCAACCGGTGAATCAAGCGATGAGGGGCGTCTTAGGGATTTCATTATAGGACCCATGGCCAATGCAGCTTATTCTGCAATACCTTCCACTTTGCCTGGAAACTATTATATCTTTTACCCTACAATCATGCCTGTAGGATCTCATACATTGCTGTCTTGGTGTCTTTGATGCCACTTGAAATATTATTACTATGTGGTTTACAAATTGTACTTCTTAATACCATTGTTAATAGAGAAGCGAAGGGCTACCTGAGCATAATCTTTCCCATGATTAATTCTAAAGGCTTTTGCAGACAAGGCAAACTCCTGATACCTTCATGGAGGGGGCACATTGTATCACGCTCTATTGGGCTGACACTGTTGCACTCAGCCTACCCAAGCCACAGCTCAGAGTAGACCAGAGGCTAAGTCTTAGGGAGGTCTAGCACAATAATTTTTACTGAAGTGAACTCTTCTCAGAGAAATTAGAATCTATGCCATAGCATTTATAAAGCAGTGATCTTATGAAACATAAGAATTCATCCATATGTTTTATTTACTTAATTATTTACTTACTATATTTCTACCATGCTTTTCTCACCCGGAAGGGGACTCAGAGCAGCTTACAGTTACAGTTTAAATGTGGATGATCTCAAATACACCATGACAGCAGAAATCAAGCAACTCTACCCATTCAGAATAAAGAACTAATTTCTGGAACATATTCACAGTTCTCTCATGAAAACAAAAATCTAACTAGAAAGGAAGGCATAGATGGAAAATTTAGTTTCATAAACAAACAAATAGACTTCTTGCCCCTATCACACCCCATTAGAAGTAATATCTGACTTTCTTTCTTGTTATTATTTTAAATTATAAAATAATTTATTGCATGCAGTGAAAAAGAACAAAGTTCATTTTTTCACCGTTTTCCTTTCTTTTCTCTTTTCTTTTCTTTCTTCTCTTTCTTTTCTTTTTTCTTTTAAAAATAATTCCAGGCATTTAAATTGGAAAGGTTTCCCAAATGTGGAAAACGTCTAAAGGGCATGCATAAACACTTCATTTTCATTTCAAATCTATAAAGAGCAAATTCAAGAGTAAAAAGGTTTTAAACTGTTGATTGGAATATTTGCATGCAGAGTATTGTTTTCTTCTCCTTGTTCCCTGAATAGCAAAACAGAAAAATTATATGTAATTAAAATGGAAAAAGTATCAATTAGCAGTGATTCTCAAGAGCCGGGAAGAGTGTTGGCTAATGAGAAAAAACAAACCCACCCTTTAGCAGTTTCTTCCCAGCAAGATTATTCTGGAGGAAACAGGCATTCACTACAATGTAAATTCTAAATTAATTTTTTTAAGACCTGAAAAGCTTTCATACATAATTTATGAACATTTGACACCTTTTAAAGAAATGAAGGGCTTGTCCAAACTGATGGCCATCTTGTACTCATCCTGTTACACACAATGAACATGTTAATCTGACCTTTTGCCTGATGGTCAAACTGGCTTTTAATAAATTCAGTATTTTTAATGGAATCATAAGTATTTCAATATATTGAGATGTAAAAGAAACAAAAGGAATACAACAGAAAGAAACAAAGACACATTAAACCAATATATGGAAAAGAAACAATATGTTTCTATAATATGTCTATAAGAAAGAAGGAAAATTACCAGTGCCCTGTTAAGTCTGGCCATTGAATAAAATACAGCCATTCAAACACAAAATGACTGCAAACATTGCACTCCAATTTGGACCCGTATCACTGATAAGCACCTCCACTTGATATACCTTTATTTCCATATTGCTATTTAAATCCTCTATCAGCTGTTATTACCATACAATCCCTATCCATTCCTGAACTTAAACAGAAAAACACGGATAACAGCAAACCCTACTGAAATGAATGACTTCTGCCAGAAGCTACCATAGAGCCCTCCTGGAGGACCAAGAAAATTCGTAGAGATATCATATTTTTACAGATGCCATTAGGTAAAACCATGTTAATAATCCTGTGGGCGCAGGGATCACTGTGTATCAGTGCTTCTTACCTGTGGGCCGCGGATTACCAGTGGGCCAGGAGGCCGAACATCTGGGCCACAAGCCTCCTTCCTCTTTATTTTTTCATTTTATTTTATTTCCACTCTGCCTATCACTCCTTCCCAGTCACAGACCATGGTATATGTTCTGTATCAGAGACTAGGGCTGATGTGGTCTATCCAATGCAATTTTGTGAATCAACACCCCAAACTGAATCAAAAGTTGACCAAAAAGTGATTCATAACTCTTTTGGTACTAATGTTAGAGAGTCGTTCCTGGTCAAAGTGGTCTCTGGTCAAAAAAAGGTTGGGAACCACTGCTGTATATTATTGTCATATGCCATCAAGCCAATTTGCCTTATGGTGATCCTACTGTATGATTTTCTTGGCATAATTTATTCAGAGGAGGTTTGCTAGTGCCTTCCCTCTAAGGCTGAATGTGCGTAATTTGCCAACTCTGTGGATTTTAATGGCTGAGTGGGAATTTGAATCCCAACATCCTAGAATCCTCATCCAACACTCAAACCATAACATTGCTTTGGCTACATTGGCTGGTATATATTACTTTAGCAGACAAGATCATATCAAATAATACTTCTTCATCTTCCAGCTCTTGTTACTTTAACATTGTGACCAAATATTGTGATACTTGAACTTTACCTTAATCCCAATTACTTGAAACAAGATTTCTAATCCAAACAGGAGGCATGAAACTTAAACAGGAAAGATACAGATCCAAGGACAGAACTCATAATTCGGAGCTCCCAAGACAAGCAACTTGACATATGAAAATCCAGAATTGATTTCCACACCAAACATTGACTCCAATTCTTTAAGAATACTTCATTTTGCCCATGACATCACCCTTTCTCACACCTGGGTTCCTTTTGATTATCCTTCAGTCTCTGGGAACACTGGATTTGTCTCTGTTTTGCATTATCTCTTCTGACCTGTAAATGCTGGGTTATATTTAACCCTCCTGTCTCCTCCACATTCTTTTCAGGGTGAATCCCTGGCCGATTCTAATGAGAATCACTGCCTGTTTCCCCCCAAACATTCTCATTTTCTCAAAAAAAAAAAAAAACACTTCTGCTTTCCCCTACAGAAACACCAGGCTCAACCAGAAGGACCTCTCTCACCCAGTGAAGCCAGGGAGGTTTTTGCCGCCTCCATCACCACAGCAGGCATACCGACCTCACTTCCAAGCTGACAACAACCTAATCCCCCCACCATCACCACCCATTAACAGTACAGTTGAGGTGGTCACCCTTTTTGGGGGCTGGGTAGGCATTTTTCCCCTCTCCAGGATGGGGGGGAGGGCACCTACCCTGTAGTTGCAACTGACCATATTGGGAGGTAAGGGCTATTATATAGCCATACCTGGAAACAGCAAGGGAATTGAATGCAGTGCATAACCAGGACAACCATTTTGATAGGCCAGTGACCGTAACCTGGCCCTATGATGTAAATACAAAAGGGCAGGATGAATTAGAGTGGCCTGGGAATTAGGAGTATGGCATTAATAATCCTGGGAACAGGATTACTGTCATCAAGTTCATTTCCAAGTTCACTGTCAAGTTCATAGCCAAGGCAAGAGTGCTTAGCAATTATGTTGGGGGTGGAATTATTGCATTCTAATTAGATAACAATAATAAAAATTTGCTCTTAGGTAACCCAATCATTTGTATAGCTTCTTCATTTGCAGAGATGGTGCAGCAAAATCCTCATTCTCAACTTCAGAGGCTCCACAGGCCCCAACACATTATCTAGGCAGAGCCAATTTCTGGATGTGGAAATGCAAGGACATGAGCAAAGACTTCTCTGCACCCAATCTTTCTACTTCTGAAGATATTTTCCTTATCTTGACTACCAAAATGCAGTGAATTTTACTTGTGTTTTCCCTCAAGTCACAAGGAGAAACTTCAAGTATCTCCTGCTTTCAGATATGCAAATTATCAAATAACTAGAAGGAGAATTTAAAGCATAGCTGTCCGAGGCCTAGCAGTTCTCTAATGGCTTTGCAGCAGGTATTGAACATCTCTGAGAAAATAATATAAATATATCTCATCTCATAAGTACAGATGACACTGTCAATTTTACAGCATGTGGAAAAGAACTCTAGGAAAAGCTGAGGAACAAAGTCAAATTGCTCACTGTCGACAAGGAATTTCTTTCCTTGTATCATGTATCTTCAAGTTGTTTCCAACTCATGGTAACTCTAAGGCAAATCTACCACAGGGATTTTTTTTTTTTTTGGCAGAATTTATTCAGAAGGGATACACATTAGCTTTCTTCTGAGGTTGAAAAAGTGTGGCTTTCCCAAGGGTTACCCCCAGTGGCTGAGCAGCGGTTAGAACACTGGTCTCCAGAATCATAGTCCAATGTTCAAATGACTACACCATGCTGGTTCTAGTTTCACCTCTCTCATCTAAGTAACACAAAAGTAAGAGTCTCAGTGGTTTTAGCACTGTTTGCCACTTTGAAACTCTTTACGAGAGAAAAAGTGGCATGCAAATAAATATAAAAATAATAATTATAATGATAACTACATTTTCATTTGAGTTCCATCCCATATTTTGCACTTTATCACATAGATTTTGTGCTTCTCTATTAAGGATTTTTCCAACCTCATAGATGATGTTGCTAGTGAGGCTCAGACTCCAAACTCCAGACCATTCTATATAGCAACTTCTATTTTGATTTATAAAAATATTAAAAGAAGAAATGTTTGGTTTGTCAGCCTAAGTGCTAAACCTGGACCCGCCATCTTGTGTACTTCCAATAACAATCCATACCATAACAAAAAAGATGAAAAGAGAAAATTCTAACTCTATAGAGAATCACTGACACTGTCTGGTGACCAGGCAACAATGGATACCTTCCATTCCAACTAAGAGAGTCGTTCCCAACCTTTTTTTGACCATAGACCACTTGACCAGAGATCACTTGACCAGGAACGACTCTCCAACATTAGCACCAAAAGGGTTACAAATTGGTTTTTGGTCAGCTTTAGATTTGGTTTGGTTATTTGGGGTGCTGATTTGGAAAATTGCATTGGATACACCACATCAGCTCTAGTTTCTGATACAGCATATATGCCATCCAGTAGTCGCCATCTGCTCACCCACAGAAAACCATATTTAATAAGCGTTGGCACTATAAGAGTGTTTTGTGAAACCAGTCAGTCTTGTTGCAACAGTGTAGTAAGAGTGAGGTTGCGGAACATATTTTAGTTCTTGCGGACCACAGGTTGGGAACCACTGAACTAAAACAATTGGGGCACATTGAACCATCAGAAAGAACCATCTACATGGAGAATTTCAAATTTTCAAGCATTTCAGAATTCTGGATAAAAAAAAATCTCAACCTACAACAGAACTATAAATACACAATAACTCCTTGACACAAATGAAAAAAAATCCTTTATAAAATGCAATTGTTCTTATTAAATCTTTTAGCTTTTTAATTGCAAAAATACTAGGTGCATTGGTGGTGGTGAGGTGAAGGCTTGTCCAGCTTGCCTAAATATTCAGATGGAAGGTGTTGTAGACACATAATTGTTTCAAATTTACACATAATAATTTTTGGTATTATTTTCATGCAGTTCAAAAATTGCTTCTGGGCAATGCTTAGGGCAAATGTATGTCTCATTCAAAACAAGGGACAACAGAAATTGCCAAAGCTTGAAATGTGACACCACATATCACAATTTAATGAGGTCTCTTGGGGCACCAGAAATAGCGCTTCTTCCAATAACACACATGCCTTGAGCAGTGTGTGATTTCCAGGGTTCCCCACAGCCATAAACATGGCAAAAACATCACTGGTCTGTCCAGCTGTGATACTGCCCTGGCCTGTGAGCCAGCACTATTTGTGGGATACATACATTGTGTTCTTATGCAGTGTATTAATTAACAAGAAAAAGCTGCCATTCAGGGGTTATTTGGATTTTTTAAACCACAGATGATATTAGAGTCCCTGTTTTTCCAATAACAAAAGAGGGGGAAAAGGTGGGAAAACTCAGCCTGTGCTTCAAATACCACCTCCGCATCCATGGGGGATACATTCCTGGTCTTATTGTGGAAACACAAAACCATGGATAATAGCAAACTCTATTGAAATGAATCACTTTTTGGTGGAAGTATACTATAGTATTATGCTTGAGGATCTAGAAAATGCTTTGAGATAACACATTTTTCAGATGTGGGTAACTGAAACTGCAGGTATCAATACTGCAGATTGGACAGTACTATCTATGTTGACTGCATTCATCCAGGACTTCACTCTGCCCAGTTTTCCAAGCTTGGGTAAGTTTATGGGACAAAAGAACCATCTATATAGATTCCTGTCTTCTACCCTTTCTCCCTCTGGATGTCTTTCCCTGACTAGGAAGAGCTTCATATATCCACTTGTAGAGTTATCATCAGTTTTGCCTTATGAGGGATCTTGGTGGTGTCCTCGTAATGACTACCAATGATATTGGTCAATTCCAGTGAGAAAGACCTGATTCATAGGACACAGAAGGCAAAGCAGAAATTAAAACAATTCCATAAGAAATCAAAAGATGGAGATAATAAAGAAGATAGCCTTTACTTGTTGGTCATAATCGCCAACAGAGATCAAAGGAATCTAGTGATCAAAGAATAAGCCTTGAGATACTATTAATTCATTCCGAGGACCTTCTCTGTCCTTTAAATTTCTTATGCCAAGTACAGAAGAAATGTGGAAGGAAGAGTCACAATTATGAACCGGTTTGTAGTTCTTAGCCCCACCGGCCTCACAGTTGACCTACATTAGCAACTGCACATAATAATTAACAGCATAAGGTTTTATTTAACACACGCACATACTTGATCCTGTTATGACTTACTATAACATTTCGGCCTTCCAAAAGTAAGCTTTATGATATCATGGTCCCATAAGTAAAGGAGTGTGACCATTCTGAAAAGCCCAGAGGGCTGGATTGAGACACTGGGAGGGCAAGACCAGAAGTTTACTCCTACTCCAATATAAGTCTATTTATACACCTACTTTTCCATTCTCAGAGAAGATGTTGAGAACATCCACAAAACCTCAAGTAAAGCCTAGCCAAGCCATGGAACTTTGAGCCCTTTTCTTCTAGGACATTTGATAAAGTTTTTCCAAACCAAAAAACTCTTGACCAGCAGACAGCCAGCCAAAAACTCACAATACAGCTTGATTTATTTCGAGGGTTTCTGTTTCAAGGTACACAGAACCTCGAAGACCAGGTCCCTACCAGCTCCAAAAGAAGGAGAAGGAGTTGTTTTCAAGCTGTTGTTGTTGATCTGGCAACCCCACGATAAAAACCAAATTGCTTTTTTTTTAAAGAAGAGTGAAAGGGGACTATCTTACGAGACAAGCAAAGCGATTGTTTCCCGCCTCTGGTGTTCAGATGTGCCCTGCAGTAACCCTTGTGCTCCGAAATGCTCATATTAGTTATTTCAAAGTTGGGTGCAGAGCTGCGCTTTCCCATGTCTGCCACTAATGACTTGCAGCTGTTGCTAATCTGTGCCTCTGATTTCCTTTGATTACTATGTGTATTGATGCCTGTGGTAAACGGGCATCTGCCAGGTGCCAGCACAATCGGGGGAGGGGAGATGTATAAAAAGTTCCCTGTTTCAAATTCAATGTGACATTGTGTGAGCTGAGAGAGAGAGAGAACCATCCGTCCCTTTAACTATTTGAAGGGAACCATTTCCCAGGATCATTGCTGGCTCCCCACTTGGAAAATGCCTCTATCTTGGGCAAATAACCATCTTTCTCTCCCCTCTCCAGTCCTTTTCAGGAAATAAGGACAAAAAAGAAAGAAAAATTGTACAAGCTTGGGGCATGTACTTAGAAACAGGCTTGGCATCAGAAAGCAGCAGTTGAGCACACGCTGGGGCAAATTTCCACATGTCATTTAATTTAGATGGTAATTAAAAGAAATCCAGTATCGGCCTCACTGCCTATAACAAATAGTTTACATTTTCCAATGTTCCAAAAGTCCCATGCAAAAAGTAATGAGTTGCCACTACCATTCCAAAAGTCACTTCTGCAAGTTGCTTCTGGTGTGAGAGAATTGGCCATCTACAAGGACATTGCCCAGGGGATGCCTGGATGATTTGATGTTTTATCATCCTTGTGGGAGACTTCTCTCATGTCCCCACATGAGGAACTGGAGCTGATAGAGGGAGCTCATCCGCCTCTCCCCGGATTCGAACCTGCAACCTGTCGGTCTTCAGTCCTGCTGGCTCAGGGGTTTAAACCACTGTGCCACCGGGGCTTGCAGTTTCTCAAGTCGCTCCTGACATAACAAAAAAAAACATTCCAAAAGTACAGTTTTGCATCAACACAGTTTTGCATTAAACTGTGTGTCACAACACGTTCATGTATCAGCTGAAGTGTGTAGGTGTGTCATGTGAATGTAATGAGAAACCTCAGACTTATGTGATATAAGCAATAAATCATATATTTTAAAATATATAAAGATTTTAATAAGCTATGCCGTGTTCTGTCCACATATATTTTGATATTACAATTTATGTATGTTTCCATATCTCTTATAAGGCATTGGTATAACCTCCGGTTTGCTAGTAAAACTGAAGTACTATTTTTAGAAAGTGTGTTGCCAACATAAAATGTTCGTAAAGTTCTGTTATATCCTGTTTTCAAGTCACTTAAAGAGTTCCCTTTATTTACGTTAAAATCAGAATGTTTACAAGGCCCGAGCCTGTGGTACTAAGTCTTGGTAGTTCTTGCTAATGAGTACAGTGTTCCCTCACTTATCGCAGGGGTTACATTCCAGGACCACCCACGATAAGTGAAAAACCACGATGGCTGATATCAAATGAGAGACTCCCTCCTGGGCACACAGAAAACTGGGCAACTTGGAAGGCACTGAACAGACTGCACTCTGGCACCACGAGATGGAGAGCCAACCTTAAGAAATTGGGCTACACAGTGGAATCCACAAAATGTGAGTGTGGAGAAGAGCAAACCACAGACCACCTACTACAATGCAACCTGAGCCCTGCCACAATGAAGGACCTTTTTGTAGCAACACCAGAGGCACCCCAAGTGACCAGCTACTGATCAAAAGACGTTTAATAGAATGCCAAGTTTGCAAACTTTGTGGGGTTTTTTTAAAATGCAATACAACTGTTTGGTTCACTCCTGACACGATAAATAAATTAAAACTGAAAGTAATAAACTGCTTCAGTGAACCAACATGTGTGAGAATGCTCATGGCAAGTGATCAGTAACTTCCACTTTCACAAATTGGAACAATTTTAGGATGGACCTTCAGTGCCATGTAATGCAGCTTCAGAATGCAAATTAGCTGCACTGAACTGGATTATGTGGCAGTATATAACCAGCCTTTTTGATCATCTACACAGGGTGCATCTGGTAAAAAGAACACCAGCAATGCTAATCCACTAGGAGCATGTCTTGCCCATTCCACCTGAGCCCCACAACGATTCCCTGTTCTTGGAGGAAGGAGCTGTAAAGGCCACACCATTTGTCCTGCACCCGAGGCTCTCCTTGAAGTCCAGTGGCTTCCATATATGAAATGGAGAAAACATCACGTAGTTCTTTGTTTGTTGCTCCATATCATTGGTATTATCAATGCACAGGGCTGGCCCAAGACATTTTATCACCTGATAAAAATATCTCGGGCCAGCCCTGTGCATAGACAATACCAATTATATAAAGCAACAACCAAACAAATGTGCTTTACAGAAAAATACTATGAAAACCTGTAACCTGCACATATCCCATGCTACTATAGTATCCCTGGTGGCGCAATGGGTTAAACCACTGAGCTGCTGAACTTGCTGATAGAAAGGTCACAGGTTCGAATCCAGCGAGCAGCGTGAGCTTCTGCTGTTAGCCCCAGCTTCTGCCAACCTAGTAGTTCAAAAACATGCAAATGTGAGTAGATTGATAGGTACCACTCCAGCGGGAAGGTAATGGCACTCCATGCAGTCATGCCGGCCACATGACCTTGGAGGTGTCTACAGACAATGCCGGCTCTTCGGCTTAGAAATGGAAATGAGTACCAACCCCCAGAGTCGGACATGACTGGACTTAATGTCAGTTCTTTACCTTTTTAGCTACTATAGTATCTTAAACCTATAATTGCCCAAGCTTCAGTGCAACTTATTATAAGTAATGTAATTATTATTTAATTGCATCATTTCCCGTAACAGCAATACAGGAACACAATTCAGGGAGTCAGACCAATCTTGGATATGGATATGGAATTGACTGGAATGGTGATACAGCTATTAATGTTGTTTGTACTGTTTTAATGAATGTTTTATTTATTGTTTTAATTGTTATTATATTGCTCTGTTATATGAAGTGGCATCGAATTGCTGCCAAATGTAAGCCGTCCTGAGTCCCCCTTCAGAGGTTGAGAAGGAACAGGATAGAAATACCGGAAATAAATAAAATAAATGTCTATTTCAAACTCTTACCTTAAAATTTTCAAACCTCAATAATCCAGTTACCATGAAGAGCCAAATGTTTGGAATCATCCTTGCAAGAAATACTGCTTTTGTGGCTACTCCCTTAGCTCAGCCTTCCACAAAAAAGGTCTTTTGATCCAGAGCATCATCAAAACATATTCTGTGAGCAGAGCACAGAAGAGCTTACACCAATATATTCCCTCCTGCTGTCTTCTATTCTATTTACACTACCTTCAGATCAGCCAAAAGGTCCTCCAGGCCCTGAGCAGCTGTTCCTTGCTTGCAGCCATCATTCCTATTACTGCTACCAGGTAATGACTTTCAGCTGTTAATTATCCAAGACTCCAACACCTGACCACTCTCTGCCTGCCTTCAGCTTTGCAGCCTGTAGGTTGAGAAGGAAAGCTTCAGAGACAAATCAAGGGAAGCCAATTATCTCCCTAAGACCAAAGAGAGCCATCTTGCTTTGTTGGATCTTGAAAGGATGATGATCCTGCAAGGAGCCGTTGCCGTTCCTGCGCACCACTAATTTGTTTTGCTGTCGGAACACCTTCTCACCAAACCAATAAAAGAGAGCTTCAGAAGAACCGACTCCAAACATAATTCCATTGGAGAAGGTACACAAAAGGCCAGCCCCAAAATTATCAAGGGGATGGAGCAGCTTGCTTATTACAAAAGGAGAGAATGTTTGGAAAATAAGCCGATAAAAGACAACAGGAATTAACTGTATAAAATTATGCATGGCAAGCTGAAAACAGATAGGGGGGAGATTTCTTTCTTCCCTCAGATTATTAGAACCTTTGAAGGTGAACAATAACAACAGAAAAATTAGGTCCTATTCAACACATAGTTACATTTCAGAATTCAGTATGAAAAGATGCTATAAAGGCAGCTTTGATTGATGGCAAAAAGACAAACTCCTGAAGAATATGTATTGTTGAAGGCTTTCATGGCAGGAATCACTAGGTTGTTGTAGGTTTTTAGGGCTTGTTCTAGAAGCATTCTCTCCTGACACTTCGCCTGCATCCATGGCAGGCATCCTCAGAGGTTTTGAGGTCTGTTGGAAACTAGGAAAACTGAGTTTATATATCTGTGGAAAGTCCAGGGTGGGAGAAAGAACTCTTGTCTGTTTGAGATAGGTGTGAATGTTTCAGTTGGACACCTTGATTAGCATTTGATGGCCTGGCAGTTTTTAGGTATGGCTTATTACTGCCTGGGGGAATCCTTTGTTGAGAGGCAATTAACTGTCTCTGATTGTTTCTTGTCTGGAGTTCCCCTTTGTTTGAGTGTTGTTCTTTATTTACTGTTATAATGTTAGAGTCAGGCTATGCAGAGAGGCCACTGAAATCCACAAGCATGTGGACAATTTCAACAGAAAGGAAGAAACCATGAAAATGAACAAAATCTGGCTACCACTATTAAAATTCTCTAAAATTATAACATAAATAATAAAGACCTACAACAACCTTGTGGAGAATAAAGTCATCAGTGGCTACTAGTCATGGTGGATGTATATTATCTCATAGTGACAGAGGTGGTGTCTCAGTATTACTTATTGGAGAGCATGGATATTAGAGAGAATACGCCACAGTACGCAAGCAAGTAGTACAATCCTCATGCCCTACTTGTAAGCTGCCCACAGGCAACTCTATGAACTTTAGATTAGGACTTTGGTCTAATTTAGCACAAATGGTTTGATGCTGTTATGTACTGACCTAGAAATAAGCACTACTGAGCTCCATGGGATTTGCTTCTGCAGAAGCACATAATGTACTGAGCTATTATATTCTTTCCTTGGAGGACATCCTAGTTCGATTATGAACATTTTTTCCTTCGGTTTTTATTCTGAACCAAATATATTGTGCCTAGAAATAAAGACTGGTTTGTTAACAATTTATTTCACCAATCCTTTCAGTTTTAACATCTATATGACCAGAGGGAATGCATTTGCTGAAACAAAAAATCACTAAGTTGTAGTTTAGGAAATCTTCGACATTTTCTGCTTGTCAAGCAGCTAATAGGGGCACAGCTGTCCTTCTCTGCCAGTTATCTACCTATAATAGACCGTAAGCCTAAATTTGGTTTCCCCCATAGTTTTGGATGAACCCCACTTCTATTGTTTGCCTTTCTTTATTTTATTTTTTTTGAAAAATGAGTTAATTGCAAATTGTAATTAAATTGAAACTATCCACTTTTTCACAAAGATGGAGAATACCAAGGAACAATAACAAAACACCACTAGTACAGGGCTGTGGTGCAGTTGGCTAGGAGTCAGCTTCATTAAATCACCACTGACTGAAAGGTCATGACTTCGAAGCCAACCCAGGTCAGAGTAAGCTCCTGACCATTTGTCTAACTTGCTGTCGACCTTTGCAGCCCAAAAGACAGTTGCATCTGTCAAGTAGAAAATGTAGGTACCGCTTATGCAGGGAGGTTAACTTGACTAATTTGCGATGCCATAAAAATCTCCAGCAGTGGGCAAAAGAATGAGGAAGTACTCCATCAAGGACTCGGTGTCACAAGTGGACCATGAAGCGACAGCTCCCCTGGTGGCCGGAATTCAGACATACCCTCATGAAGCTCGAAAGTTAAAATTGCCTCTGTGTCTGTCTCTATATGTTGTATGTCTATGGCATTAAATGTTTGCCATATATATGTGCATTGGAATCCTCCCTGAGTCCCCTGCGGGGTGAGAAGGGCAGAATATAAAAACTGCAAGTAAATAAATAAATAGTATAGTTCCTTTCAAAAATGTTTGTTTTTCTCATTTCCATTGATCTCCCATTTGCCCTCAGTGATAATGTGACTGTGATGTCATTTCATTAACTGCATGATTCCTGGTGTATTGGGCTCACTTGTATCAATAATCCAGGATGGAGGCAGAAGCAATTGCTAGGGAAAATAATATGTAGTAGAGTTGAAGTAAGGTGAGCAGCATATGCTAAATTTATTTTAGAGTATGTGGGTGACCATTGCAAATCTACCGAGATTGCTGGAAAATTAAAACTGAAGGGTATCTAGTGCAGCTGTAATGCAAATTACTGCTACAAGAATCTCTTGAAACATAATTATTTTAATTCTAGATAATATTGCAGGGTCATCTTAAGACAGCTGGGAAGTTACCAGACCATTCTTCAATAGTTTTAGTTTTTGTTCCCCTATCCTGACTGCATCATTCATATCTGTTTGTCCATATGGTGCCGTGAAAGCAGAGTTGGAGTGCTACTTATTAGAAGCAACTTGTTTTTTACTTTTTCAATGTCCCCCAAAAGTAACTGATTGCCACAAGAGCTCATTACATTATGCTTTCCCTTATTTATTAACTATTGCCGTCTGAGAGTTTCATTACTTTTATGAAAATAAATCTGTCCTGAAAAATAAGAAAGTAGTGTATAGTTAGGTGCCCCTGGTAGTGCAGCGAGTTAGACCACTCACCTGCTGAAATTGCTGACCGAAAGGTCAACAGTTCAAATCTGGGGAGCAGGGTGAGCTCCTGTTGTTAGCCTCAGTTTCTGCCAACCTAGCAGTTAGAAAACACGCAAATGTGAACAGATCAATAGGTTCTGCTCTGGCTGGAAGGCAATGGTGATCCATGCAGTCATGCCTGCCACATGATGGACAACACTGGCTCTTCGGCTCTGAAATGGAGATGAGCAGCACCACCTAAAGTTGGACACGACTAGACTTAATGTCAAGGGGAAACCTTTACCTTTAGCTTATAGCTGGATTTGTGCAAAGCAATTCAAAAGGCCCTAAACACATTTTTATCTCAACAATAAAATATAAATATCCTTTGTTACACAAAAATACTAATCAGAAAATACTAACCATGATTGACATGATTCTTTATTTTTGTAATTTTTTTATTGTGTCAGAAACGACTTGAGAACAAACTGAAAGTCACTTCTTGTGTGAGAAAATTGGCAATCTACAAAGACATTACCATCCTGATGGGAGGCTTCTCTCATGTCCCCGCAAGCTAGAGCTGAAAGATGAGAGCTCACCCCTTCTTGCGGATTCAAACTGGCAACCTTCAGGTCAGCAAACCAACCTTCAAGTCAGCAGTCCAGCCAGCACAAGGGTTTAGCCCATTGCACCACCACAGCTCTTATTTTTGTGATGAAATCTGGAAAGTGAGGTGTAGTTACAAACACAAAGAAGACATCTATTGTTGGTTATTTTAAGTTTATGTAGCAAATGTTGGCACTTCCACAAAATAAACACGTTCAGGTAGTTCATAAGACATAATATAATTGTAATTGTAGTGCAAAAACAACAACAGCAAGGCAGCATGAAATAGAACCAAGCATAAGTCCTTTTTTAAAAATGTCACAGGATGGGTAAACTATGAATATTTTAAATTATAAACTATACTGGGCAATCAGACAGCTATCTTTAAAGGCAATAGTGATCCAACTAATTGCATTTTTTTTACCCAAAATGCAATGTGATACCAATTCTTTTATCCTGCAGATAAAGTTCCTCAGCTCTGGTGCTCCTGGGATGAAGAGAAGGTTTGCCTCCAGTGGCCAAGTTCACAACCCTTTCCAATTAGTACAGTTATACTGGCATCAAGAATTCAGCAGACTAAGAAAATAGCTTCCTTCAGTATGGTGGCAAGGGACAAATAAAGTACAGGAAGGTGTTACCTTTCACTTCAGAGACTCTCAAAAGTTCACTGAAGAAGTCATCATCTATTTAATTTTTGGGGGGAAAAAACATAGAATCCCCACTTTGGCTTTTCTCTTGTTTATAGCAAGATTTGTGCTTGCAAGCCAAGAGAAACCTGTGAGGGGAAAGTGTTTCTCTTTTTAATGGCATGAGGGAGACAGAAAATTTATGTTATCATCCCTGTTGGCATATCTTTATTTCTGGAAACCTATATCCTACAACCTAACTGAAGGCTGAACTGTATGTCAGAAGCAATAGGGAGGAGGGAGAGAAGGGAAGCTAAGCTTGGGGTCAGAAATAAAAAAGAAATAGTCGGGTGTTTTGTTTTCCCCCATAAGATGCCAATGAAATGTTTGCCTTATCTAAAAAGCAAGACGGAAATATTTGCCTCACCTCAAACAGCTACACTTCATGAAGGAAATACATTGAATCAAGCCCGTAGCCAGGGGGGATTCAACTCCCCAACCCCATCTGAAATTTTTCAGGTTTTAAAAAAACCTGCTTTGCTCATGAATTTTAACTGATTAACCAAATCCCTATGCTAAGTCTATGAGAAGCAAAAATCTCAACCAAATTTTGATAGTTCATTCACATTATCATTATCTACGTTTCTTCCAATTTACATTGCAATAGCATCAATAACCAACATAGTAAAACAACCAAGTTTTTATGTCATGGGTGTTTTGATATAAAGACGATGTAATCCACCGAAACTGACATCAGATTCAGACTCCCCAGGTTAAACTCCATAGGAAAAACTTAAGTTTAAATAAACTATATAATGTTTCCAGGTATATAGCAAATATGTGCCTGCTTTTAAAGTTGATAGTTTAATTTCTCCTAAACTAGCAATTATTTTAATAATTAGGTACCAGATTAGAATCATAGAATCAAAGAGTTGGAAAAGACCTCATGGGCCATCCAGTCCAACCTCTTGCCAAGAAGCAGGAATATTGCATTCAAATCACCCCTGACAGATGGCCATCCAGCCTCTGTTTAAAAGCTTCCAAAGAAGGAGCCTCCACTCCAGAGAGTTCCACTGCTGAACGGCTCTCACAGTCAGGAAGTTCTTCCTCATGTTCAGATGGAATCTCCTTTCTTGTAGTTTGAAGCCACTGTTCCTTGTCCTAATCTCCATGGAAGCAGTAAACAAGCTTGCTCCCTCCTCCCTGTGGCTTCCTCTCACATATTTATACATGGCTATCATATCTCTTCTCATCCTTCTCTTCTTCAGGCTAAACATGCCCAGCTCCTTAAGCCGCTCCTCATAGGGCTTGTTCTCCAGACATTTGATTATTTTAGTTGCCCTCCTCTGGACACATTCCAGCTTCTCAATATCTCTCTTCAATTGTGGTGCCCAGAATTGGACACAATATTCCAGTGTGGTCTAACCAAAGCAGAATAGAGGGGTAGCATTACTTCCCTAGATCTAGACACTATGCTCCTATTGATGCAAATTAAAGGTATCTTATGTAGCTTCTAAACATGTTATAATAAATATGAGTCATACATCTTGATTTTTAGATATTCCAGTTTAAAGTGAAAATATATGTATAAGAGATCTTTTAAAATACTGTATCTCTTATTCTCGTCAACATTTTTATGAAATCTAATTCTAGATATTATTGTGCTGTTTCATTTGTTTTTGACCCCATGCAATTATTTTAATAGTTTTTCAAAATGTTATTTTAAAAACTACCTGAAAGTAGTTATGTCACTGTCCTCTTGCTCTTCCCCCTTTCAGAGTTCTCTCCTATATCCACCTTCTTGCTCCTCCTACTAGGGTAAAAAGGAAGACATGAAAGCAACGGTGGGTCATTCCAAACACAGCTGTCTTACTGTGCAATTATCTACTAGCTTGAATTGCTGTTCTGAGACTTAAAGCCCTGCTAGTTGCTGCTAGTGTTTCCTTTCATCCATCTGACTCCAGAAGATGCCTTAATGTCTATCAAAGCAACTTATTTGTCATGTCAGGGCAACCAGTCGATTATATTACATTTCTAACAGAACAAAGCAAACAAATAGACAGAATACAAAATTTGTGAGCTTGGTAGTTGATTAAATGTCCTTTGACCAGTATCTAGCCACTTGGAGTGCTTCTGGTGTTGCTGCAAGGTCCTCCAATGTGCATGTGGCAGGGCTCAGATTGCATTGCAGCAGGTGGTCAGTGGTTTGCTCTTCTCCACACTCGCATGTCATGGACTCCACTTTGTAGCCCCATTTCTAAAGGTTGGCTCTGCATCTTGTGGTGCCAGAGCATAGTCTGTTCAACGCCTTCCAAGTCGCCCAGTCCTCTGTGTGCCCAGGGGGGAGTCTCTCATCTGGTATCAGCCATTGGTTGAGGTTCTGGGTTTGAGCCTGCCACTTTTGGACTCTCGCTTGCTGAGGTGTTCCAGCGAGTGTCTCTGTAGATCTTAGAAAACTATTTCTAGATTTAAGTCATTGACGTGCTGGCTGATACCCAAACAGGGGATGAGCTGAAGATGTCTCTCCTTGGTCCTTTCACTATTGCCTGCTACTTCCTGGCGGATATCAGGTGGTGCAATACCAGCTAAGCAGTGTAATTTCTCCAGTGGTGTAGAACGCAGACACCCCGTCTCATTACGAGCCACATCCACTGTTTTAGTGTGGTGAGATGTGTTCCACACTGGGCATGCATACTCAACAGCAGAGTAGCACAGCGCAAGGGCAGATGTCTTCACTGTATCTGGTTGTGATCCCCTGGGGATCAAAGCAACTGAATACTTTTGAGTTCATGGCAAAATAGAAAAAGCCAAATGTTGAAGACCAAGAAGGCAGCTGGTTGAGAACCACTGCAGCAGCTGGTACTGATGAAGACCCTAAAACATGCACACCTGGATTGCAGGTGAAAACCAAGTAAAATGTGGAAACTGAGGTGTCTACCACTAGTTCATCTAACTCAAGCCCTGCCAAAGAAACTATGGGACAGGAGCAAAGACAAGAAGCTGTGTCATTGTTAGACCTTGGACTTTATATGAACAAGACTGTTCCTGATGACCAAATGAAAATTCAATTCATGCAAAATCCATGGACTCCATTGCCAAGATATGTTTTTTCTGTGGATAAGAAGAGTCTTTTAAATTTTCAACCCAAATGGTTCAACAGATTTCCCTGGTTAGCCTACTCATTTCACATCAAGGTGCACTGTATGTACTGTGTGGTGTTTGGAGGAGACGTTGGAGGTAAAGTTGATCACCAGAAGCTTGGTGCATTGGTTGCTAAACAGTTTGTGCAATGAAAAAATGCAATACAAGTCTCCAATGTACACCAAAAAACAATACCATCAGAACAACTTGTGCACGACTGAAAACGACTTGCTAATTCACAGTGGAAAACGTCTTGATGTAACCTGTCATCATGCTAAAGGAAATAAGATGAAAGCAAAAGAAAAGAGAAATAAACTTCAGCCAGTTGTGGAAACTATTGTCCTTTGTGGCTGACAAGAACTGGCTTTAAGAGGAAGCAATTATTCAGGACCCATTACCTGTGAAGAACATCTCCACAATGTTGATAATTTCAGATCTCATGCCAGATTAGGAGACACTGACCTGAAAAGTCACCTCGAAACTGCAGCTATGAATGCCAAGTATACTAGTCCTTAAAAATGGAATGAACTAATAGACATTTGTGGTGACAAGATAGTAAAAAGATTGTTGCAAGATGCAATGCATCACAGTGTTTTTCTGTTTTGGCAGATGAAACTTTGGACGTGAGTTAGCGCTCTCGGTAAGGTACATTGATGTTGAAGCTGAAGGAATAAGAGAAGACTTTATAGACTTTGTGAAAATAAGTGATATGACAGGTGGAAGACTTGCAGGCATTATTTTAAAAACACTGGAAAATTGGGCTGAACTTACAATACTTATGTGGACAGGGTTATAATTGAGCTGCTAATAAGAGTGGTCATATTAGTGGTTCACAGGCAATTATATAACAGAATTATGTGATGGCTGTCTACATCGACTTCAGTGCTCACTCACTAAATCTAGCTTTAGCAAAGGCTTGCAGCATTCCAACTGTCAGAAACTGCTAAGGAAAATATCATCTATGTGCAGTTTCTTCAGAGCATCATCCATCAGACTGGAAATGTTGACGAAAAACATAAAAGACTGTTTCCCTGAATCAAGAGCAAACAACCTGTTGCCACTTTGTGAAACCCGTTGGGTTGAGCAACAAGTTGCAGTTTTGTGTTTTACTGAACCTACTCTTCATGATTCACTAAAAAAAATTAAAATTGTTTCAATTGCCTACCTCCTCCCCTCCGCCTGGACAACTGTTTAAAAAGAAAACAGCATCCCAGAAAACTACTGGCAATTAATATCTTTAGTACAGCCATCCCTCCACATTCACACAGGCCCATTGCAAAAATTTAAAATGCCTTTTTATTTACTTGAGATAACGACTACATGAGAAGTTAATCAGACAATTGCACTGAAGAACTGATATATTCCTAGAAAGAAATTTTTAATCGAATCTGCAATGGTCAGGCCTGCAAATGTGAAGGACTGACTGTATATCAACTATTGGCCTGGAATACACAGTTTGTTCAGGTATAGATCCAGGTGTGACTTGTGAACCAGAGTTCTCACGTGCATTTAGCTGTATGGTGCATGTTGGCACCATACATGAAGCAATTTTATGTTCATTTACCTAGTAGTCAGTCCTCTTCAGGCTCTAAATATCCTCAAGGCATCAGATCCCATCTGATCCTGAAAGCTAAATATGGCTCCATTCTATGGAGTACAATGGTTTCTAGGTGGTGAGGCACTTGCGCTCTCTGTCTCAGAAATCTAAATGTCTTTCTCTTAAACCTCAATTCCCAGGAGTCCGTGCAATGGAGCCACAACCATTAAAGTTGGAGTGCAATGCTATACATAGATAATGATGCAATGTGAAAGACCCCCCTGGATGTACACGTGGTTTTTTCTGTAGAGCAACTGTCTCCACTCGGCAGCACGCTAATTCCTCTGACTTTAATCTCGCTGCCATGATTTCTAATGCTAATTTCTAGCCACATGGTTTGTTCAATACACAATGACTATAGAGTAGTCAATTATGCAGATCACTGGGAAAATGTTTGTTTGATCTGACTCAAGCACACATGGTAAGGAAAGGAAAGGCAACAACCCATGTCCAAGCTTGATATTTCACTACTCATTGAAGATGCCTTTGAAAATAAGTTACACAAATTAACATCAGCCATATTACACATCCTTGGCTTGCCTTCCCTCTGTGGCCCTTCATCCGTAAGTGATAATCCACAGAGTGAAGGGAACATACTTCACACTAATTAGGGTGGAGCTAATTATCTACCATCAATTAGATCCTACAACACTTATCTGTAAACAGTTGTTGGAGACACACATAAACAGATTAGGGACTGAAAGCCTAATTAATAAGGAGTAATGAGCTTCTTCCTGTGCAAGGTGGAAGAGACATGTTCTTTCTTTGCAGAGGCCACTGCAGAAGTTCTAAAAGGATATGTAAAATGAGTTATAACTGCCATTTTGACTGTTATATCTTCTTAATTGGGGCTTTGGTCTTTTTTATTCCTGCTATTACTTTTATTCCTACTTCAAATATACTACTGTTTCAAATATGAATTGCTTCCCTTGACAACACATTCTAGGAAGATAGATAGTAAATGAATAGGATAGAGAAAAAGCTTTGATTTTTGTCATAATATGTGATATACATAGCGCACACATATAGTTACAGTTATAGAGCATAATATAAAGAATCAACTGAACATTACTGGTGCTTGCCACAGACAGCAAGTGCTACAGGATGATGATCACAACCTCCCCACTGTTCTTCCTAAACTCCATAACTATTTTCTTAATCCAAATGTGTTTACCAACAAGCTGTCCTACAAGCCCTAAACATTGCCTCCTACCTCAGGCATAGTAGTGGACACAATTTCCATTGCCAGCCTCTTCAAGGAGTAGAGACCATCTTTCCCCTTGGCCTCAGGCAGCATGAAGGTTTAGGCACACCATGCAAGAAGAAACGGCATACTCTTATGTGCTCCGTCTTTCTTTGAACACTTGGATGTTGTGAGAGTACACTGCTTCTAGGTGTTAGCTTCCTCTAGAAGAAAAGATGACAAGACTATTATGATGTTTCTGCAATATTTGAATTTATTAATAAATATATCAGTTAAGAATAAATGGAAAATCTTCTTAGCTCCCAGTAAAAAGAATTCCACCACTCATGCTGGGGGTTTGTGAGGGAGAAGATAGCTTTATTCCACTGGCTACAGAACTTCAGCTATCATTGCCCAGATTTCTCCTAACCAACAAATGGTGGAGGCATTGCTGTCCAGAACTTAATAACTCCTTTCTTCACCAAGAGTCACTGTCTATTAAGGACTGACAATGCATATATAGTGTCAAAAATGGCACTCAAGTTTGTAGTATAGCCAGCCAAGATGGACAATTTCAGATATTTTCCCAAATATTTGTGAATGCTAGCACCATGCTTAGAACTGATTTCACATATCGCTCTGTAAATCAATTTACCAACAATCAGAAAACTTGCAATTGTACTACCTACTGGAACAATTGGAACAACTCACAACATATATTGAATATCAGATGGCCCTTTGGCTCTGAGGAATATTGCATTTTCTTTTTTAATTTGTTGTTTTAAATTACGAAACCAGGGCAGAATTCATTTGAGAATTTATATCTTTGAAAGTGGACTTTATATCTGCAGGAAATAAAATTAAGCAGCTTCACAAGAGGCTGCTGCTACATTATTGTGTAGGGGAGCCACAAAAGTGACCATTATACATGAGGACCAATGCACAATGTTCTGATGCATAATGCACATTGAAACTCAATGAACAACGGGAAAGCGCAAAACAGAATTCCATGCACACTGAGACTCATAGAATCATAGAATCATAGACTCACCTGCTCGTGTGTATAATACATCTTCACAAACACTGCCAGTATTCCTTAGTGCCTCTGCTACACCATTAAGTATGTGTAAAATTGCACAAAAATAAAAAGTTCCCCCCTCCCCCCCCCCCCCAATATATATTTCTGCCCTGGCATATCAATCTCAGAAGAGCATCCATGTTGATGGATGTGGAAAGAGAATTTTCATACAACTCAGCACAATATAAACTTGTGAATCACTTTTTTGATGCAAAAGTGAGTCACTGATTCAGTGCAAAATGTTTACCCAATTTGTGGGCCTGGGAACCACCTCTTCCTGACCTCTGGCCAATCATCAGTTCTATCATGATTATTGTAAGAAAGAGCTAGAAGGGTTTATCTAACCAGGCACATTTAGCAAAGGCATACATCCTGTTTGATAGCATTGCTATAAGTATTGAGATTTTAAAATATAGCCAGAATATAGTGTCTCAAAATACATAGGATTTCCAAGTTGCATCCTGGTAATAGCTTAAATGTGGAAGAGGTTGTATTTTCCTAGATACTATTACATACCATTCTCTGACTATTGTTTCTGTAGGAATTACGAATGATATTCTGCTGCTCAAAGTAAAAGAAAAGACATTGCTCCCTCCATCCTATCATCATACTAGATTGGGAGTTAAACTTTTAATTCAGCGCAATGGGATGGTATCAGCCACCAGACATGAGGCAGCAGCCTGCCTTATGGGGACTCGGATACGTTGCTTAGCATACTGAGCTCCAATCTCCAGCAAGGAGCTGAATAGAGCAGAAGGAACAGCTGAGAGATTACCACCATCATCCTTAGCATCGACTGCTATCATCTCATTCTTGCCAAACAGGAGACCTGGTTCTTTATCTCTGTGTAACAAAATTGAAGTGGAGCTTGCATAACTAGGAAACTACAAGGGTTGAATGAAAAGTAATGCCTCGTAACTCCTCAACAGATGGCAGTACTGGTACGCGGCAGGTACTGGCTTGTTTAGTAGACTCTCCTCTACAGTTCCATTCAGTGGAAAACCTTAGCATTGAACAGTTGTGTTGTTAAAGTGTGAAGTATGGAACTTTGCGCAGATGGTCAGTCAATGCGACTTAAGCAACGTGCAGTCATTTAATTCTTGACAGAAGAAGGTGTCACTCCAAAGGGGATTCATCAGAGAATGCAAGCTGTTCATGGTGATTGTGTTAATGTGAGTACTGTGTGTCATTGGGCGAGAAAGTTTAAGGATGTTGAGGTAGGAACATCTGACTTGCATGATAAACAAAGAGTTGGATGTCCTATGACAGCAACCACCAAGTTTCACAAGCAAAAGGTTGACAGATTGATTCAGGACGATCGTCGTATCACTCGAGAGAAATTTCAAGCATAATCGGCATTTCACAAGAATATGTGGATCACATTATTGCTGTGCATGATGGGTACCCAGGATGCTGATGCCTGAAATGAAAGCACACAGACTTGAAACTTCAGAGACTGGATCTCGCCACCATACGACATCCTCCATACAGTCCAGATTTAGCACTATCTGACTTCCATCTGATCCCAATCTGCGGGGATATCATTATGCTTCTGATGAAAACTTTGAGAGAACTGTGAGACGTTGGTTGCTGAAACAGAGTGTCGACTTCTTCCGTGATGGCTTCAGAAAACTTGTTCATCGTTGGCAGAAATGTATCCAATTGTCTGGTGATTATGTGGAAAAGTGAAGAATGGTAGTTAAAGAACACAATCTAAGGATTATTTCTGCATTTGATTTATTAAAATATTCCCATCCAAACCCAAGTAACGAAGGTGGAGGCATTGCTTTTCATTCAACCCTCATATATACATCATTCAGTAGATTTGTACCTGGCAAGGGAAGCAATGGTTCACAAAGATGGCCTCACCTAGGGATGCAAAGTTACTCCCAGGAGGAGTTGAAACTCATTTTACATCCTCCACTACGCAATAAGAGGAGTTAGGAAAGTATGTTTTTTCCCCCAAAGTCAACTCCTCAAATATCAACACCATAATTCACTGATCATTAGCGTATAGGCTCATCAGGCATAGCTGTTTTGGGCTGAGCTCTTTCTGTTCCAAATAAGTCACCTTCATTACTGTGATGTGTATTAATGTCGCTACATCTGTTCAGTCCTTGGACTCAAAGTCACAAAGCTTTATGCCAGTTAGAATTCCTGCTTGGAGTTTTTTTCTTTTACCACCAACACATAAAACTTTCTAAGGTTTCAAAGTATAAGTAAGCAACCACAAAAGGATTTTTTTAAATTTCAGATTAATATCTAATTAAGTTATCTAAAGGGCAGCTGATCATTTTAATTTTGTACTCATTACATTTGTTTTGAAAACATATTTCAGCATATGAGGTTCTTTTGAAATGGTGTTATGCATCTTCAAGAACTTCCAAATTATGGAAAACTTAAAACAAACCTATCATGGGTTTTCTTGGCAAGATTTGTTTATTTAGAGGGCGTTTGCCTTTGACTTACTCCGAGACTGAGAGAGTATGATGTGCAAAGTCACCCAGTGGGTTTTCATTGGGGATGTGCGATCCATTTAAAAATGGTTCAAGTTATTACAAAAAGTGTTTCTAAAGTATAGTTAGTGAAAAAATCATTACTATAACAAGAGTAACAAAATTTCGTTGCTACTTCATTACAGTAATTCCAAAACAAGAACCAACGTGTTTTGTAGTTACTATTACTGGTTTAACTAAAATCTTTGCTCTTCTCTGTGTACCATACAAGAATGCATATGGAACTTGATAGCAATTCTTCATAGACATGAAGACTTTGTTGTCCCAGAAGTCTTTTATCATTTCTAGGACATAAGCAGAATTAGACTATAATTGGGGAAACTTCAGGGGCTCCTTTCTCCCTTGTTTTTAAAGCTATTGGAGTAAAACTTGCTACAATAGTAAAAAAAAATCATTTACCACTATTAGCCCACCAAATTTCAGAATGTTTGACTTACCCATAGATTTTGGGGGAAATTTCAATTTTTTTATAAACAACATTTTTTTAAAAACCACACGAACTATCTACTTGAATTTTATATATAATGCATAAGCTAACCAGGGCATCGATCTCCAGAAGTTTCAGAAAGATTCACACATTTTCAGATTTTGGGGGATTTTTAAAATTTTAGACAAAATCAATGTATCCCCCCCCCCCAAAAAAAAAGCAGCAACAGCAATCACTTTAATTGTCTGTCTGTCCTTATGACACACAACCACATAACTTTAACTTAGTATAGTAATCGTATAGATTTATACTATTACTTACTTCCTTAAGTCATATTTCCAGATTCAACCATTATATTTATTATTATTAGACCAACTCTAAATGGCTGGCTGCTGCAGCCCTCATGGGAGCTTTCTGATGCTGAGCACTGTATTCTGGGAAATGTAGTTAAGGGCAGGGCCTTTTGCATTCTCTGCCACAAAGGGTCTTGCCTCCCAAACTACATTTCTAAGAATGCTGTGTTCTCAGTCTCTCACCCAAGTTTGCAAGTCCCGCCCCCAGTGTCTTTGTTTATGGTGATCGAGCCAAAGAAAAACAGGAAAATATTGGTTTTTAGAAAACTTTATGCTCTCTTGACCTTACCAAAGTTGCTTAGTGCTTATACTGAAAATTAAACTGACCTTGGGAGGCATACGAATGTGACAGAATCTTAACTAGAATTATTGGTGTTTTGATTCTTAAATTCCCCCCTCCCTTTCCTGCAGATTTTTAAAATTGATTCAGATACACAAATCTAAAATGAACATTTGCACACCCCGAGTTTCCATGGTCCAGCAGGAATTCAAAATTTGGTTTCCAGGGTCATAGTTCAGTGCTCAAACCACTATGTCATCCTGACTCTGTTTGTTGAAATATTGTATATCTCAATCCAAATAAACTGACCAAGCTTCTCTTTCCTTTCCTTCTCTTTAATTCTTTTGATCTCTCTTGTTCTCCTATACACATAATTCAAAGCCAACATTTGCAGTGACTTCTGAGACACAGGAGAGAGTGGCTTTTTAAAAAAACTGTATCTAAAACAGTAAATAATTATTTGGGGACCTTGGAACTGTAATGGCAACCAAGAGATTGTGAAAATAACTTTCCAAGTTTTTGTATTTATGATCTATTAAAACTAGCTCTTGTGAATAAATGTTTAACAACATCAGCATTACATTAAAGAGAATATCTTACGTGTGATGAAAAAGTTGTTGAAATTTTAAAGGAGACATTCAAGTTTATTTATTTATTTACTACATTTATATACCGCCTCTCTCAGCCCAAAGGCAACTTAAGGTGGTTCACAACAATTTGATGCCTCCACAACTCTAAAGTGCATGTTAAAAACAGATTATAAAAACAATTAAAGCATTAACATATAGTATAAAAAACAAACAAAGCCATAAAACACAATCTGGAACGTCTCAGTTTAATTGCAAATTCCTCCAACCCCACAACTGGTTCTTGTGATGGGCGGTTATATCTTTAGATATTATTTTCCAAACATAAAGGATGAAAAATGTGTTATTTCACATGTTTCTGTCACTATCAACTGTTGGGACCACGTGGGATGGTAGAAGGGGAAACAGGACCAATGGAAAGCAAGGCTGCTCTTATCTATTGGTGTATTATTTTGATGGGGTGCCTAATGGTGATAACAAGGACAGTCTGACCATCAATAGCAAAAAATGAACCAGGAGTTATAGGATTCTGCAACAAATAATAATATGAAAGGTATCAACTGCAATGAGAGAGTGCTACTCTTTAGAGGACTGTGATTTGTACCTAACTCTGACTTTAAACTCCTGAAGATAGTTTGGAAGATGTACAGGAACTTTTTGACTTTGAGGATGTTTTCAAGCTTTGCATACTCTCAGCATCCAAAAGGTACCAGAAGCCTATCAGAGAGAAGATGGATACACCTTTGGAGACACTCAGTATCACTTTACTGCCTTATTATGAGGCTATCTGCTCCAAGAACATCTCTGATACATAGCTCCCAAGTCCACTGAAGTGTCTTATAAATTCCCAAATGAAACATGCATGTCTCTAGCATATGTGAAAGAATAGTCTCTAGTGCCCCATTCTCTAAAGGGACAAATGTTGATTTTGTAAGTAATAACCTTCTCTTTAGCAAAAAAGAAAAAAAGCATGCAATTACACATTTGTTCTTCAACCTTGTTTTAAATCTCTCCTTGCAAAGAGATTACAAAATGAAAGAGTATGCTTCATTGCCTCTTGCAACATTCACTTGAGATAAATGAAGGAACGAAGGAACAGGGAATGGAAGGGGGATGTGAAATGAAAGCATTGACCCTCATTAAGCAATCTTTTCCCAAGGAAAAAAATAAAGCAAGGTACATTTGTTGAGAATCACATCTCAACAGAATCAGCATCACCACTTAAGAACAATGGGCCGTATCATGTGAAGTTTGGGGTGATTAGCTTCTGGCCATTGTTGTTACAAAAACAGAAATGAGACATATGTGCATCTTCCACAAGATGCCATTAGAGGCATTTTGGGTGCAACATAAAGTTGAGCATGGGTTTTAAACTTAATTTTTTTCAATTTAAAGTTAAGCAAAAGCAGTTTCCACATCACAGAGGTCTTGGATTTAAAGGTCTAAAAAGCTGGGACCAGCATATTAGATGAACTACCTACTCTTAGATTGCATAGATCTACCAAAAAATACCTTGTTTATCATTGAGGCTCTTCTGAGAACTTCCCTCTTCTGAAGTTAGCCCAGTTACTGATAGAAGTGTCACAACGCTGAAAAGTCAAAAATGCCTCAGAGGCGACAGTAATAAATATTTTGAGTGACACAAAGTATCTTCCCAAAGTCTATCTAACCTGAAATCTCTATGATATAAGTCTTAGGGATGTCTTTTCCACCTTTTCTCTTCCCATCAGGTCTCTCTTTTCCGCAGAATGAAGCTAGATTAGATCAACACCCTGTTTTAGAACAGTCATCCTATAATCAAGCTTTTAGTTTGTTCCATGCCATTTGTGTCTCCTTAGGCCCTGGAGGCAGCTGGCAGTGGCTCTCCTCTTAAAGGTGGGGCATAGAGCCCTCGTCTCACCTTGCCAGCTGGCAGGACAGTCACATGGAGGAAAGTGCGGAGCACGCGTAGTGCATGCAGCTTCCCTCCATGGAGCTGGCAACATGGGAGGCTTCCTGTGTTTGTTTATTTATTTATTATTTGTTTACTGTACTTATATCCCACCCTTCTCAACCCCAAAGGGTACTCAGGGCAGCCTCACAAAGGCAATAATTAGATGCCACGTGTACACATATAATCGATAAACAAAAATATTAAAACCAACTAGTTAAAACATTAAATTAAAACAACAATTTTAAATCATATAATCCAGGGTCAGTCCAAGTCGTCAATGTTAATTTATAGTCTCTTGTTGCACTGCTCCCATTACTGACCAAAGGCCTGATCCCAGAACCATGTTTTTAGATTTTTCCTGAAGGCCAGGAGTGAGGGAGCCGATCTAATTTTACTGGGGAGGGAGATCCATAGACAAAGGGCCACCACTGAGAAGATCTTATCTCTCATCCCCACTAGTCGAGCTTACAAGGGGGGTGGAACCGAGAGCAGGGCCTCCCTCAATAATCTTAGCCTCCAAGGTGCAGGTAAGCTGGGCCAGAACCGTTTAGGGATTTATAGTCTAAAGCGATCACTTTGAATTGTGCCAGATCCATGCCAGCTCTATGAGGGGAATCCACACGCACTACACGCGCTCCTTGCGTGCTTCTATGTGATTGTTCTGTCGGCTGGCAAGGCAAGGCAAGGCAATGTGAGGGCTCCATGCCTCATCCTTAAGAGGAGCACCACTGGTGGTTGCCGGTACCATGTGATGAGGCGGTTGATCAGGATCTCTAACCACTGTTCCCATTTGCTATCAGTTAATGACTAGATGCAAACTTTTTTCAATGTAGAGAATGCTTGGTACTAAAATATCTTGCCTGTACCAGGGGAAGACTTTGAGATTTCTCCAGGCCCTTTCATCATGTCAAAGCTCAGAATCTTTACTCAATCAATCCCTGAAGAATTGTGGAGTTTGATTTTATAATGAAATAGCCAGTCCCACACACTCCAACCCACCCAACACCTATCAGAGAGAGAGAAAAAACAAGCTTAGTATATGTCATAAAGTATATGAAAGTAGTATTTTATACTAAAGCTTCTACATATGGAGGCGAGAGAAGGAAAAAAAAGAAAATGGCTGCGGGCAGAATGATTCAGAAAGGTAGTTGGATGTAGAAAAGTAAACAAAATGTCTCGAAACATGCAAACTAGCAATTAATGTGTGTATGCATGCAAAGATTACTAACAAAAAAACGCAGAATACTGAACAGAAAAAATAAAAACAGGAATATTTGTCAGGACATCTGAGGTGCTTCCAAAAGCCCACTTCACCCACTTCATTTCTGGATGCATTTGAACTGTTAAATCAATGCAGTTTGACAGTACTTTAACTGCCACTGGTCAGTGCTAAGGAATCCTGGGAGATGATGTTTGATAAGCTCTTTAGCCTTCTCTGCCAAAGAGTGTTGGTGATTCACCAAACTATATACGCCAGGATTCCATAGCATTGTTCTATGGGGCTTAAATTGTTGTGGGATTGCATTGATTCCACAGTGTAGATGCAGCCTCAGATCACTTTAGACACAAACCTGCTTATCATTGGACAGAAAGAGGTGATTGCCTCCGTGTGTCATCAGATTCTTAGAAGCAGTGAAAAGATGCTAGAGAAGGGAAGACACTCCTGAACTTTATAAAGCAACCCAGCTGCCTTTAAAACTATAGTGGAAAATGCTGAACCATCTCTAGGATTGTTTCAATCTTGATGGCTTTTGTACACGAAAAGCAGGTGCCACTTCCAGACAGTAAAAATGTCTGGCCCTGCGTTTCTCCAGAGTTGATCCAAATATTTCCAAATAAATATTGGGTCTGGAGGCTATAATTCAGAGGATGAAATTTGCAAAAATACTTTGGAGTATTCCTTGCCTAAGAAAACTGTATAAAAACAATGAGGTTGTCATAAGTAGAGGACAGACAACTCAAAGGCATGCAGGTGTGTGTATGTAGATATATAAAATAATAACATCTGCCAGTGTAGCCAATGTTGGTATTTTAAAAAATATAGAGATTTATCTTAAAATAAAAGCACAATTATACATTATTTATGACTGTACATGCATCGTTACTTTTAAAGAAAATGGAAAATGAGAATCCATATGAATAACATTATTCAAAATACTACATTGTTTGATATAACATGCTGGCACCCTTCAGGGATCCTTGCATATTCTTATGGTCTTGGGCATAATAAAATAGATGGAAAGGAAAAAGGAAAAAAACTCTGTCTGGATTTATACTATGTCACCACTTGGTGGCACAAAGACCCTATACTTCAAAATCGGGTAATGCTATATAAAGTTGTATTTTTAAAAAAAATATATTTATGTAGAAATAAAACAGTTTAGAGTGAGAATATTTATTTGACAGGTTGTTGTAATTCAGATTGTCCCAAAACCCTTAAGGTGTCTTTATATATTCTAGAGCATAGACATATTGAACTGTTCAAATGTGATAAATTAGATGGGTTTTTATCTTTGGATTAAATTGCACACCATGCATTGACTTCGGACACTGGCTTTTACATGCTGAGATTTTTAAAAAGCTGGAGAGTTTGTCTATGATGGGGGGGGGGGATACCATAAAATTCATATGTAAAATCATCTGGACCATATTCAATAGTACTAAAAGGGCCATCTGAGCTATTTTTGTGGGTCATCTGATATGCTTCCTCATCACTTTTGATTTCTATTTTCCAAACCTACAACCCATCCTAGATACCTTTCAGTTAAAAGAAGTAAAAAAAAAAGCACTATTTTTAAGAGCATCACTTGCCTTGCAGAATGCAAAATTTCATGGAATCAACTCAGACTTGCTAATGTAGTATTGTCGTGAAAGGAACAGAATATCATCCCAAAAGGAAATATTACTGCAAATGAAGGGGGGGGGGGGGGGATTGGACTGCAGCATAGAAGGAAAGGGTTTCAGCTTTGCTCTTGTATTGGGAATTATGAGACACATCCTAAAACAGGTGCCAATTACACTTTTTACATTACCTCACTGAATTCAAGAATAATTTAAACAGTGGCCCCATCTGCACTTAAGCTGCATGATATAAGTCTAGTCTACTCTGAGCAGTGTCACGTGGAAGCAATGACAGACTTTGTATTTCTAGGTGTGAAAATTACTGCAGATGCACCTGCAGCCAGGAAATCAAAATACGTTTTCTTTTTGGGAGGAGAGCAATGACCAATCTCAATAGTGAAGAGTAGAGAATCACTGGCAACAAAGATCCACATAGTTAAAGCGATGGTGTTCCCCGTAGTAACGTATGGATGTGAGAGCTGGACCGTAAGGAAGGCTGAGCAAAGGAAGATAGACGCTTTTGAACTGTGATGTTGGAAGGAAATTCTGAAAGTGCCTTGGACCATGAGAAGATCAAACCAATCAATACTCCAGGAAATAAAGCCCAACTGCTCACTGGAGGGAAGAATATGAGAGGCAGAATTGAAGTACTTTGGCCACATAATGAGAAGACAGGAAAGCTTGGAGACGATAACGGTGCTGGGGGAAATAGAAGGAAAAAGGAAGAGGGCCGACCAAGGGCAAGATGGATGGATGTTATCCTTGAAGTGGCTGTCTTGACCTTGAAGAAGCCGGGGGGTGGTGACAGCCGACAGGGAGCTCTGGTGTGGGTTGGTCCAGGAGATCACAAAGAGTCAGAAACAACTGAACGAATAAACAACAACAACAACAACAAAATTCTGGGCAGATAATGTTGTTTCAAAGTTCATTATATGGAAATGTAGATGTGGTCAGAATCAATAAAAATACATGTTATTCATCTGTCATAGATCTCCTTGTTTCTCTTTCTTTCTTTCTTGTATATAGTATTATTGGACCTCCTCTGAGACTTGTTAAAGAAAATGTGCACCTAGCCATGAGGGCCTACACATTTGTGAGTCTAAGAGGAATGTATTTAGGAATAAAATGTACACAATGAATGCTCAGTTTTATATTGTAAAAGGTTACAATGAACATCATTAGAAAAATGTACAAAAACACAATTTCAACAGTGGAGAAATCACATAAATTAAGTAAACTAAGTGTTCCAGACTTGCACAGTTTTCAGTGTGAGAACAAAACAAAAAGTCTCACGACCCAATATTAAACAAGGCTAGGAGGGAAATGCAGGTGGGATTTGGAGAGACTCAATGAAATTGAGATTGAGAGAGTTTCACTTCCCTAATTTTTCATCCTGAGACAGAAAATCCATTTGGTGTTTCCCTCTGGGGGTAAACATATAGCATAAATCAATTTCACTCTTTTCTTGCACCTTAGATTGACTGCCCCACTGTGCTTAATGATAAAGCTGGGCTCACACTATACTAGAACATATGGTAGGTGTGCCTTCAAAACATCCCCCTCTATGCAACCATTTAAGGCAAACAAGCTATTTTCTTTTGTAAGTAAGTAATCACACAATCATACAATCACATAGAGACCTGTAAAGCAAATTGCATCAAAAACTTTTTTGCTTATCCTATTGAAATTTCATTCTGTTCTTCCCTCTTTTGTACCTGGGCATCAACAAGAAAAAACAAACCAAGCTATAATTCCTTCAGGCCAGGGCTGTCCAGACATTTTTCCTGCCTTTGGAAAGGTAGAAAATGGTAAACACATCCTTCCCCATTCAGGATGCCTAGTATGCAAGTCCAACCAACTTGTTTTGGCACCTGAAGCAGAAAATCCCATTAAGTTTCCTCCTCCTCCCTGGAAATAAGAATACTGGAACAGATTAAATGACCAATAATTTACTGTACTCTTGTGTCAATTCACATATGTTGCAGGAGGCATCTCCCTCACTTTGCCTAAGGGTAGAGTTGGCCCTCCCCCAAGATGTTATTGTGCTGCTTTTCTTTACAAAGGCATCCATGTTCCTACTACTTACTCTCTTTCCAGTCCTCATTCTCTCAGGGTGAGTTCTCATGTGAATGGCCAGCATTTAATGGTTGCATTCTCAGGTGACAACTTGCACAGTGTGAAAGAGCCATCACTGGCCAAATGTCAAAGAAGAAATGTCCTATAACTTGTGTGGTTTTCACCAGACTTCTTATGCGCTATGGCATTACAACATTGCTCAATGGTGCGCCAAGTAAGAAAATAGGTTTTTCTCAGGTATGGAATTAACACAAAGTGGTCAGACTTTTTATGTTCCATGTTTAGTGAAACTTCTCAATGTTTTGGACACCTAAAGGCAGAGGGAACCTAATAAGGAGGGTATTATTGCATTTTGTGGCTTGAGAGATGTAATAATTTCTGGAACCCTTTCCAAATAGTATCCACTCACTGATCTGTTTTTAGATTAGTGGTTACATCACATGATTGTTGATGAGAGCTCTTGCACATCAACCATTTTAGTCAATATTTTCTGCACATCCTATCCATGCCTGGAAATAGAAACAGGGGATAGTGCTATTCAAAAAAAGTCTGAACCTGTGCACTCATCTGCCTCAATCTTTCCAAACAATAGTAGCTGTCACTTGGAAAGACTTCGTGATGTGAAAAAAGCAATAACATAACTGCTGCCAATAACCCGGCATGTAGTTTTGAGAAAAGAGGAGTCTGTGGAACCTGTAAAAGAATACATGATAAGATGGGACATAATATCTATATGGAAATATGCATGGGTTGTGATTCAAAGATGTAAAATTCATTTTGTACAGTAATTTAAAAGCAAACCTATGTAAGTATGTATACTAGGCTTGTGCACAGATTCGGATTGGCTGATGCCCTTTGGCCAATCCGTGTTGTTTGGCTTGTCCAGATGGCCATAATGGCAAGGGCCCAGCCATCTTGTTTCCTATCCATAACATGACCATGTGGCAGCCGATCACTGCTCCTCCTCCCCTATTTGGTATCACAGTTGCATCCTGGCTTCAGTGTATTTTTTGACTTGGCTTCTGGTTTGGCCTCTCTCTTGAATCTTTTTGATTTTATTTTATTTTCTTGATCCTTTTTATTTAGTGGGACTGACTGGGAATTGGGAATGTGCGGGATGCGCACATTTTTGGGGGCTTGGAGAATCACCCTTTTAGCGTCTTTTTCTCCTCCCTTCATCTCCTTCAGAAAATACTTCTGACAGATTATTATTATTATTATTATTATTATTATTATTATTACTAGAGTAGAAAGTAGAAACAGATTTAAGGAAACATTAAACCTGAAGCAGAAAGACATGGGGAGAGGGGGAGATACAACTTCAGGCAGGGCCTTCCGTGCAAATCAAGGGAAAAGAGAGGGCTTTTTAAAGGAAGTCCTGGGTAGGATAGCTCCAGGTCATCATACTTCCTTCCCTGGGAAGTGAGAAGCCTCCTTAAAATGCCTTGGAAACCTGTGTGCAGGGAGAGAGTATGCGCCTGCAGCATCTGTAGCGCCAGTCTTCTCTAGAGTACAAACAGCTTTAACAAAGCATTAAACCCAGGTGTCCTGTACAAATCAAAGGGAAAGGTTTGCAGAAAGAGTAGTGTCTTAACTCTGATGCTTTTTAATCCAAGTCTTAATGAAGGATATAAGAACAAATGATACCATTGTCTAAAATGACGGGAAGGGGAGCCACCAATGGGCTGGATGTAGCCATATTTTTCAGCTGCAGTACAAAAACAACTATCTGACTACCTGTCCATTTTTGGGAATTGCACAAAAACGGATACAGGGGTCTACTGGTATCTGGCCAGCAGAAACGGCTTGAGCTTCAGCCGAAATGCGCAAGCCTAATGCATGTGTGGTATCTAATCCTAAATAAACTATCAAAAGCCTTCAGAATGTCCCAGAATCTTTGAAAGCAATCTCAAAATAAGGACGGCTCCTTTTTCATATGTGGTAGACTTCTAATAAGATGAAAAGTTACTGGTTTGAGATTGATATGCTAGTCAACAAAAATGTAAAGGTAGATTTTGTAATGTTGCCAGAAATGTCTATGTAGAGCATTATGGATAAAGAACTAGGGAGTAAATATGGGTTACTTCTTCAGTATATGACAACATCAGCAAGAATATTGCTTGTTCAAACGTGGAACTGGACCGAAGCACCAATGATGAAAGAATGGATTGTTATGGTTGCTGAGTAATTTTTCCAACTTTGAAGGAAAATGAAACATAATTTGAATTGCTGTTTATTCCAATAATTCCTTCGCGTGAAAAGACACTCAATTATAAATAGAGAATGAAGGTTTTAGCAAAACAATTATTTCCGATTCCTTTTGGACCAATACTGAAAGGTGCCATGATGTTGCCCTCTTTAGTAGAATGTGTTTTACATGACTCAGACTCCTTGTCAACCATCAAATCCCCTTTGGCCTTATACTCCATAATTAGGCCACAATTTAGGAAAGATTTTTGGACAGTTTGACAGCTGAGAACTGTGATACACAATTAAGAACCAGTCATTTTGGTTAATTTTGCCTGCAGCTTTTTGTTTTGTTTTGTTTTGTTTTTTTTGCATTGGCTTTTGCCTTGTACTGTAATTCTGAGATCATAAAAAGCCTGGCCTCCTTTGGGAGCAAAGTGGTGCATTGTCATAATCATTTGAAAACATTGTCTTGTGGATAAATGACAGCTATTCAAATTAGTCACAGATTTTTAGCTTCCTTAGAACAGAAGTGAGCACTAGGTTTTTAAAGGGCTTCAACTTTGCGTGGTAGATACAGAGCCTTAGGGGGATTAGCATGGCAGTTGACACATTATGAATGCTATCAAGTAGTCCCTTTATATCATAGGCATCACCATCCCTTTTTCACTGTCTCCGGTACATCTAAGGATTGCCTTTTATCAGCAATAGAGTAATCCATTTTTGGTTAGGAGAAAACTGGTTACTTTGGTTATCAAATATTCATTCGCACATCCAGAAGCAGAGGCAATGGAGGCAGATAGATATCCCTCTTTAGCAGGCAGTGTGCCTGTTTTACATAAGATAGCCCTCTGTTAGAAAGGCTGTGAAGTCCAAGTCTGACTTAAATAATTGTAGAAAAGAGAGATATTACCCATCAGCAGTCTGCAGGACTTGAACACGAGTAAGTACTTGGCATGAAAAGTTTCAGATGTGTTATTTTAGTTATGGTTATCCCTTCAAAGTACACATCTGTTCAGATACTATTTGAAACGTAATCAAATTTGTGTCCTCTTTTTGGCAATTTTTGTAATATGGAAGATGAACTTGTATCTGCTTTGCTCCTTTAGTCCACTCCAACAATAAATCTTCAGGTTGCTGTGAGCTTTCTGGGCTCTATGGCCATGTTCCAGAAGCATTCTCTCCTGATGTTTCACCCACATCTATGGCAGGCATCCTCAGAGGTTGAGGGGTCTGTTGGAAACTAGGCAAGTGAGGTTTATATATCTGTGAAATGTCCAAGGTGGGATAAAGAATTCTTGTCAGCTTGAGGCAAGTATGAATGTTGCAATTGACAAGTAAGATTTTCTTCCAAGAGCAATTGACCACCTTGATTAGCATTTAATGGCCTTGTAGCTTCAAAGCCTGGCTGGTTGCTGCCTGGAGGAATCATATTTTGGGAGGTTTTAGCTGACCCTGATTGATTCTTGTCTAGAATTCCCTTGCTTTTTGCGTGTTGCTCTTTATTTACTGTCCTGATTTTAGAGTTTTGTAATACTGGTAGCCAAATTTTGTTCATTTCCATGAGCAGCAACCCAGTGATTCCAGCCATGAAAACCTTTTGCAAACACATAAAAATCTTTGCTCTCAATTTTTTTTTCTATACTATTACCTCCTCCCATAATCACTATCACTCTCCTCAGAATTTGTTGGGTTTAGTACCAGAAAAACAATCTGTCCCTCTATAGCACCAAACTTAAGTCCAACTGCATTTCCCTTAAAAATAAAATGACACCAGGGTTGCAGTAGTTTTGTGCAAAAAGAAAATCCCTTTAGTCTTTGCAGCAGAAAGGAAAATAAACAGCTTTATCCAGATGTAGCAGAAACATATAGTCCTTCAGCATTGAAAATAAAATCTAGCTTAATTCAGTGACTTACAATACAAATGCTCCTTTCCAAAGAGTATTGTATTAACAATTTGCAAGAGAAAAATAACAGAGCTCAACATCCTCAACATCAGTTTGTAAAGAGCTCCACATTGTATACTCAAACCTCTATAGTTATACCCAACAGGAATATCTATTAACCCATGCAACACACCTGCATGTGGACCCTTTCTTTCTTTACACTTACATCTACCTTAACTTTGGTGTTGATCCTTGCAAAAACTCATCCAGTTTTCTTTATACCTTAACAGTGTCTTCATCTGAGACCATGATCTACAGGTGAATTATCCCTTCAGGAAATTCATTAGTGTAGGAGTACTAGTCCATCAAAATCTAGTCAGAAACCAATTCACATAATCAGCCAACTCTGCAATGCTCTTCAAAAGACTGTCAGTCAAAGAATTATTCAGATTATGCCCTGACAGTTTAATAAATGAACAATACAATGAAAGGTCTTTCCAGTTCCCACATGTCCTTGGTGTTATATCTGAATATCAAAACATTCTAGATCATTATACTTTTTAAATACAAAACATTCTAGGCCATTGTACTCCCCAAATGCAATCACATACATATAGTGAAGATATAGAAAAACCAGAATCAAGCTATAGGAGATGTGGTATGAACCCCTACCCCCCCCCCCCCCAAATATGTATTGGCTCTAAAAGAGTATTTGCTCACTCCAGAGTTGCTGCTTTACTAGGATACTTGGTTAAGTTCCTCTGTAATTTTTTTAAAGATGCAGAAGCCAGCTGTTAGGAATTGTGGGAATTGTAGTCCAAAACACCCGGACGGCTGAAGTTTGCCCATGCCTGATATAGTGTCAGGACAGGGTGTTGCAAGGAAGTGAGCTGCGTGCGTAGATCTAAATAGTTCAGGGGGAAAAACTATACAATATTTATTACAGGGGAAATGGGGGGTATTCCCCAGTCACTTTGCTATTTATGATGGAAAATAAAAAGTTTGCTGCTATCAGCAGTCCCTGGTCAGTTGCACAGGGAGATCTTCCATTCAGGTAAGACATACATATTCCTTGGCTGTCAATTTTCCAGATAAAGGCAGGAGTTTGCCTTTGACTATGGGACCTTGGTTTATCTGAATTGGATTTCATGGTGTTTCATATTTGGGCACTATTTCTTTAGATAGCGCGGGTGAAGGCAAGCATGGTACAAGAGTCCGGAAAGAAGTTGTGCTAACAAAATAGAATAATAGGAGAATCCAAAATGGAACAGCATAAAGAATAAGAGTGCAAGTGATACTCGGTGGGTCATAACCATCATTGGTAATATTTGATCTAGGAAACCAATATGCTGATATTGCTAATGTTCTATAGAGGGAAGTAGGCTGGACTTTGACCAAGAAGACAGGGGCATATTCAGGATTTCTGTTCAACCAAAAAGGTTAGCACTGGTATAAGGGAAGTTATCCAGTCCGTAAAAGGCTATAATAAAATAAAATGGGATGATCATTCTTCACCCTTAAGATGTATTAAGCTGATCGGTCAGGAAGATTGGTGAGCCTGGGACTTTTGGTTACTGTTACATTTTTGTTCAGGCTTGACTATGCAAGTGCAGAGAGAGAAGGAGAGAAAAGCAGAGAGAGAGAGAGACTTACTTGCTTCTTGGCTGCTGGAAGAAGGTATCTCATACGGACAAAGCACAACCACTTTAAATCTCTCATAAAATGACATTTAGTGAGTTGATGCAACTGATCATATTGTACATATGTTGTTCTGAACTAAGAAGAGCAAACTGTTCACCTAGCAAGGCAATGTGTGGGCTGATCAAACATGAATTACACAAGGTTTATTTTACATTATGCCACAAGTTGTAATCGACAATAGTAACTTTTCCAGGCTCTGATTATGCTGTTGAAATTACAAAGGATCAAAACCTATATTTTTTTTCAAGGAAGACTTCCTTTCTGCTGCCTTTTCAACATTCCTCCCCAAAGGATTCTCAAAATGTATGACAGATGGCTTTGACTTGTCCTCTGTTAACAACAAAAGTTTTTCTAACTGTTCACAATCTGTTTTAAAAGTGGCTTGTTGAAGACAAAACAGAAACAGGCTGCTTTTGCTAAATTTTTAATTTTGCCCATGTTGCAGATTACGACATTGGAGCGGGGGTGGAGAAAGAGAAGGAAACCACAGAGGTTGAAAATATATATATTGTAACAAGATACAGAGTAAAGTACATCTCAATTTTTAAAACCTCCAACTGCTGAATCATTAAATAAAACTTATAAAGAGCACTTGCAGTTTCTTCATACACATCTGCTTCCTTTGGAATACAAAGAAAATGGTTTCTGATTAATCTTACAAAGATCGCAAGCTTGGCCCTCCATCATATTAAATGAAAACCAGTTAAAGCCAAATAATGAACAGGTAGTAGTAGACAATGTTTACTTTTGTATACAATACTGAATCCTTTTCAGTCCTACATTTTGAAGTCTTGCGAGGGATGCTACAGATGCGTCCATTTTCTTCTAGTTCTTCCATTAGAAAAACCCAAAACACACATTTGAATCATACAACTGTTTAGTGCATTATTTCCTGTCCTTCCCCACTGATGCTTAATTGTCTTATTCTAAATTAAGATCCCCATGGAAAATCATGAAATCAAGTATATCTCTTCTCCAAACAAGAACAATCAATTGGGTTTACAACAAAACAGCAAATCTATCAAATGATCCTAAGTGAAAGGCCAGCAGTGTATAATGCTAGATGAAAAGGAAATTGTAGAATGAGTGTTTTACTGGTCTCATAATCTCAATGGTAAATCTTAACTAAGCATCCAAAATGTTAATTACCAATGCATGGACCGTTTTCATATGAAGACTTACAAATTCATTTCAAAGTGAGAACCATCTGGAAAAAAAATAGGACCCAAAATATGAATCCATAACCCATGGCAGATCACCTAGCTGAACCATGGTTACATGAAACTGCCAATACAATCAAATGCCGTTAAAATAGCTCAGTTTCAGTTATAACATATCATAAAATTACATGGTAGGACTTAGTAAATTCCTAAAAGGACACCTCACTAGGAACCTCTAGGTCTTCTGGAACAACTATATGGTAAATTTCAGGAAAGCGTACCACAGAGCAGTGGTTCTCAACCTGTGGGCCCCCAGATGTTTTGGCCTACAACTCCCAGAAATCCCAGCCAGTCTACCAGATGTTAGGTTTTCAGGGAGTTGAAGGACAAAACATCTGGAGACCCACAGGTTGAGAACCACTGCCATAGAATGTTCTGAAGGTCCTAGCAAATTTCTAGAGACCATTTTTCCCAGGCATGGGTAAGTACAGACTGGGGTTCCATGGTTACACAGGTCTTACTGTGCATTTAAGCATCTCATTTTTACCTTTTTAGTAAATGCAGAACCCACTGCCATAAGCAGGATTCTCTGGCACCCTTGCAGTATAAACACCTGAGACATGGAACATGGTAGCAGAAATGCAGTACTGGAGATAGTATGTACAGTAGAGGTGGATGGTATCACAACCCAGGAAAAGATTCTTCATGTCCAGAGCTAAGATCAGCAACACTTGCAATTATATTAAGTAGGGAACTCAACATCATTTCAAGGAGAGGTCCGCACTTGCCACATCTCTCCCCACAGCTTCACACCTCGACATTCATTGTTTACAATGCACTTGAAACAATTTACATCCACAACCTAACCTGAGTTTGAATGTAAAGATGTTTGGCATATGGAGAAACCTACTTGGCCTGATGAGTTTGGTTTCTGCAGCAATATCTTCATGTCACTGTTGTTGAGGCTTTTAGTAAATGCGTATTAATGAGAATCCTGTTATATACAATACTTCATTTCTATTACTTCTCAGTTTTCAGGTTCAGGTTCATCATTTTTAAAAGGTAACATTTAGAAATAATAAAATTCCCTTAGTCTTTGAAAAGCTAAAAATTACAATAGCCAGAGATTTCTGAAAACCGGACTGGATTGTTTACTCGTATTTCCTCATTTAATGGTAGTTCTGCTTTGGGAGATATAAAATTAAAGTGCTCTAAAATGGATACACGTCCAGAATGTGAGGGGGATTGTATCTTCATCTGTAAGACTGAAACAGCTGTAGGCCATTCTGAAGGATCCTCAAAATATCCATCTCTTTTTAAAAAAACAGAACACAACCAAGAACAGACATTCCGCCCACTGGTGAAGTACAACTTGCAAACAACGCGGTGTCCTGTGATACAGTAGGCACTTTTTGCAGAAGTTGGCAAAGGGAAGAATTGGTTGTTAAAGTACTGGCATCCGAGGTGCGCCCTCATGTCCTCTCCCTGATGCAGATTAAGTAGATGTTCATACATAATAGGTGGAAAACTTTAAGTTGTTGATGGGACATGTTTCTTTTTCTTGCTTCGGCAGGATTTGCAAACACAGCAGATAATGCATGGCGAGGCTAGGAGCAGTAGGGGTGAGGTCACCAGAGCAATGATGCCCAGACCTACAAGAATCCCAACAACCTAAAAAAATTAAATACAAAGATGTGATAAGAAATGGGGAAATTGTGGGGGTGCACATACAAAACATACCGCTAATAAAACATGCACTTGGGTGATTTCTTGCTGTACCTGTGTTCTGTTCCACATAACAGAGGCACGGGAATGGCCCAGTTTGTTTCGGCAGGGACCTTTGTCATAATGCCTTAGGAAGATATCATTCTGGAAAGCAGAAGAGTATATGTTGAGTTCTTAATTGATATGACTATGCTGGACAGTCTTAGAATGCCAACCTACAAAAACAGGACATTCCACTACATCTTCCATCACCCTCCTCAAGCACAGTTGGTAGGCACAAGGTTGGGGGAGCCAGTATTATCCAGTATCATAGGGAATGCAGTAGCAATAGAAGACCTTTAGCTTCATGTAGTTACACACTGACATATCAGACCTATAGTATAGATGTCTATATGTGCTTTTGCATGGACAACATAAAATTGAAGCCTATTTTAGGGGGAGGGGGAGGGGGAGGGAGAGGGAGAGGGGGAGGGAGAGGGGGAGGGAGAGGGAGAGGGAGAGGGAGAGGGAGAGGGAGAGGGAGAGGGAGAGGGAGAGGGAGAGGGAGAGGGAGTGGGAGAGGGAGAGGGAGAGGGAGAGGGAGAGGGAGAGGGAGAGGGAGAGGGAGAGGGAGAGGGAGAGGGAGAAAATGAATGGGAGCAAAAGCAGATATTTTTTGAAAGAGGTGTTGAGGAAGAAAATAATTACAAGATCTGTCTAGATTCTTTATATTTTTCTTCTTCCAGATGGGAGAGGCGAGATGAGTGGATTGCGAAGCAGAATTAGAGAGAAGCAGATATTGGCATAGTGGTGAAATCCGTCCAGCTCCGCATCTATATTTATTGACAGTTTGCACATAGAATGACATATAATGATTTCTCATTAGCAGTAATGTAACCAGATATTCAGTGTTCTCTTAACACAATATGGCAGCTTTCCCAGCTTCAGAAAGAGTGGGCAGCATGTTGAAGAAAAGAGAACGAAAGAGAGAACACTTTTAAAACCAATGCCCTTCCTCCAAAAAGTATATAAAGTAACAGTGCCAGTATAGCCAGATCAACATATTAGTATAGCAGCATTTTAATAAAGTAATGATATGCTAATTTATTGCTCTAGCTATACTGACACATCTTGCATCACTCAAATATTAAACTGTGCTTAAACTCATCTGGAGTTAGCAGAACAAGCCAGGTTTTGTAAACCATCAATTTGAAACCAGTTTGTTTCTACTACCTATATTTAAGGTAAGCCATAGTTTGCTGGGTTTAATAATAAACTGGATACACTAAAAATGGAAACCTGCCAGAGAAAGCGGGGGGGGGGGTGTAAACTTGAGTCTTACCTATATTGACTCTTGAAAGTGAGATGTTGGCTCAATTAAATGGAAAAAATGGTTTGGAATTGGCAATGAATCACCTGGTACAATAGATGGGGAACACAATTGGTGGTGACAGACATTACAATGCTTACACTACAAACGAAACCACATTCCAATACAGAGAGGTTTGCTATAGTAAAGAAACTGTGTCTCTGTTTAGGAAGGGAAGTAAAACCGAATTGCCAAGTGAGTATTGCACAGGAGAGACCTACTGTCTTGAAGTTTATCAGTGCCTCAGAATAATTTTATTGGGTCCCTGTCAGAGATAGAATGATTGAATCTTTGGCATAATCCACTCAGTTCTTATGGTCCTTAGCAGTTCACCATAGTTTTGGATTACATAGTTAAGGAAGCATAAGGCATCAGCCTGTAACGCCCAACCCTAAAGCCTTTTGTCAGAGGCCACTTACATCCAGATTTTGCAGACAGTACCAGCAAAATGTGTGCTTGCAGTTCTTGCACATCATTTGAGCACAGCCTTCATTCCGTTCTATATGGATGCGACAAATTGGGCACTGTTTAATTGGAGCTTCCGTGTCAGTCTGGATAAGTGCTCTGGAAAAGTAGGAAGGAAAAATACCTGTGAGCAACAGTCGTTTATCTTAAGAGTGCCCTAAATTTTTCATGGCATGCTGTCTATATAATCATAAAATCAGAGTTGGAAGAGACCACATGGGCCATCTAGTCCAACCTCCTGCCATGCTGGAAAAGCACATTCAAAGTATCCCTGATAGATGGCCATCCTGCCTCTGTTTAAAAGTTTCCAAGGAAGAAGCTTCCGCCACAGGCAGAGAGTTCCACTGTTGAACAGCTCGTACGTTCAGTCATGTATCATGCTGACTCTCCAAGATAAATGTAGGCAATGTCAGGTGTTTTACCCTCCATGCAATGCTATTAAAAACCACGTCTCTTTAGCATAACCTATGCAACAAATAGAAGGGGTAAGACATTTATTCTGAGATTTTGGATTCTGAGGACATGTGCATCAACAAGAAAAACTCCAATTTTTCCATACAATTTGTTTCTTTATATCCAAGGACTGTGCAAAGATGGAATTCACGTATTTCTTCACCTGGAGGAATGGATGGTCTATATATCCATTCACACCCCTCCAAGTAGTATCTTGAATGTAAAGCACATATGTGGAGTTGAATGATGGATTCTTGCTCACTGCTTTCCCATCACACAAATAAAGATTTCAGTAAAAGTTTGTTTATGTGTTGCATGTCTATTTAGATAACAGTTTCCCAGCACAAAACCAAAACAGGCAATCATCATAAGAAGTCAACCAGAAGGCACAGCTATAAAGGTACCAAGCAATTCTGCCATGGGGACCAAGAGAAAGTCATAATGGCCAGAAATGCCTATGGAACTGGGCTTTAGGTGTAAGAGTCCAGAAAAGGCAAATCACACTAAATCTACCTGGATATTTCCTCATATTCTAGATAAAATCTTTTCAGATGCCAAGCAACTGATGTAGCCTACACTGTATTTATGGCTGCTGGCTACTTTGAGCAGTCCTGACTAAAATAGACCTATTAAATCAATGGGATTTGCCAGATCTTGGCTCACTCATCAACAACTGATTGAACAAGACTGCTCTAGTTGAGACTAACCAACAAGATGCCAGCCAAACCGCAAAATTCTGCAGGAAGGAGAAACCGGATTTAAAGTGAATTCATTCTCTAGTGTAATTAAGTAGTTTTCTACTTCATCACACTAGAGAATGAATCCACTTTAAATCCGGTTTCTGCCTCCTGCAGAATTCTGGGTTTTGTAGTTTAGTGAGGCTGTTAAAGGCTTCTCCCTAAACTACAAGCCCCAGAATTCCACAGGAGGCAGAAACTGGATTTAAAGTGGATTCATTCTCTAGTGTGATGAGGCCCAAAAGAATGTAGATTTAGGAATTATGTTTTGCAGCAGGCATCAAAGTTGGGATTGTTGGGCCCCTTTTCAGTCCAACATCCTAAGGAAGGGGGGTGGGTGGTCATTCTCCAGGGTATCAAACAGGATTCATCAAGAGTTTATTGCAATTAATATACATTTGGAAAAAGTGCAGCAAGTGCACAAATCTCTTACCCTTGCTCATTTGGTACTACAAGAAGATGGCTTTCCAGGCACGATCTCTCTAGATGCCAGGGTTCTTTGCATGATGAGCAGAATGTCAAGTAGCAAGACTGGCACTTTACAGGCACTGGTAATTCAGATGCATTGGGTTCAATTTGGCACACAGTCTGACAATCAGCAGAGGGGCACCAGGTTCTTAGTGGATCCAGATGCACTTCTGAAAAATGTTCATTTAAAAATCCATACACATTTTAAGTTTTGTACTTGATCTGCCATTCCTCTCTAGTCATACTTAAACTTAGATAAGAATGCTCCATTCACACACAAAAATCAGTGTAGCCAAATTAGTACCTTCTAGGAAACAGAAAGTCAAAATCTTTGTTCATTTTCAAAAATAGAATTCAAAAATAGAATGATTTTCACTAAGACGTAAAAGCTGCACAGACAGATGGATACAAACTAATGTAAGGTAATTGTAAATAAGAAAAACATATAAGTGAAGGCTCTAATCTAAGGATTAGATCACTTTCAAAAGTTACTGAGTATTTTTAATCAGAGCATCAAGAAAGAAGCATAATGGGATTTCTCTTTCTCCTCCCCTCTGATGCATTGCATCAGAATCCACCTGATTAATGCAAAATTTCTGGAGAAGTGCTGTTATAAAATTCACTTTAGTGAAGAGGCATTGGGGCATCATATAGGTTATTTTAAATCAATAAATTCTATATGAGAAAAATTATTCTACACATGAGATTACTAGATGATATGTGATAAGTGTAAATACATTTAACAGTTCATTTTTAAAAACAGAACTGCAGTGGGTCTGAGCAAAGCTAAACCTTTTCCCTTGTACCAAAAAGACGAGATGTATGTAATTAAATCCATGTATTTTACAATTACCAATTCTAGTCCACAAGCTACAAGCAAAGCCATCTAAATCATATTCATCTTAAATTATCTGTCACATTATTTTATGGCCATGCTACTATGTTTCAAGCCACTAAACCACATGGTTCTTTGAAACACACACTACCAAAGAAAATAGGTTTGGAAAGAGAAATCCATGGGTATGAACTATAATAATAATAACAACAACAACAATAACAACAACAACCATCATCATATTTCTTTATATTCCTCTCTATCTCCCCAGAGGGATTCAGAGTGGATTCCAAAAATAAAAGGCAAACATTCAAAGCCCGAATACAACAACAATACACCCATACTAACAAAATTTAACATATAAACACAAATTATGACTTAACAACTAAAATTAAATTAAAAAACGCAGCCTGTTAGGCAAGGCTTGAATATTCTGACTGCTTTTTGAAGACACATTTGCTTAGACTGCAACCTTTAAGTTAACTGGACTTAATCCTGTATAGGCAAATATATGATAGTGATTGCAGCCTGGGATGTCTTCCTAAGTATTTTTTGTTTTCTTGCAATATTAATTTATATGGACATATTTACCATGCTAACTTTTATAAGATAATATAAAAATATACCTCTTTCAAATTTCAGTCGCTGGTATAACTGAAATTGATCAGCAGGAACTAAGCTGGAAATCTGAAACAAAGAACACGACAAAATATTAAGAATGAACTATTGGGAATTATCCAGTCTGAAATTCAGGTCCAATAAAATTTCGTCATGATTCATTATTTACTCCTCACTCCATAAATTCTGTGTAAGATCAGAAACTTGGGATACAAAACACCAAAAGTTTGCCCACATATGTCCCATTGCACCAATTTTTCTGAAACCCAACAAGTTTTTTCTGAAATCCAACAGAGAGAGATAAACATTCCCATTGACTACATCCTTTATTATTAAAATTGTTACTGTATCTTATCTTTACTAAAAGTGCTTTTAAACAAAGTTGGATCATACTTTCTGCATGACTAATTTGGACCCTTTTCCAATACCCACATTCAATTGGGATTCAAGTAGAATCAGATATTGAGAAATGACAGCACCCACTAATTCTGGGTTGTTGTAGGTTTTTTCGGGCTATATGGCCATGTTCTAGAGGCATTCTCTCCTGACGTTTCGCCTGCATCTATAGCAAGCATCCTCAGAGGTAGTGAGGTCACAACCCACATGGCCCAAAAAACCCTACAACAACCCAGTGATTCCGGCCATGAAAGCCTTCAACAACCCACTAATTCTACTGCAGAGTGTGCAGATATTTACCATCACTGCATTGAAAGCTAGTTCCCCAAACAATTCATGTTGTGCAAGACCAGTCTCATATAGCTGTAATTCTCAACTTTGCTCTTTGAATTAGTGTGGTAATTCTAAGGTATACACATTCCAGAATGTATTTCCATTCCAGAAGACAATGCCCCAAAAGCTAATAACAAAACATTCAGGAAAGATCTATAAGAATAATAAGAGGTGAAGAAGGCAAGTCATTGTGGAGAAACAATTATAAGAATGTGTTTGTTTATTCACAAGAAGTGGCAGGGCAATCCCAGTCTTTCAAATAGTTTAAGACAATAACAAAAAAAGAAAGGAACACATGCCATTTAGGTATAGTGTGTTTAGCTTGGGAAAACAATGAACATTGAAGGCACATCACTGAGCAAAGAGCACATAACACATAGAACATAGAACATGGAAAGAGGCTTGGCACAGGGTGCATCACTACAATTTCTAAAGAAAATCCACATACCAATGGACATCTGGTGTTCCAACATAATGGTGTCAGATATGTGAGAGTCCAAGACTCAGTAGGCCAACAGATGAAATTGCCAGGCAGCAAACTAACCAATAAATATGTATGTAAATGTGTCTGCAAGATATCAGCATTTTTGAAATTTTATATATCCTGGTGCAATCTCCCATCCATTACTGCTTAACTATTTACTCTCCTCTGTCCTCAGTTCATTCCTTCTAGGGAGACCTTTTTCTTCTCCAGATATGAGGCACAAACACACACTTGATCTAAAACCCAACTTGATAGTGAAGAGAGGTCCCTAATCCAAGTGGTTCCTGGTCAAAATGGCCCATAGTCAAAAGTGGTCCCTAGTCAAGTAGTCCCTGGTCAAAAAAAGGTTGGGAACCACTGGTCTAGAGAAATGGGGATAAGAAGTCATGCCTGTTTCAATATGACCAGACTATCTTGTAATAATTGCCATCATTATGTAACTATAATATCTCAAAACAGTCCAATTAGCATACAGTAGCAGATAGTTATTATTCCAGAATAAACTATTTCTCTGTGTAAGGACAATGTATCTCCAGTAAATTATCTTGAGAAAGTGGACATCTTTAGTATTTTCCTTAGATATTAATCACTTGGACTCTAATCCTGCCACCACAGAAACAAGAACATAAGGGCAGATGAGGCCATCCTGGGTTGCAATGAAAAACTATTCGGAGTAATCTTCCAGAAGTATAGATGTTGCCATATGAGAGCTGGAGATTGGCAGGGTACAAGGTGGAGGGGACACACAGCCTCTTTCTTAGAAAATAAGCTTTCCTTTTTAACAAAAGGATATGACTCAGTCTCTCTAAACATTATATTATTTCAAAAGGCAGATAATTGGGTTGCTTACTTGAGGAAAATAACAACTTGACATTAAAACAACACAACACAGTTGATATCAAGATTGGAGAATTCTGTAAATGTCTGAGGGAGGAGGAATAGAGGAAGGAAAAAAGATCTGATGACATTATTTCAAACCTTAGGAAGAATTCTTGGGAGATTAATGGCAATTTTGCTTTTAGTTTCAAAGGCCAATTTAAAAAAACATTGTGTGTGTGTTTTAAGGCAGATGCCAGTTTTTTCAGCATGTGGAGATGAGTCCCTTCAGGGAGATCAGGCAGAATATACATTATTATTATTATTATTATTATTATTATTATTATTATTATTATCATTATCATTATTATTATTATTATTATTATTATTATGGTACCTCAAGAGAAAGTTTCCCTAATCTCGTGTCATTCAGAGGTGTCAGACCACTGTTTCTTGAATTGTGTGTCCCATCCCCAAATGGGGTACCCTTAGCTCAATGTTGGAGTCATGAAAAATTTAGCAGCAGTAAAAGGTTTTTGGGCACCCCCCCCCCCCATTTAAACAAACCTCTTAGAGGTGTTTACAGTGGACTCTACAGAAAATGCTTCAGCTGTACTTCATAAAAAGCCTATTTAGCATACCTTGAAATGCTTATTTAGTCTCAGTAAAATGAGAAATGCAATGCCATGGACAATCCCAACTTTAATATTCAGACTTGAGACTTCAGGATCTTTTCTAGCTTCTCCATAGCTACCCTTCCAAATCCTGGTCATCTTCTGGTTTTCTGACTGCAATATCAGTCTGATTAATGACTGAGCCAATGTATGGAAAAATCTTGAATTATTTTACTGTTTTCATTATCTACTTTAAAGTTAATGCACTGAGATAGCAATATGAGGTTTAAAATATTAGAGTCCCCTCATACTGATCAATTTTACTTTCTCGGTTTTGAATGTAAAAACAAATTATTATCTCTAACACAAAAGAGTTAAACAATTTAGTCCCCCTGTTCCCACCCTTCTCTGAACAATACTTGTTTCCTTCCTTTGAAACAAACAGTGAGTGCCTTTCTTTATTTAAAGAGCTATGCCAGAAAAAAAAACTGTCTAGTCACATTTATCTACACTTTGATAATTTCTTTATTTTAGTCACAGTAACATTTATAACCTGCTTCTCCACCTAATTAAAATAATAATAATAATAATAATAATAATAATAATAATAAATTATTTATACCCCACCCCCTCTCCCTGAAGGGACTTAGGACAGCTTACAGCAAGCCAAAAATCATAAAAATATAGGCAATGCATAGTAAACAGCAATAACAATAAACAATTATTGTATTAGTGCAGTTTAAAATACCATAAGAATTAAAATAGCAATTTAAAAGCTATTTGCCCTCTAAAAATAATGTGTGTGTGTGTGTGTGTGTGTGTCACCGTTTAAACCAGCCATTCCTATTGTCAAGTTATCCAGCAGTTATAATTTACAATCTTATGGTCACATTCCGAATCTTGCTTGATAGTTTCCAATACAGTCTAGCCATTGGCAAAGGCTTAAATAGCCAAGTTTTAACTCCTTCCTGAAGATTAACAAGTGGGTGCTTGTCTTAATTCCTTGGAGAGCATTGCAGAGTCAGGGGCCACTATCGAGAAGGCCCTCTCCCTTGCCCCCACCAACCTCGCTTGTGAGAGCGGTGGGATCAAGAGGAGGGCCTCCCCAGCTGATCTTAAAGTCTGGCCAGGTTCATAGGGAGATATGTGGTCATGTAAATAAGCAGGACCCAAGGTGTATAGGGCTTTGTAGGTAATAACCTGTACTTTGATTTAAGCTCAGAAACCCACCCCTGTAAGCAGTCTGGCTGCAGATCTTTATACTAATCGAACCTTCCGGATCGTCTTCAGAGGCAGCCACATGTAGAATGCTTCGAAAATAATCCATATGAGATATAACTAAGGCGTGGACCACCATGACCAAGTCTGGCTTTTCGAGGTAGGGTTGGAGCTGGAACACAAGTTGTACATAGTCCCTCTTGACCGCTGCCAACACGTGAACTTCAAGCATCAGCGCTGAGTCCAGGAGGACCCCCAGATTGTGGACCTGTGTCATCAGGGGAGTGTAACCCCATCGAGCACAGGTTGCCACCCTATACCCTGATCAGCTTTGCAACTGACCAAGAGGACCTCTGTCTTGTCTGGATTAAGCATCAGTTTGTTAGCCCTCATCCAGCTTTAAGATAAAGCAGCTAATGCATACAAAACAAAATAATGATCCAACGATTAACTAAAATAGTAATATTCCAATAAAAAGTAAAAACACAGACCTAGTAAATTCAAATATTGGTAACACAAAAAGGCTGCAGCTTTGTGAGGGGGAAAAAGACAATTTAAAATGTCAGCAGAATGTAAGCAAAGTGGAAGCCAATTCAACTTTGCCAGAGAAAGCCTATTTGCCTGTCATGTCCTTTAAAGAAAGAATGTTCGTGTCTAAGTTAGTGTCTCTTTTTTGGTAGGTAGGGTTTAAGAAAGCCACATCAAAAACTAAGCTATTTTACTGGCATCATGAAAAAATGTTTTCCAGTTACTTTTCAAAATTGTCTTTTAATTGGGTTTTAGAGACATTTTGAAGGAATATTTCTATTCCATTCTGTTATCAGTCATATGGTTGTTGTTTTGATTTAGAAAAAAGGAAGGTGTAATAGTGTTAGTTCCTAACACTGTCATGAGAATGGCACTGCTTTGTAAAAAATTGGAGTGCAATAGGGGTAATGGAAATATAATGAGTAAGGTAATGAGAATTACCCCCCATACAGAAAAAACCTTTCCTGGGCTCTTGAAACAATCTGCACTTAGTTTTCATTCTTCCACCCATTATTTACCTCTTCAGTTCTTTACACAGATATTAGCTTGTGAATTCATATTTCTGAATTCTGTATATTGTAGTGATAACTAAAATTGCCTTGCAAAGTGACTTAGCTATTTAACCCTCTGACTCAAAAATCACTAATGGCAACATATCTTTTTTATTTCACAATAATTTTTTCAAGCCATTCCATTTGCCATGTTATGCCGACAGATAATTCACCTAATCCACATCGTAAATATTTAAGTGCCCGTAATACCACTCTGCTAAGTAATGGAAGATTGCTATTGACACTATCGTGTCAAAGAACACATTTCAATAAATCAAGAGCCAAGATTTAATTTGCTTTCCCTCTTATGCTATCATCACTACTTTTGCTTTGTACTGAATGTCAGATTATTAGTCCTCCTACCCTAATAAAAGACTGCATTACTTTCATCATAAAATATTCATTTGTTCCATTAAAGAGCTCCCTCACCATTTACAATGATGCTTTATAGGTATATTAGAAACAACAAGGTCTGTGGAAAGGAGTGAAATAATTGGATATTTGAAAGCAAACATCTTCAGGCTACATTTTTCATTTTTTGATACCAATTACACAAACAAAACCAGAGAATAGAATAGAATTTAACAATGAGGATGCCCCGTGAGAGAAACTGTGCGTCCAAGATGGAGATCTGTCTTTTCTGGACAATGATATTGAACTCAAGAAAAAACAGATGTTTGTATTACTAGATCTTATTTGGGACCTAGAATAAATTCATCTCTTAAGTCAATTTACTCTTTGGAGATCAGCTCCTCCCATATGATCCATTATGGAAAATGGGATATTTAGACAGAATTAGAAACAAAATGTGGACATAATGCACATCCCTTGGGGGTTTTTTTTGGGGGGGGGGTGCTCCTTAGCCATCACCATATCTGGTCACATCACAAAAATGAGAGGCGTTTTTTAAACAATGAAAATACAAATGTTCATTGTAAATCAGGGGATGTGAAAAATATAGCTTCTCAGCACTGGTCCCAGCCTTTGGTATGCCTTTTTGTGGGAGTCCAAGTTAGCTCCAACCCACTTGTTCTTCTGCTAGCAAGCAAAATCTTTTATTTGGGTGGACTATGGGAAATTGATTTTTACTTAGTGCACTTTTTTCTATACTTTGAATTGTGTCTAATCCATTCTGAAGACCAGCTGTATTCAAAAGTTTATGCCACTCAAAATTATGTAACTCGAATCATCCCAATGACAAGAAATGTGCCAAATCAACTATTGAATGAGAAATTGTTTTGTAAATTCTTTGGATTCAGCAGGATCAACAACTGGCAATTGGGCTTAGTCCTCAAAGGTACCAAATAACAACAACAACAATTGTGGTTTTACTATTGTAATTGTTTGTATTGTCATCGTGATTTACTCACATTTGAATGTTTTCTAACTGCTAGGGCTAACAGCAGGAGCTTGCCCCATCATGCAGATTCAAACTGCTAACCTTCAGGTCAGCAAGTTTAGCAGCACAACGGTTTAATCCGTCGTGCCACTGCAGCCCCCAATGATTTATGATGGCCAAACGTTTGCCATCATATGTCATTTCATCTAGAAAGCAATCATACTTCATTCGGAAGTCTCACAGAAACAAGATGGCTAGGGTGCCTACACATATGCATCCAGAGATGTACAGGTAAATTCCAATGCATCCATCCACTAAGCGATTTCTTCTCAATTTGTGTTCACACACACTGGCCCTGCTTCCAAGTTAGAAGTCAGTGATATGTAAAACCTCCTCCAATTTGTGTTTTATAACCCTGAATGCCATCCATATTCCAACAATCATTGCTAAAGGAGGGCTGGTGACATTCATATGGGCAAATTCTTGCTTTTGAGTAGGCAATTTGGAGATTGCCTGGATGCCAAGTAAACATTTCCCCAGGAAAGGCAAAACAAGGGAGAATCCATCTGCTTCTTTCTTATTTCTCCTGTCAAGTGGGCCTCCTGCCAAGTAGTCATTACAGTAATTAAGGGGAGGAAACAGTCTAATATATTCATTATGTAACTGAACAAAGACAATTGAAAAAAAAAAGGGGGAGAGATGACAAGTGTAGATACCTCAGTTTCTTGCAGAGTCCCCCGGCTTAAGCACACCATGTCTGGACAAGTGATGGGAGAACCACAACCTTCCCGAATGGCTAACTGCATATATTGTTTTAGGCACTGAAAATAGAGGAAAAGGATATAGTTAAGTTACAAACAATATTCAACTAACAGAAACCATTCCAATACCTGATCTTTACCATGTACCTTCACTTCTTCAAATAGCTGTGCTGCAATGTTCATGCTCCAAGAAACTTAACTGTGACTGCAAAGTAAAGATTATTTTGAGGACTCAATATAGGCATGTTGAGGATTCAATATAGACATGTGCAATGTGGATGAAGGCATTCTCCATATGTTTACTTTTCACAAGGCAGAAAATCAAATCCTTCTATGTTATTTTCCCCATAACTATGAAAAACATCAGATTACATGTTTTTTTCTCTACTTAGAATCAGGTTTTGGTTTTCTAGTCCCCCTTTGTGTGTTACTAATTTTGGACCTCTCAAATGATGACAAGGAGCAAATTGCATCTGTTTGCTGCAAGGACACACTCTGCTTAGAAAGCTACTATGTAAGCAGTTACTGTATGTGGATTATGAGAAAAATGTATTGTTGAAGGCTTTCATGGCCAGAATCACTGGGTTGCTGTAGGTTTTTCCGGGCTATATGGCCATGTTGTAGAGGCATTTTCTCCTGACATTTCGCCTGCATCTATGGCAAGCATCCTCAGAGGTAGTGAGGTCTGTTGGAAGTAGGAAAATGGGTTTATATATCTGTGGAAAGACAAAGGACTTTTGTCTGCTGGAGCTAGGTGTGAATGTTTCAACTGACCACCTTGATTAGCATTTAATGGCTTGGAAGTGCTTGGGGGGAACCTTTTGTTGAGAGTGATTTGATGTGCCTGATTGTTTACTCTCTGTTGTTTTGCTGTTGTAATTTTTTAGTTTCTTAATACTGGTAGCCAGATTTTGTTCATTTTCATGGTTTCTTCCTTTCTATTGAAATTGTCCACATGCTTGTGGATTTCAATGGCTTCTCTGTGTAGTCTGACATGGAGGTTGTGAGAGTGGTCCAGCATTTCTGTGTTCTCAAATAATATGCTGTGTCCAGGTTGGTTCATCAGGTGCTCTACTATGGCTGACTTCTCTGGTTGGAGTAGTCTACAGTGCCTTTCATGTTCCTTGATTTGTGTTTGGGCGCTGCATTTGGTGGTCCCTATGTAGACTTGTCCACAGCTGCATGGAAAACGGTAGACTCCTGCAGACTCTTGGCATACATCAAGGGAACCACTGACCGCATAGTCAAAGATAAGGATGTGTTAGTGAAGAAAAGGGATATTCGATTTCTTATGTGTGCACATCTTTATCATAAGGATAATGCAGGCATGGTATAAGGCTAAGGGAAAGAGCAATGATGCAGAAGTTTGCTTTTTGTTTTAATTTTACTATAAAAGGCTTTGTAGGAGGACTGGACAAAGTTGTTTAGATATTTGCTTTGAAGAAATTTGCTCAACTGAAAAGATGGGGGAGTTAATTAGTGGAACAGATCAATATCTGCCGATCATCACTTTGCTTCCACCCATGCTCATATTTGTTGGCTGCTTACACAGGACGACAGACTGTGTACAAACTGTCTGTTGTCAGGCGTAATCATGGCACATCATATGCGTACATTGTTCTTATGTTTGCCTAACGTAAATGGGTGCGTAATACTTCTGTCATAGGAAAGAAAAACTGTTAGGATACAGCACGCAGGCAAAATAGCAAAAAAACAAAAAAAAATCCTTTTCCCTATTTATTTATCCAAACCATCAATTTCCACTATTTTGGCATTTGCTTTCTCGTTTGACATGATTAGAATTGTTTTTTTCATCAGAAAAATAGATCTCCTGATTCACATCAGAATTTGGAAGCATTCGTTTTTCAGGGCTACAACTCCCCAAATCCTCTAGCCAACATGCTAGAAACTGTATAATATCCAATGTGTTCTTGACTTATAAAAGTTAATAAAGTGTGACCCCCATACCTTTGGGACTTGTACCTACAACTTCATAAATCTACTTCCAACAAAATGTAACTTCTCTGGACATTTTCTAGAACCTCCTGAGGAACTCTATAGTATTTTTGTGTTGAATGTCATTCATTTCAATAAAGTTCACTATTATCCTTTGTTTCACATATGTTCCCATGGCAATTATAGTGAAATAACAGAAATATTGCTATGTAGTGTGATAGGATCCTTAAGTGTTAGTTTTTGAGCTCTTCCCTGAATTAAAGTCTTTTTTTACAGGCACCCATTTTAACTGCCAAAGAGCCTAAATAAGCAGAGGGCCAGTTCACGATCCCCTAGAGTGTTGAGGGGGCTGGACTATAGTTTGGAAAAAATGGATGAATTCTGATGCATACTGCACATATCTTATTTGTAGTGCAATAATAATAATAATAATAATAATAATAATAATAATAATAATAATTGAAATGAAGAACTATTTTAACCAACATAAACTTACCAGTATTTCAGTGGATGTGTGGGCCTGCTTTTGGCTGATAAGACAGTCAAGTTAATTAGGATCGATGCTGTTATGTACCTTCAAGTCATGTCAATTTTAGGGTGGGAGCCGGGCAAATGACCTAGGAGGGCCACATCCAGCCCACGGGCCTTAGTTTTGGAACCCCTACCCTAAAGTCACTAGAGCCAGTCTGATCTTGAAGGTAAGGTGATGGTGTAGATGCTGTAGTAGGTTATATTTCAGAGGAGGGAATTGGCAAAAACCATCATTTATTCCTTGCCTAAGAAAACCCTTAGAATTTATGGGTTTGCTATAAGTTGATAGGTGACTTGAATGTATACACACACATAACTGAACTGTTTGTATTTGTGTATGTAATCTAGATTTGTATAGTATCCCAAATGGGCCTCTGCCATCACGGATTCAATCACCTATAGCTCGAAATGTATGTGTGTGTTCCAAAAATTCCAAAAAGCAAGCATTCAGTTTGCTATTTTACATAAAGGACTTGAACATCTATGGATTTTGATATCTGGAAGATGTTTTACGACACCCACACACACCAATTTTGTGAATAAATCTGGATGATTGAATGGTTTCATATAGAATACCCTTGAATAAAAGCCCCATCCAGAGCACCCCTAATTTCTCACCATCTTTCTTGGATGCAAATTAGATGCTAAAATGGGTAGCGCTGCACTTGTGTTTTACCTTTTATTGGCTTTCAGTGGTAATAAGGGTTGCAATTAGTCAGCTGGAAACCTTTTGAAGTTCTGAAATAGGGAGAGTTAATGGAACATGTTGAACAAAGAAAGCACTAGGTGTACTTGGAAGGAAAAACCCATGTGATGTACTGATACCAGTCCTTTTTGTTTGTGGATGTGGGGGAAGGTTATAAATGGTCCTGAATAATAACATAGACTTGTAGTGAGAGGAGCCTTTTGAGCCATTACCTAGCAACCTAAGATCTGAACATGTTGCCTGACTGGTGAACTATACATTACATGGAAATGAATCCCCAACAATTTTAATGAACTAAGGACTGGCAAAAAGTTGATGCTTTAACAATTTCCTCCAGAAAGAGATGAGAACAGAAGCTATTTATTTAAATTTTTGTTCTCTAAATAGTCATCAAACATACTCTTTGTGACATTCCATGGATGTATTGATCCTTGTGAAACCATGAAATGGATGAGAAAAGCTCCCCAAAAGATACAATAGTTTGAAAAATTAATTGCCTGAGAAAGAAAAGTATACTTGTCTGCTGGACCATGAGAGATACTGGGTAACTGTAGAGGAAGAGGCTTGACCCTTTAACCATGGACTTTTCTGCCTATAGTTCCTCATTACTTACAGCAGTGGTTCTCAACCTGAGGACCCCAGATGTTTTTGGCCTTCAACTCCCAAAAATCCTAACAGCTGGTAAACTGGCTGGGATTTCTGGGAGTTGTAGGCCAAAAACATCTAGGGACCCCAGGCTGAGAACCACTGACCTGCAGACTTCTCCAAGTTAGACTAAAGAAGCTTGACTTCTTACAATATACTGTAGCTTGAGGTTTACTGATTCTTGTTGCCTCCATATTCCATGCTTTTTGGAGATATTTGCAACAATCTCTTGTACCTACATTAGGGCTCTTTCAATTAAATAACAAAACAAAACCAAGAACATGCATTGCTGACATAAGGAATGAGAGATGTTCTTATTGGTTGAAGGATATATTTTTAAAATAAATTCTGAGTTGTACTGTAATTATACCTAGCTCATTCACCATTATGAAGAATGAAAATATAAGTATCTTAACTGCCTATCTTTCTTGCAAGCTTTTCTCCAACTATTACCACATCAATTGGTGAGAGGGGATTTATTTTTACCACATGTCACTTAACATACGTTGTTTGGGGGGGGCAGTGGGGAAGAATAGTTCTCTATATAGGCTTATTGCCAACAAGTTTTTCTTCATCTATTATATTTGTATCCCTGAAGGAGCTCAAGACACAATATATGTCCCTATTCCCAGTTTTATCTATACAGCAACATAGAGATGGGTTAAGTTGATATATGGTATCAACAAGGTCACCTGAACAAATTGATAGTCATGTGGGGATTTGAGCCTGGTCTCTCCTGTCTTGGGTCAATCCTCCAACCTCTATTCTAGGCTCCCTATCAGTAATTTCCAGATATGCACATTAAAGGCCATGTTGAGAAGTAGATTGTGTTGAATCTTTTTGTGGTGCTATTTAACCCATTACACTTGACATGCTATCATTTTATTCCTACCTAACATGTGCATAAACAAGTTGCTCAACAATGTTGCCTTCAGGTTAGCTCCAAGTGCCCTTAAACATCAGAAAGGAATTGTGTCACCCTCCAGATCTTGATGGACTGTATTCCCATCAGTTCTGGCCAGCATAGCCAAGTCTGAAAGCTGGAAGGTGTAGGCCAACAACACAATGAAGACCACACCATTCCCATACTCATCCCAAGCAACCAAGCAACTAGCCAAAGATGTAGGTACTTCTAAGACAGATGGGAATCATGTAAGCAGTCCCCTGGGTCTTCTGTGCCCTCTCTAATAAGTTCCCCTTTAAAAATGGTAAAAGACTAGGGAATCATATTTCTAGAAATCCACTATAGAGTGTGGTTCTCCTTGTCTTTTAAACTCAAATTGATATTCTAGGAAAATGTAAGTCACTTCCAATTTGGCAGAGAACAAATGGTCTGGAGAGAATTGAACAGGTGTGAGGCAGATATCATCCCCAAATGCCAACCCCTACTGTATGACATGATCAGATATGATCTAGTCTATTTTAGAATGCTCCCTACACACATATGCTCTAAAACATCCTTAGTAACCCTTCCCTAGATGACTTTCAAGCTATTGTTACCAAGGATGGCAGTGAGAAACATGATCCGCTCAGAACCTTGGCGAATTGCCAGAGACCAAATGAAGGGTGGATATGGAACCACACCTGCCTATGCTAACCATTTTATTCTGACATGAAGACGCAGTCAGCCATCCATCTTCACAGATTCTGCAACTATAGATTCAACTATCCATGGTTTGGAAATACTAAAAAAATCAAAGTGATTAAGAGAACTGGGAAGCAGAAAGAAGTGTAGAAACACAGAGTCATAGAATAGGTGTGACATCTAGATAAACGGCATTAGAGTCAAAAGACAACTGGCATACAAATACAAACCTTCCTAGCCCTGTTTCTCCATTGTTCACATTGATGTAGAGATTTGTGGGGGAGGAGGAAAAGGCAACCAAACCACATGCTGCTCAAGCAGTTTTGGTTCTATATAAATGCCTCAGGTCAATAAAGAGAAGTGGTAAACAGCATTTCCTGAAACAGGCCTCAAAATACTCTCAAAGCAAAAAGAGAAAGGAGATAAACACAGATCTCAGATCATATTATGTATAATGTTTGTTTTCTTTTATAAGTAGAAGAAGACAAAAATGGGTGTAAGGGGCACAGACCATAAAGGAAAGCAACAAATGTTATTCCTCTTTATGAAACCTTGACTCACATATGCTTTGAAAAACAGAAATGGTTGAAGAACTTTCCATAATTTGGAGAGGCAGTTCACATAATTGTTTTATACCTATGTGATACTACTGACTTTATTGCACGAGACTGTCAAACTGGCATTGAAGCTGAACTGTTGCATTTGGTGATAGTCCATATAGAATGACACCACATGCATCCTGATGCCGGTCTGTTATCTTCCCACTATTAACCTGTCTCCCACTATGGACAGGCAAAACCCATAAATTGTTCCTACTCCTACAATGCTACTATCACCTGCCTTAGTGAAATGGATTCATTCTGCTACTATGCCACCATGTTGACATTAAAGTGGTGTCAGAGGTAGGATTCTTCTTCTATAGTAATATACTATAGTAGTATTTGCCTTTTTTTATTCATTGCTAAAATTTAAGAAATTGCTAAGAATTTTTAAAAATTACAGAGCAGCTGAAGTATAGGAAAGTGCGGTTACAATCCTATGTGGAAGCACTATCGCAGGACTTGGCTTTTCGAAACAGTGCAATTACATGAATGAGTGAGTGATGATATCAAAGGTGCCCATGTGGACATGTATCCGCTATCTATCATACTGTGACTTTGTGTGATAAAGTCTTGAGAAGCAATCTATGAGCCAAAATCCAGCTGCTGAAAGTGTAGTAGCCTGTTTACAGATGCAAATACCAACAAACGCTCTGGCAGAACTAATGTGTTGATTGCACCTGTATCTTCAGTGGACTCTTTTCTCATCTCTCTCACTCACAAAATGTCCCTACAAGTATTTAGAAATATCCTAAACAAGAGGCAGGGAAATGGTTCCTCACATGTTTATGATAACTCCTGAAAGCCCCAATCAGCATAATCTGTGGGAAGGGATTATCCCAGAATCTAAAATTTCCCCATTCTTCTTAGCTATTTCAATTATATTAGTCCAAACTCTCATATTTCTGTTGTCTAACAGGAAAAGTGTTGTAATGGACCAACATTCCATGATAAAACACAAACATGAACACATTTGTTTCAGCTTGGCAAAACTGACCTGGAAATTATCCTACTTTCAAGAACATCTAATTAACTTGTTACAGTTTAGGCCACTCCAAAACATGATCTCTTCAATGTGATATAATGCAATAAGTAGAACAGTGTCCTTATTTCCTTCCATGACTGTCTGGCTATGCAAGGAACTCTCAGTGGTATGTGTTGTGGAGGGAGGAGGGGCAGATTCCCAACCACTACATTCAAATTACATTCGGCATCCCTAATGATGACCTAGTTTCCCCAGAGCTGGATTGAAGGTAGAAGGCTAGGAAATATACTGCAATAATAATTTGATTACACAGTACCAAAAAATAATAACAACAGGCAAATGTTCAAATGTCAGGGTGCAACAGCCTTACCAGCAATAGAGATGGGTGTAACCTGGCTTGCTAAAGCTTAGGAAAACAACTTTTTTGGACTATAGTTCCTCAAATTGCCCAGTAATGTGTCCATGCTGATGGGGGATTTTTGTTACAAAATGGTGGCTTTTCTAAGATCTGGGTCCAACCATATGAATTCTATCTTTACCAAATTTCCATACAATTTTTGTGTTTGTATCAGAAGCGACTTGAGAAACTGCAAGCTGCTTTTGATAGGATAGGATCTGATAGGATAGGCCATCTTTGTGAGGGCTTAAGCCGTTCTCATCCATTGATGGAGCATTCATCACCTCAGTCATGTCAGCTGATCTCAAATAATCAGGGTAGTGAATGGGGAAGAAAACAAACATGAAGTCCGAACAAAAGAGCGAGCCAACCGGCATCCTTGTGTATCTGAGCACGGAGGAGGAGAAAGGAGGCAAGTTGGCTGAGAGAATTGGCCATCTGCAAGGATATTGCCCAGGAGACGCAGAGATGTTTTACCATCCTGTGCGAGGCTTTCTTCATGTCTGGAGCTGACAGATGGGAGCTCACCCCACTCCCCGGATTGGAACTGTCGACCTTTCGGTCAGCAGTCCTGCTAGCACAAGGGTTTAACCCATTGCATCACCGAGGGCTCCATACAGTGACAGCTGCTAATTTTTTCTTGGCAATGCTATCTATATAGGAATATGGATGACTGAGCAAACACAGAGATATCATGTACAGATCAGGCTCTGGCACCACACAATGCTAAATTGTCATTATCATAAACCAGAGAGATTGTTAAACACTGATACATTGTTCTCTTAACATGCAGCATCTGGTGAACCCCATTCAGACGATAATCTGGACAGGGTCCTGGTTTAGTAATGATGCAAGGAATTATGATTTACACGCCAAGGTCAAACTCGTTTTTGGCAACAGAATAACTGTATCCCTGACCTTTTCGAAACTATAAACTGAGCACATTTCCAGTACTGCTATACCTTTTAATCTAAGATACCGTACCATCCATAGCATAACAAAACCAATGTAATATAGGGCCACAGTGAGATAGAAGGAACAACTTTTCCAAACATTGTTTTTCTTTAAGGAAAAGAAATTCACTCTAGAACTGCAAAGGGAAATATTCTGCTTTTCTCCAAATAGGATTTACTATTTTGATGAAAGAGCTACACCTTAAAGGAAAGCGTATTTATAAGTTCAAATTAGTATCAAGGTATATTTAGTTTTGCACAGGAAATATATTCTTCAACAGATCTAGAAAACATTCAGGTTTAGACACTTTTTTAACCAGTATGGAGACACACATATAATATCTGTAAGCAAAAAAAAATAAGGACTAGTTCTGTTTAGTCTTAATTAGGTTGTCTGCATTACAGCATTACACTTATGTTAAATGTAATCATTATAACATAATAATTTGGCCACAAGTCTTCTTGTTGCCCTTCTCCCTCCTTCTTCTCCATTTTTTTTGTATCCTAGACATGAGGGCAAGAACCATCTTGTGTTTAATATAGAAGTTGCTCTGAGATCCTTTACAGCTACAAAGTGATGTATGAATGCTATACATCAAGTATACTCAATATAGTTATTTAGCTGCTTGATGATTTCAACCTACTCTCTTCCTTGCTCTCCAGACTTACCGATGTACAAAAGATGCAGCTGCAGTCTTGCAGAGAAGTCATTTTATCCAGCGAATATTCAGATAAGCACAATTTGCAAGTAACCAAAGGCTCCAAGGATAATTCCCCAACCTCTGATAGTCCAGTCATCATGGTGCGGTGGCAAATCTTTCCAGGAGAGGCCATCACCTTTACCAAGTCTACAAGAGATACAGATAAGAATAAGCTGCAACAAAGAATTCTGCAGGACAATATTCAATATGTTAGCCAGTTTAAAAACTTCCAGTGCATCTGCTGCTTCATTTAAAGGCCATTTCAGATTGCATTTGGTTGATAGCACCAAATATCAGCTCACACCATTCTCATTATCTCTCCAGCTGTTCCCTTCTCTCAGAGGGCAATAAGGTGTGTGCAACACAATTTATCCTAGGCCTCCTACTGTACAGGTAGTCCCCAAGTTACAAACAAGATAGGTTGCTAAGTTGAATTTGTATGTAAGTCAGAGCAGGTATATTTTTAAGTGTAACTCCACACACACACACACACACACACACACACCCCTTTGGATAGCATAGGGAAGGGTTAACAGGCCTCTGGGGTTTGTTTTGCTGTCCATGCCCTTAATCAGAAGATTTCACCTCACTTTCTGTCCCTGTGATCCTTGGATTTTGAAAAATTTGACTTGTTATGGAAACAAGAATCGGTGATAAACCTTCAATTGTGACACTTTTTCTCCATGATAACTCTTTCAGGAGTTAATATCCCTTCCTAGGGGTAGATTTCTCTCACTTCCTGTTGTCTCACTCCTGCTCTTAACTATGAGTTGTTTGTAAATCAGATGTTTCTAACTCTGGGACTGCCTGTACATGCTATAATAAGACTCAACTGTCAATACAAACATGGCTTGGGTTTATTGTGGCTTGAAGAGACACATTTTCTGTTCGCAGTCACCCACACTGAAGCATTAAGTCTTCTTGTTGCTTTTTAGTCATCTCCACCACTACCCTTTGAAGACTCCCTACTCATGTCTCACAATCTGGGACATATAGATGATTGGGAATGATGGGTGATCCTTTTTTTCTCCCGCCCCATTAAGTTACCTGTGCTGTACAGAAAACAGCAAAAGTCCATCAAGTGTTGAACCTGCACACTAGCCACCAATGGGGAAAGGGGGTTAGTCACCTCTGGTAAGTTGGAAACCTGCCCTAGAGTAAGCTGGAGGAGGTATGCATATTTCACTCATGTAGGCTAGAAAATGTTGACAACATACATCTAATTATTAAGATATTATTCTAAAGAAGGATAAATCATAGGAAAACAAATTTAGATTAAGTTTCAGGAAGAAATTTCATATTATATTGATTTTTATCACTGTTTACCACTTTGAGTCCCTTTAAAAGAAAAAAATAGTATATAAATAAATACGATATGATGATAACTGAACAGTTAGGTCAGAGTAGAAATACAGAGAAGCCATACAAAGGTGGCAGAGTTTGCTGTCTCAAAACAAGATGCAGCATGAGATATAATTCAACACTGGCACAGACACATTTGTTGCCAAGATCTTGGTTCATCGTTTTGATCACAATAGGCTACAGGATATTGCTTATGAGAAGTAGTAGGTACCCACCATGATATCAGACATGCCATTTCCATAATGAAGGGGTGGAAACCTGTAGCCTTCCAGCTGTATCAGGGTTCATGTCATGCACTGGTTCTGATATTAGTCCAAGAACAGCACATTTCCACCTTCTCAATGGTAAATATTATTTTAATTCATTTGAGAAGGGCTTGTACACAACTGAGCTGATCAGTGGGTTCCGAAAAACCAACCCCACTCTTAAGATGAAAGAACTAAAGTAGGGAGTTTAATCTGCACACCTCTGAAACTCAAATATTGGATGTTTTGCAAACAGTGGAAGTGCCCCGGTGCTCCTGGTGAAGGAGAGGCTTCGTTAATTTAAGAAGTGAAATTGCACTTCATGCCCTCCCTCCTTCTGGCCCCAACATTCACACATAGGATTCTTTCATGTGTCAATAAACACAACTCCCATGTTACGTCAGCTCCACTGGCTGCCTGTTTGCTACTGAGCACAATTCAAAGTGCTGGCTTTGGCCTATAAAGCCCTAAACAGCCCCGGCCCAATTTACCTGTCCAAACGCATCTCCCTTATGAACCACAGTGGAAATTAAGATCCTCAGGGAGGTCCTGCTCTTCGTCCTGCCACTACCACAAGCCTGATTGGTGGGGATGAGAGAGAGGGCCTTCTCAGCGATTGCCCCCTCCCCCCCCCCGGCTATGGAACTCCCTTCCTGGTGAGATTAGATCAACCCCCTCCCTCCTGTCTTTTGGGAGGATGATAAAAACTTGGCCGTGGGACCGAGCTTTTGGGATAGTACAATAAGGCAGCAATAGGAAACCTCACAATGCCAACCAGATTCAATGCAGATGATTGAGACAATTTAAACACTAGATTTTTAATGTTGAGATAAATAATTTTAATGATTTTAGTTATTTTAATGTATATAGTCTATTTATGTCCTGGCACTGAATGTTTTCCATTTATATGTTGTGCTCTGCCCTGAGTCCCCTTCGGGATGAGAAGAGTGGAATATAAATGTCTATAAATAAACAAATAAATAGGTTTGGGTGTCTGGAATTTTGTCCCTATAATCATGTGGAGTCTCCAATAAATAATAGAAGAAGGGATGATCTTTTGACAATTTTCCTGCTTCTTGGCAGTGGGTTGGACTGGATGGCCCATGAGGTCTCTTCCAACTCTATGATTCTATGACAATATTGCTTCTACTGATCTATTTTTGGGACACTGTACATTTCTTGGAGTCCATTTCAATTTCTTCATAATTTGCTAACTTAATAGGCAATGCTATGTCTTTAAATGTATGGCTAGGAAAGGGAAAGAAAAGGAAAGTTAAGAGCTTCTTCTAATGGTAAATGAAAAGAGAGTGAGTCATGAAAGTCTGCGTCTATAAAAATAATCATCTGCCTCTGAATTCATACAAAATAACCCCTACACTCCTTTTAGCAAGAAATCATTCCTGATGGATAAGACTGGAATTGGAGCTATTACCAGAAGACTGAAGAGCAATGGCTTTCAGCCAAGGCAGGTCCCATAAGCCATCATTACATAATTGCGGCAACAATGGATCAATGATTCATCAACAATACAATGACTCATCAAGAGCTATCTTTACATGTTGTCTCCTTTAGTCTCCTTTGAATCCAATAGCACAAGAGCATAGGCATATGTATTCTTTATGCAGCATTTCTACAAACTCTTGCTATCACTATCACTGAAAACAACAGTGCTTTTAATTCCTCCACATAGCTCCTCATTTCATCCCAACATAAGAGATATTTCATATTTTTAGATTAACACAATTCCTTCCAACTGTTAATGGGGTTGCCAAATTGAAAGCTAGAGAGTTTATGGTGATCTCATGAATTTCATTGGATTTCATTAGGCAAGGATTACTCGGAGATTGTTTTGGAAGTTCCTTCCTCTGAAATACAGCCTACAGCACTTGGCATTCATTCCTCCTTTACACAACTATTAAAAGTACAGGAGACGTTTTCTGTTTTCATTCAGGCATCCCTATTTTCAGAGTACAGTTCCCATTGTGTATCAAACAAACATAGTTCTGTTTTTGTAAAGTGAAAATGAAATACTTAGGACACATATATTCTGTGAATGAGCTAGAGTTCTAAAAGCCTCATGTGGATAGCAGGATTAAGTGGCAACACTGCAGAAATATGCTACCACCATATACTGAAAGGCACTGAACCCATTAGTTACTCCACATAGTTCTACATTTCATCCCAACAGCAAACATCATTCATATTTTTAGAATAACACAATTCCTTTTAAACACCAGCAGATACAAAGTGCCTACTATATAGCTGTGTTGGTGCTGCCTACTGAAACAGGAGAAGGCCTCTCTCTCTATACTTGACTGGCCAATCATACATTTTTTCTTTCTTAAATTTAAATAGGAACTTTCAGATTGGTTAGTAGTTAAAGACTTCTAAAAATATCGAAAGAATAAAAAAGAGAAGTTTATGAATGGTGCAACGAAGATCCATTGAGAAACTGCCTTCCCAAAGTCAACAACATTACAACACAATGCACTCTGTACGTACTATCAAGGGTTTTCAGTTAGATGTGAATGAAGAAAAAGCATGGAGAAGCCATGCTGAAAACATAAAAGAACAAGGAATTCGTGATGACAGCTCTATCTAAAATGTGCTTGTAACTCATTAGGAAATCCACTCCCTCACTTCTGAGGTTTGGACCTGTCAGACTGGGAAAAGGAGGGAGGGGAAAAGCAAAAGCATTTAAAACCAGATGTCAGGTTGACCTTTTTGTGTTACCTATATCATAACATGCATCCACAATAGTTTAGTTCCTTTGCAAAAGACATAAGTACAGAATTGACACTGGTTCCTCAGAACCAGAGCTAGGAAAAGTTAATTTTTAAAACACGGTTCTTTCTATTTCCTGCCAGCATGTCCACAGAGCCAGAAGATGTTGATATATACTATATTTTTGAACTTGTGAGGTTGAGCATACATATACATATGCATATACATATACATATATATATTTGGAACTGCGGCGGGGAGACCCATGGAGAGCAGGAGCCCGGTGTCCAGCTGATCGGGTATGCATACGATTGGAGGAGAGGAGGAACCGAGCAGCAGCTACCAAGCCCCCTGGATACATTCTATCTTCCCCCTCTATTACAAACTACCCCTTCAATAAACATACACTTTGGTGTGTTACCCTTATATTAGATTCTTTGTATCCTTTTTGCTTCCTGTGTCTTTTTCTCTCCCCTTCTGCCTCTTGCAGCTGGCCCTGGTAACTGCTTGGCCCCATAGCCCCCCAACCCTCAGAGAAGGGCTCCTTTCCTTCTTTTCCCCCAGAACCTAGCCAAAGTTGTCTCCAGCTGGTTGTGAATGGGGAAAACAAAAGACATTAAATGTCTGTTTTACTTGTACAAAACATGTCGGCTTCCTTTTGCAGCTTACCGCAAGCTGTCATCCTTTCCAGTTGGATTGAATAAAATACCTCAGTGGCTTCTTCTTCAACCAGTGAGACTTCTTGATTGGGGAACATTGGGTTATAGTTTCTTCATCTTGCCAAGCACGGATCCACAGGTGGCCAACAGTACTCAGTATCTGCTTAACGGATCTCGGTATCCGCAATTTGGATTTCACTATCTGCTGTCTGAATCTCACTATCCACAACTGCCTTAAATTGCTCAAATATACTTTGGTGATGTGTTATCTTCAGAAGAAGGGGAACTCTCTGGTTTCCTATTATAACTACATGGCTGGCACCATATGACACAGTAACAATCTATGTCAAGACATTTTCAAGAGAAGATAAGGAGTCAGACTCTGGTGAAGAAAACAACCAAGTTGCTTGCCACAAGTTCAGTTTGCAGACTTTCTTGCTACTGTCCATAATATCATCAGCATTTCTGCCCCTTCCAAGGGACATCTTGGTTGTAGAATGCAGGCCTGTAGCCAGGAGTTTTATTCAGAGGGTGCTGAGTTTGATTCGGGGGGGCTGAGGATCTACCCTATCAAACCTTTTGTATCATTATCCCAATAGCCCCATGCATGTGGGATATATTGAGCATGAATAAATGATATGAATAAACATAACAGTTTAAATAATGTACCAGTAAGGCCTTCTCGCGGACCACCCTGAGAATTTCAGGGGGGCTAAAGCCCCTCAAGCCCCCCACCCTGCTACATGCCTGGTAGAATGAATGCAGTTTGACATCACTTTAACTGCCATGGCTCAATGCAACAGAATCAGGTGAATTACATTTTACACCATCTTTAGCCTTCTAGGACAAAGAGTATTGGTGATTCACCAAGCTATAACTCCCAGGACTGCACAACATTGAGCTGTGGCAGTTAAAGTGGTGTCAAACTGCATTCATTCTAAAGTGTAGATGCACACACCCCCTCAGTGGAAACTTCCACTGTTTTGTCTGGGTGACATTTGGCTCTATTATAGTCTCTCAGTACAGCTCATGAACAGCAAAGCAGAAATGAGCCTTTACAGCAGGACAAAATCAGCAAAAGATAAATGCACTGCTATCAAGTGGAAACAATTTCCAAACCCATATGAATTCAATTACCTTTGTGATGCCGAGGAATACGGTGTCTTGACCTCTTTGAAAGCCACTGTTTTGATATGCCAGGGCAAGATCCCACCATTTAAAACTATTCTGCTCAACACTGAGGGTTGCTTCCAGCAAGGAAGGCTTTTTTAATCTCCTTCTTGTGATCAGCAGGCTGTGATATATATTGCTGCTTTCGCTTTAAAAGGCCATTCAGTTTTATAAATGGCTTGTAATGTGCCAGAAGCACAGCTGTTTCAGAAAATAAACATAAAGCCCCATTTGGACACACAAAACTAGCAGCACAGCTCCATGAGATTATATTAATTTTTCACATTTAAGTCTACATATTTTCATACATATTTGAAATGGGAAATAAATAGTAGCAGTGCTCTACATTTGTAGAGATGCCTGCAGATGTGTTCTCTCAGGTAAAAAAAATAGTATGGAAATGGTCTCTAAGAATTTGTTAGATTTTCCCAGTGACTGTATGGTATGCTTCCCTCCAGATGTTCCCATGGAATTGCATTGGAGGATCTAGTAAATTCCTAAAGATGTCTCTATAGAAATCTCTAAGTCCTCCAACATCAGAAGTAAGATGATTTAATGACTTTTGTTTATATCCACAATTTAAGGTAAATATAATCTGACTGGGAACAGATCCCTTATGGATACAGGATTCTTGCTACAGTGGAATATCAAGTTAAGAGCATCTGAACTTAAGGGCATTTTGAGCTAAAAGCCATTGCTTGGCTCAAGTTTTGGTTTGACATACAGACAGCATTTTGAGTTAAGAGAGCATGCCAGAGGGAGTGCTAGCACCAGAGTACAGGGCTTTAGGCTTCAAGGGAGCAGCCTCCGTGCCTCATGCTCTTGTCCACTTTGGGATATTTCTGTCGGCTCTGCTCTTATCCACTTTAAGTAACTTTGGGTTGATTTTGTGTGGTTTTTATTCTGGTATATTTGGCTTCTTGAAGAGGGGGCGGGGGAGAGCAAGAGAGGGGGGTTGGATTGAGTACAGTGTGAAGAAAATGATGCTTTTGCCTCTTCACTTTGAGCTTCCTTGTCTCAACTTTGTACTCCTACCATTTTAAAGCTGATCTTTCTTTTTTTATTGTTTCATGTGAATGTGCAGGTTTTGCCTTGCTGTTACACTGGCCAACACACATTTTGTTGCCTCAGTAGTGCTTCCTTGCTACAACTTTGTGCTTCTACCATTTTAAAGTTGATCTTTCTTTTTTATTATTCCATGTAAATGTGCATTTAAACATTGTTATTTATAAAGTAAATTTTCTTAATTAAAAACACGTAACCAAAAAAATTGGGGATTTTTTTTGAGGGGGGAGGAATGGATTAATAGCATTTCAATGTGAAATTTCACTTTGAGATCAGAGTGATTTGAGTTAAAAGCTCAATCACGGAACAACTTAATCTCTTAACTCAAGGTATCACTGTATACTGCTTCCCAAAAATAAATATCTCACCCATGAGTAGTTGAGGGAGAGGTTGGAAATGGCTTTTTGTCTCACCAGACTCCCAGCCTGAACTCCCCTGCCCATTGCATTTTGCATCTAGATGTTCATAGTTAATAAATGTGGACCCATTCAAACCAAAACCTAATATTTTGTATCTGTATGTTACACTAAAATTCAGACTTCAGTTTACAGTGCACTTAGAGTTGTGATGACATGTATCTGTGAAAAACCTTTCCCAAACTTCTTTACTGGGCTCATTTCATCCTAAAAGCAATCTTGCACAGGAACATAACAGAATGAAAGGGTCTACATCAGTGGTTCCCAATCTTTTTTTTGACCAGGGACCACTTGACCAGGCCGGTCTCTCCAACATTAGTAGTAAAAGGGTTACAAATCAGTTTTTCGTCAACTTTAGATTCAGTTTGGGGTGCTGATTCAGAAAATTGCATTGGATAGACTACATCAGCTCTAGTTTCTGATACAGAACATATGCCATGGTCAGTGACAGGGAAGGAGTGGCAGGCAGCGCAAAATACAATAAATAAAATAAATAAATAAAGAGGTAAGAGGCTTGTGGACCAGATTTTTATACTTGCGGCCCACTTATGGTCCGCGGCCCACAGGTTAAGAACCACTGGTCTAAATATATCCCTTTATCCTTCCATATCCAATCATATTTACAACATTCAGACATTAATCAGAAGCTGTTAAAGAGCTGCATTCTAAGTAATGATTGACAACAGTATTTCCTTCCTCAGAAAAAATATTAATTAGAATTATTGGTTCCTATTGTTTTTCAGCAATATTGTTCTGTAACCTCCCAGTCTATCCCCACAAAAAGGTAGGACAAAGCCAGGCCTAAAACTGCTTAGCTTCAGAGACAGTAGCTCATAAAATATTGTCAAGGCACCGTCTAAGTGCAATTCTACGCACCATGGCTATTAATCTAAAATTGAATCCTGCAAAAGAAAACATAACAAGCTAATGTGAAGAAAAGTGGAGGTGAACTTACATTTACTTAACCTTTAAAACCCATTACTCTGAAAACCTTGAGAGAGTGTGCAAGCACATCACATAGACTTCAGAAACCTTTGGTTTTATCTGCTTTAAGAAGTCCTGCTGCCTATTTTCAGCACTGAGGCACAAGCAGTATTCTTATCTTTCATGATCATCTTGTACACTCTTTTAAGTAAATATATTTAAAAATTAATCTTCCCCACAGAACATCTGGAAAGAGGGGGGTGAGAAGCAAATGCCTTATCTCTTTAAAGCACCAAATGCACAGAATATTTTTATATTGCTTGCTAGCCATAAAGCACAGCTGACTGGAAAAAGAACAAGGTAAGCAAAAAGCTTGTGATGCAAAGCACTGTGTGATGGGTGGGATTGCTATCAAGATTTTTATAACAAATCAGTTACTTTCCTAAATAAATCTATCTATTAAGATGGCAGAAGTTCAAACTGCTTGCATTGTGCTCCTGTACGATTCCAAGGCCCATGACATTTTAAGAGCTGATAAACTAAAACATGAACTATTTCAGGGTCAAGTATGGCTGTTTAATGGAACATTTCTCTCCTCCCTGAATCTGACACTTGTGCAAGATACCTTTGTGCACTTTAAGTTCATTAGACATAGATTAGGCATCTGTCCATTATTTCTCTTCTTTCTGTCAAAAAAAGGTAATCCAGGCCGTTAACATGAAAATTGAAGGAAATATAGAAACAACTAAAAAAATAAGTTGGAAGCACATCCGTATGAAGACATAGTAGTACCCTGTATCTGAAAAAACACCTAAGAATACCCAAATTCTGTGATTAGAAAGATCTTTGCATCATCATAACTCAGGTATGGACAAACCCAGGCCCGGGGGTAGGATGTGGCCCCTTGGGCTCTTTTCTCAGGCCTGCCTCTATCTCACCGTCCCATACTTCCTTCTCTCTTTCCTTCCTCCTTCCCTCTCTCCCTTCCTCCCTTCCCGCTTTCTCCCTCCTTTCTTCCCTTCCATCCTTTCATCCTTCCTTCTCTCTTTCCTCCCTTCTTCCCTCTCTTTCTCCTTCCTTCCTTCCTTTTTGTCTTTCCTTCCTTCTCTCTTTCCACCCTCCCTCCATTGTTGACCACCCTTCCTTCTTTCCATCCATCCTTCTCTTCCCCCCTTTTCTTCTCTTTTTCCTTCCTCCTTGTCTCCTGGGGATATTGAGCTGGGAAAAGAAAAGGTAGAGAGGGTGCATGAGAACCATGTTTCAAGATTTAAAAGGGTGCCCCATTGAGAAGGAGAGGGGAAACTGACTTTCTGCTTCTCTAGAGACCAGGGCACAAGAGAGCAATGGTTTCAAATGGCAGGGAAAAAGATTCGACTGAAAAGATTAGGAAGAGAGTAAGAGCTGTTGGAGAGTGGCGTAGGCTGCCTGGGAGTGTGATGTAGTCTCCTCTGGAGGCTTTCCATGGAGGTTGTCTATCAGGAGTGCTTTGATTGTGCCTTCTTGCATGGCAGGTGGTTGGACTAGTTAGCTCTTGGGAGTCTCTTCCTGCTCTAGAATTCTATCTCAGGAATAGGCAATACAGGGTTTAATGGATACACTTTTTCTCTCCCTTTCACCATCTCATCCTGTCCAAGGCCAACCCTTTTGGGATCCAAACGTTTCCTGTCTTTCCTTCACTTTCTTCCTCCAAAAGAGAAGAATAAGGGGAGGAAAGGGCAGGGAGGGGGCTTGGGGAGAACCCCCACCCTCCTGGCCCACCCACCCTGCTCTGGCCTGCCATGCGGCCCCCAAGTTAGAAAGTTTGCCCATGCCTGCCATAACTCATCATCATCATTCATTTTAAGTGGTCAGCAGGCCATATCAAAACTTTCAAAAATATATCAGAAGGACAATAGAGAGTGAGTCAGCCAAACTTCCCTCAGCAGGGAGTTCCAGAGCTTGGGAATGGACCCTGAAAAAGCCCTCTTCCACATCCACATCAAAGGGTATCTGAGCATCAATGGATAAAGAGAAGAGCTTTCCTGAACATCTGAAAACCCATGCAGACTCATACAAGAGAGTGCTGTCTTTCAAATAGCTCCCATGTTGTATACTGCTCTAGAGGTCATAAGCAGCACTTTGAAATTTGACAGGTACAGATGAATAGACAGTGTTTCATTTCACTGTGTTTCATGTTGTGTGCAAAGGATGAAATATTCATGGGAAATCCAAGTAGCCTTAGAGACAGATGTTTTGGGAAGAAATTATGAAACAAATGGGAAGAAGGGGCAATGGAGCTTCTTGTCCTATAACCCCTCCCTCTCTAACCCATCATGTTTTTCACCGGGGAAGCCCATCATGGTAGGTGTTCATGGCCTGTAAGGCTGGCCAGAGCTCCACCTTCCTTTCTACAGCACCTCTAGTTCTGTGCCTCTGGTAGCAGCCACCGAGGTCAATGGAATCCTGCTGAGCAATATACAATGGTGAGGCTAACCCTGTTGAGATATAAACATTTCCTGTATTTCCTTCACTTTCTGCCTCCAAAAGAGAAGAGGAAGGGGAGGAAAGGGCAGGGAGGGGGCTTGGGGAGAACCCCCACTTTCCCGGCCCACCCAACCTGCTCCAGCCTACCATGAGGCCCCAAAGTTAGAAATTTTGCCACAGAAGGTAGGCTGTTCTATCTGTTCACTCACTGGCCACAGCAGGCAGGCTGTTCTATCTGTCCAGAACCCAGATGGGTCTTCACAGCAGTGAAATAGCTATGAACACCAGTGTGTGCTTGGTTGTAGGATGCAGAGTGACTCTGCAGGACCTCAAAGATGTAACATCCTTACTGATAAAAGCTGGGATGGACTAGGGCAGAACATGCAGGTGGTCTCCACTGGTTGGCTCGGGGCAGTCTAATGGTGACTACACCACTGAGTGAAGAAGTCGTAAAATGGAATGACACACTCCCTGTAACTTGCCCTGATTAACAGCATGGCAGTTGGATTTAATATAAAAGAGAAGAGACTTTTCGAAAATGCCCCAACCAGTGAAATGCTGAAAGGTGGAGCAGAAATAATACTACAACATCTGTGTCCTATTGTCCTGTGTATCATATGACAGTTCGAGTATATAAACTCAGTGGAAAGAGGAAATGTCTGAAAATGTACAGCACTGGTCATAAAGATAGACATTTGTTTAAGCAATCAACCATGCTTCCCATTGACATCAATCAATATATCCACTAGAAACCTATTGAAGCAATAAGCCTGAAATGGGACCATTTTAAACTCTACCAAAAGCATTAACTTTAACTACCTATACTTTAATATAATGATGAACGAACCAGATCCTTCATCTTTTGCATCACCTATTTTTACATAACAAACAAACAAGGACATCTGTCTTCGACAAATGCAACAATAGTAACAAAATATGGCAGGAAAAAAGAAGCATTCGCATATAAATTTAAAAAGCTTTAAAATAATGTCTAATCTAGTTCCTACAGCTGGTGATACTGCTCTCCATTAAATCGCTTTAAAATGGATACAGAAGGGATCAAGGCAATCTTGGAAGCTAAGAAAGGTCAGTTCAAGTTAGACCTTGGATGCCCACAAATACCAAGTGCTTTAGGCTATATCTCAAAAGAATGAACTGGCAAACCACCTCTGACCATGCCTTGGCTAAGATAAACCTATGAGATTCACAGGTTCAGCTAAGTCAACAGTTAATATAACTCTTAGGTTATATTTGTGAATGAGTTGTAGTTCAAGTGGGAAGGCACTTTGTGAGAACTGAACAAGCTCCCCATTCTATGCTCTCATCACAGGGCACTATGTTGAAAGTGAAATAAATTATGCCATCAGCAAAGTGGATCTAACCAAAAGAAACAAGTTAAAAAAATCTCTATTAGGGATCACAGCACATAACGTTTTCCACTGCTTTGAACTGGATGCAATGAGAGGATTTTTAATATAAGACTAGCAACAAAAATAATAATATTTCAAATAATATTTGGCAAATGCACAAGATGATTGTTAACATGCAGCTACAATGGGTTCATATAAAATTATTCACTGACAGATGCATCCACATTAAACTGAAAACAAAAGCTAAATCTTACTGGATGAACTTCTGATTAGGAGAACAATAGTTCTGTGTCAGGCACTTACCATATTATTCCAGGGCATTGGTTTTCAAAATGTGTTCTGGAAAGCCCCAACGTTTATCAGAAGTTTGTAGCTGATTCCACAATGAGATCACAAATGGCAAACTTCCTAAATAGATAACCTGCTCAGCTTAAATCTGATTATCTCAATGTTTGTGCTTCATAGTTCAGTAAACTTTGTGCTAGGATCTCCAACCTTCTTTTGGTCAATGAGGGCACTGAAAATTTTAAGAGTGTGTCATGGATGTTCTACAAAACAAGTGCAATTCGCAAAATGACTGCCACAATGGATGTAGCCAGACCATAAACACCTATTTTGCAGAAGACAAAAATTGGTACAGCAAAAAGATAAAATATTCCACAAAGCAAAGGTTTGACTCCGAGTTCCCAAACACTTCTCTGAATTCACAGTATTCAGTTTCATACATGGCAAATCAACGAAGCTCAGAGAGATACGCGACAAAATAATTAGCTTTTGCAGACTGAATTATTTACAGGTTAGATTAATATATTCTCTCTAACAATCTCTAGGTCCTTCAGCATGACCCTATGATCAACGTCCGCTTGAGGTCGATCATAGAGTTGCACTGCCGCATGTAGATATTCCTAGAGAGAACCCTTCTCAAGGAATATCTTAGTCCTACAGCACAATTCAATGGACAAGTTCCAGCTGGAAAACCTAGAGATTGTTGGAGAGAACATACTAATCAAATTCACAAAATAATCAAATCTACAAAAAATTAAACCCACAAAGCCCTTTTCCACTCTAAAAGTGTATATGCCTTACTTTGGAGATCCTTGATGTGAAAAATGTTAATGAAACCATAAAGCTTGAAAACCTTTCTAATGAACCATCACTGTCACATATGAGCACAAACAACTCGTTAAAACATGCCATGGCAATAACCTAGAAACTAAAGGGAGGAGAGATTTCCTTAATTGCCTTGTGTTCCTATAAAATGACAGAGAATATTCCAGTGTATAATCCACTGGTTTCCCTTTAAGTGTGTCAAATGGACTGTGTGTAAAATCTAGCTCCTTCCTGCATAGAGTGGGCTTTTGGTATCTGCAGAATTTGTTTTCACATTCCCCCTGTTGTCAAACCACAATAATCCCTCCTGATAAATATATAGTTTGCCAAGGGCTTTATAATAAATATATTATTTTATTGTTAATATTATTTTCCAAGACTTTTTCGAAGCATCAGAGGTTGGGAATGGACCGGCTGCAGTGGCTTCCCAACAAAGACTTTATCATTCCAACCCTTTAATAAAATGGAGGAAAACCATTGCTCCCGTTTTTGCTGGTTACCCTATACACACACATTTGTCATGTCATAAATGAAGGTTATTTCCACAATGGCAACATGGGTGGGGAAATAACATGAAAACAGGGTGGAACTTTTTTACTTTTTCAATGGCTTCTCACCCCTGTAAAATGGACTATCCTTCTCTGTGTAGGCCCCCTTTTGATATCTGCCCGGAAAATAGAACGGTACAGTGTGTATGTGTGTGTGTAGTATCTATTTCTTCATATAACCTTTTGTAACCCCACTGAGGCATTTCCCAGGCAGGAAATGTTGGGCAAATCCCTCTGGTTGTTCCCAGCCAGAGCAATCATCATAATCTATTGTATGTGTATGTGAAGAGATAGACAATTTCTGTGTCAGACCAGGTAAGCCAGCAAATATTTGTTTAACTAAGTGGTCTGCTTGGGCTGAGAGATTGCTGACCGTGGAAACAGAGGCTCAGAAAATATACATTTGTTTAACCTTTTTATTGAAAGCCCAACCTTTGATGGCCAAGAATGTGATGTCTCCAGAGACTCACACTTTTGTTAAAGTTGGAACTGGACAGTTGAGTCAGAGACTCATTTTCATTCCCTTGACATTTCTTTCATGAAGGACGCCCCTCACAGGGACATCCCACCAGTTGACTGGCTCCCTGGCCTGCAAATCCCAGACTGCAAAAGGGAATCCCTGCCTGGAGTTAGCAACGTCAGCAGCACCCTCAGTCAATCAGGGCACAGATCTAGACTAGTCCCTCTCTCAGTCAATCAGGGAGGGAAGTGATAATTTTAAATAGCTTTCATGTAATATAAGAAGTCTTGCCTTTTTCTGTATGTTTATGCTTCTACATTTTGAAGCATCTGCTGTATTTGCATCCCTTTTGGCCAAATTAAATAAGCCTCTGTGGCTTGTGTACAACCTGATAAGTATTTATCTGTCCTGATCTATTCTGTTTAGCTTGCACTTGCCAAGCACGGATCCTCTTTATCCACGGTCCTAATTATCCATGACATTGTTAATACCAAAATCTGTTTATATCATTTCCCATTATATAAAATGGTTGCAGTAAAATGATATCTCTTATATAAAATTATAGAATCAACATTTGCTTTTTGGATTTAAAAAAAAATATCTATCTCCAGTACTGAGGACACTACACAGCCATTGAATATTCTGCTAAAAGAGTGATTAAATAAAACATTGCCTTTCATGGGCCATCCATAGACTCATTGATGATAGCAGGGGTTTTTGGTTAAGAGTTGGACTGCTTGTATACTGTCATTTCATCTAAAAAAATTCTACAAGGCAATTTATGCAAATCTGAGTTCAAAACACCCATACAAAAACATATTGCTCAATGTGGAAAGAGCAATAATAACAAAAATACAGATGCTATTAAAGGCCACTGGGCAGGGGGCATCAAACTTATGGCCTTTTTGTCTCCTAAAAAGTTCTAGAAGAGCAAATGAACTTGACATGGTTCATAAAATTTCAAGAATGAAAGCTTAGGCAAGTCTGTCAAGGGAAAGGAACTATTGGAAACTCTAGTAAGAAGGCCCCACCATTCATAATCAGATACAAAATTGGATTCAGGAGCTTCCAAAATTGCTAAATTAAGTAGTCATATAAGAGAAGACAATTGTCAGCATCGTATGTCTAGAAAAAGATATAACATTGAAGATCAACACCAGCTATTTAAACTGAATCCCAAAATGAGCAGTGAAGCAAAGTTGATAAATGTTATGAGTATCATTGGCTTGTTAAAATGTTACTCTGTATCAGTCATTTTCAGTGCCTTTTCAATAGCGCACAAAGAACATGGCCATCATCTGATGTACAAGTTGTCAAGGTATGAAAAACAATGGCTAGATGCTTCATGGTCAGGGTGCAGCTGCCAGCTGGCATATCAACCAAAGTGGTGAAAGCAATTCCTGTCATTACTACCATCCAATAATAGGATTGGCTCCAGAAATATTCCCAAGCCACTCAATCGATTCTTAAGGGGGGATATAATGCCATTCAGGGTAGATCACATTCCTAGCCCAAGGAAAAACATCTGCCTCTTATCTAGAGATTGCTTTTTGAATGACTCACATCATACACTTTTAAATGTTTCTTCATGATTCCCATGACTACGGCACAGGAACAAAGACAAAGCATTAAAGCAGTCCCAAATTTCCTAATATTGAAAAATCAATACTGCTATGTGGGAGTAAGTGCAGAAAACAAAAGCCCAGCACAGTCTTTTAGTTTATTAAAAAAAATAAAGCTGCAGTGTGGCTGTGCCCCTCTGTGATTACCATCTCTTCTCAAAAGGCATGAAGCATTGGGTCTCAGTGTCATCTCCAAAGCAATGTAAAAAAAAAGCATTGCAGGAGTCTCAGTCACAGAGGTCTACTCCTAAAAAACACTGGAGTGAAAAGTATGGTCGTACCCCATCCCAGCCTTTCTTTCAGCCGCTTTGAGTCTCCTTGTGGAGAGAAAAAGTGGGACATAAATAGAAGAAGAAGAAGAAGAAGAAGAAGAAGAAGAAGAAGAAGAAGAAGAAGAACCAATGCCTTCACAGCCAGATTGAAAAGTCGATGACAGATCCCAAATGTAGAGTCTGCAAGGAAGCAGATGAAACAATAGATCACATCCTCAGCTGCTGCAAGAAGATTGTGCAGACAGACTACAAGCAGAGGCATAACACCGTTGCTCAGATGATCTATTGGAACTTGTGCCACAAATACCATCTGCCTGCACCAAAGAACTGTTGGGATCACAAGCCGGAAAAAGTTACAAAAAATGAACACGTCAAACTCCTCTGGGACTTCCGAATTCAGACAGACAGAGTTCTAGAGCACAATACTCCTGACCTCACTGTCGTGTTAAAAAACAAAGTATGGATTGTCGATGTTGCAATCCCAGGTGACAGCAGGATTGAAGAGAAACAACTGGAAAAGCTGACACAATATGAGGATTTAAAGATCGAACTGCAAAGACACTGGCACAAGCCAGTAAAGGTGGTCCCAGTGGTTATTGGCACACTGGGTGCAGTGCCTAAAGACCTTGGCCTGCACTTAAACACAATCGGCGCTGACAAGATTACCATCTGCGAGCTGCAGGCCACCTTACTGGGATCTGCACGCATCATTCGCCAATACATCACACAGTCCTAGACACTTGGGAAGTGTCTGACGTGTGATCCAATACAACAGCCAGCAGAGTGATCTTGCCTGCTGTGGACTCATCTTGTTGTGTTTCAGATAATAATAATAATAATAATAATAATAATAATAATAATAATTCACAGACTCACACATAATGTGAGCTGAAATATCTTTTTTGCTTCTCTGACAAATTCAATAGAATCTTTTCTACAGTATTAGTTGCTATGGAACGGGACATGAGATGAAAAAGAGAGATATGTTATTGTGAACCTTCAAATCATTTCTGTGTGATGCTGACTCTCACAGAGTTTTCTAAAGATGGGAGTGTGTGACTTGCCCAAAGACATCCAGTGGGTTTTCATGTCCGAACAGGAATATAATCCTGGTCTCCAGAGTCGAAGTCCAAAGCTCACTACACTCAGAGAGACGTGTACCCTGCCTCAAACTAAATTCAATTATGAACCAACCTTTGAAAAGTTATTATATAGATGTCAGAACACAACACTCATGGTTAAACAGGAAATGAGAGTTATCCATTTCAATTCCAAGACTTGTGATTATCAAAAATACCAGTGCTTCTAGACAAAAGTTTAGCCCAGTCGTTCTCAAGAAAAAAAGTCTAAATCAGTGGTTCTCAACCTGTGGGTCCCCAGGTATTTTGGACTACAATTCCCAGAAATCCTTGCCAGTTTACCAGCTGTTAGGATTTCTGGGAGTTGAAGGCCAAAACATCTGGTGGCCTACAGGTTGAGAACCACTGTTCTAAATCAAGGTTTCTCAAACTTTTTCAGCTTTTTGAAGCGAAAGTTTCTCATGGAGCTCCATAGGAAAACTTTTTGATGCATTGCATTTTATGATTTGACTTATGGTCCAGGTCAGTGGCAGATGATGACAAGTGCTTTTATGAACTAATTGGGGGGGGGGGGGGGAGACAAATTCCGAAGTGCACTGCACATATCCCATTTGTAATGTAAAAGATTAGGAAGGAAAGAAAACAATACAATATTTAACATGAAGAACAATTTTAAACGAAATAAACTTAGCAGTATTTCAGTGGAAGATCCCAGGGGGCATCCAGTCCCCCTTCTACCATGCAGGAAAAGTACAATCAAAGCACCCCCTAAACAGATGGCCACCCAGTCTTTGTAGTAGTAGTAGTAGTAGCAGTAGTAGTAGTAGTAGTAGAAGAAGAAGAAGAAGAAGAAGAAGTAATAGCAGAAACCCCAGTGGCCATCTAGTTCAACCTCCTTTTGCCATGCAGGAAAAGCACAATCAAAGCACCCCCTGAGAGGTGATGGGGTGGGGGATAGGGTTTTGGAAGCAAGGAAGGCAAGGGGGAAAGGATCTGGGAGGCAGGAGGGAGGCTTTTGGGGGTGATGTGGCAGAGGGGGAAAGGGAGTGAAGGCTTTAGGGGTGAGAGGGTCAAGGGAAAAATACTTTGGGAAGTGAGGTAGGTGAGGGGAAAGGCTTTTGAGGACAGGGAAGGTGGAGGAACAGGAAAGAGGAGGGAAAGCTTGGACTAGGAGGAGGAGGAAACCACTGAGCCCCTCAGTATGCTTTGCAGACCCCCAAAGTCTCCACAGCGCACACTCTGAGAACCGCTGTTCTAAATGCTTTTGACTTCAACTCCAGAAAGCCTCACCAAAGCATCTGGAGAACCAAATATTGGCTATCACTAACTGTGGTCGTAGACGTTCCTTCCTGAACCTGGTGCCCACCACATGATTTAGATTACAATTCCGAGAAACCCATGCCAGCATGCCCAGTGCTTAGATATGATAGGAGCTATAGTACATATATGTAAAGTCTGGGAAAGGCTGATTTATAAAACCAAAACTTGAAAAATCAAAAGTAAAGAGTTTATATCTAAGGTTTCAAAGCTCTAAAACCTGTTTATTGTCCTGTTCATACAACTGAAGTTGTGCCTCTGCTTTTTTAATCCAGTAATAGAAGCTTTAGCCTAGGGCCCTACTTTGCAAAAATGTGAAAATAATGAGCTATACAACAAGCAGGTTCTCTGAAAGCACATTCGAACAATCAAATCCAGGTTTATGACTACAGCCAGCAAAATCATATATACATTTTAAAGTTTTGGCGAGGTCCTTTTAAAATTAAAAATTAGTATCATACTTCTTTTGTTTATTAGTACAAGAAAACCCCTCCTAAGCTTGCACCTTGTATGCGAAAGGCAAAACTATGAATACGAAACTCAAAGTTATTTGGCACAGGAAACTAAGCAAATATTTCTAAACATTGCAAACTAACCTGATGATTCAACAGCTCTCAATGATTCGACAACACTCAGAACTACAATCTTCATGTGACAAAGACTTTAAGGGCAGAAATTCTAGTGTTCTGTTTAACTAAACCAGTACAGAAGAAAATAATATGTCATTATTATTATTTTTTGCATTTGTTTGTTAAGAATATCTGTCTGCATCCTATGGATCAGGTTAACTGGATTTTCATTATTTCTCAACTGGAACTTATTTTCAAAACTAAAGATAATGTTCCTGCCACACCAAAACTCTATGATCTACGGCAGCTACACAGGTATAACTAGGTGATCCATCAAGAAACTGTGCAACACCCAATACAGTGTAATGGCTGCAAAATATAAAAAGAAACTCAGGCGTATTCATATCTACCCAGACAGTACAGTTTTCACAATTATACTATGGCTCCCTGCAACAATTCTTGTCTACGCCTTACAATGGCTTTCAGCCCATTCTCATATGAACCTATTCACTGAGGCCCTTTTCCTCTTTGTAAAAAAAGGAAGAGAAAAAAGGGAAGTCTGACAACAATAAGCAATCACAGCCACCTGTAATAAATCTGAGCTAGTTCCCCCTTTGACTTGGAAAAAAATAACTCAGGGCCCTTCCACACAGCCCTATACCCCAGAATATCAAGGCAGAAAATCCCACATTATGTGCTTTGAACTGGAATATATGGCAGTGTGGATTGGGGGCCCTTCCACACAGCTTTATATCTCAGAATATCAAGGCAGAAAATCCCACAATATCTGCTTTGAACTGGGTGATCTGAGTCCACATTCAGATAATGTGGGATTTTCTGCTTTGATATTCTGGGATATAGGGCTGTGTGGAAGGACCCTCAGTCAAGTTTTCTGGTTCCACCTTTTGTGCCTCATGTATGGCCCTACATCATACCAGGAAATTCAGAAAGCTTCAAGTTTATTAATGCCTCCGTAGACTGGATTGCAAATCTCACCCTGTGGTTTTTACCTGTGGTCATCATGCAGCATGGATCTTTCTGACTACCTCTGGCATTCTTCCACTGAAAACAGCTAAGGAAATAACAGAGGAAACCAGAAGTACACATTGGGGCAAAGTCAAAAGACACATACACATTGTCTGAGAAGGAAGTAAAGGGCAAAACTCAACAAGTGACACATCCCCAAGAAGAATAAATCCACTCAGTTTGCTCCAGAATTGTGAAGATGAAAAGATGATACCAGTAACATTGTGGTGCAGGGGGTGAAAATGGATCACAGTTTTTCAATTTGTAAAAGAGCAAAATGTGCAGACAGTTAGTAGTCTGCACCATTCATTTGTCAAGAACCCTGTACATAGGAATATTCACATAGAAAGCAGAAGCAGGGGGAGTGTCACGCTAGCCAAGTGTTTCTCAACCTTCCTAATGCCACGACCCCTTAATACAGTTCCTCATGTTGTGGTGACACCCAACCATGAAATTATTTTTGTTGCCACTTCATAACTGTAATTTTGCTACTGTTATAAATCATAATGTAAATATTTGATATGCAGGATGTAATTTCATTCACTGGATGAAATCTAGCACAAACAACCAAAATGGCCAAATTTGAATACTGGCGGGGTTGTGAGGGATTGATTTTGTCATTTGGGAGTTGTACTTACTGGAATGTATGTTTCGCCTACAATCAAAAAGAATTCTGACCTCCACCAGTGATGGAATTGAACCAAACTTGGCATACAGAACTCCCATGACCAACAGAAAATACTGGAAGGGTTTGATGGGCATTGATCTTGAGTTTTGGAGGTGTAGTTCACCTACATCCAGAGAGCATTGTGGACTCAAACAATGATGGATCTGGACCAAACTTGACACAAATACTCAATATGCCCAAATGTGAACACTGGTGGAGTTTGGGGAAAGTAGACCTTGACATTTGGGAGTTGTAGTCGCTGTGATTTCTAGTTCACCTATAATCAAAGAGCATTCTGAACCCCACCAACAATAGAATTGGGTCAAACTTCCCACGAAGAACCCCCATTTTCTGATGGTCTTTGGCAACCCACTCATGACTCCCATGTTGAGAAACGCTGCACTAGCAGATGTCCAATTTATCACCAGTAGATTGTCCGTAAATCGTGTGCAGGGGTCTACACCAGCATATCTCTGGTACAGTTGGCTTTGATCACATGTTTTGTATCTTGCAGAAAGAGAAAATACAAGTCACCTGGATAGATATGAGAGACCATGTGAAGAAGTTGCAAAGGTCATAGGTTTTGCCAGCAGGTGCAATGTCAGTTCCTCTCTTTCCACACAAACATTTCTTTCCAGTTTTATCACTTGCATAAGTCTAAGATAGATATGGCAAAATGCAGAAGGAGTATCTGCCAAGCACAAGACTTCATACTGAGCAGCACTTTCAAAAATCTTTCAGAATATTAACTGGAATTTGGGGGTCTGTTAACCTGATCAGCATTGCATTATGAAAACCACATACACATATATAAAATATTCACAGCAGGCAATATCACAAAATGCTACTTTCTATTGCCATCTCTATGAAAAGCCAGTGTCTCCATGATGATATATTCAAACATATAAGCTTTTGGGTTTCATTTTCTATCTACAATGAGGAAGTAAAAAATACAAATACCACACATTTAGCATTTGCCACTATAATGCTGATTTCTAAAGTCTTAAAGCAATTAGAGAAAACAAATAACCTTGTGTCCATGTAATCTGGTGTATTTCTCCCACACAAGACACATATGGAGATGTGCTACCAGTCAGATGACACAACATACAATGTATAGATTGTGCTTTTACATAAACAAAACTCCCCTTTCTAGATCAAGTCAATGGATTTGTAATTATCTCTCACCACTCCAGTTTCTGGTTCCACATAAATAAAATGAGCATTTTTCAATAATCTAACAAGGTATCTGTTTTTGGGGAAGGGGAGAGGTTGCAGTGTTGGGCTGATAAAAGCAGCCCCCCTCTCTTCCCCAAAGAACCTGATACATAGTTATCATTCTGACACTGGAATCAAATATCTAAGAAACACGTCTTTTGCCTCAGATCATTTTCTAAGAACCACGGCTCTGCTTCCTTACATTAAAATCACGTACCGGAGTGATTTTGGGATATGTTAGATCCCCTTTTCCCTTTAAGCACTGAAAATGAACATTCCACCTCCTGCTGGAAAGAAACACAGGTCATTGCAGCCTACCTTGCGGACGGAAAGCAGAATTCACTCCCAGACGTTTGACTTTTCAATAGCTTCGCTCACACTTCAGTGCTTCCAAGACATGTCACAGCCAGCACCAGCTCGGAGTCTGAAAAAACATATTTCTCTCCTTCTTTTCTTCTTTCCTTCCTTCCTTCTTCCTTCCTCCACAGCTTGAAAGCTTGACACATTACAGGTCTGAAAGAGGACTCATTGTCCAACCCTCTCAGTGCTCTGAGGAATAATCTCCTCCCTACTATTAAGAGCATGTTGCCATTATCTCTTCAAACGTATGTCGCCACACATATCAGGAGCTGTGGGAAAGCTACACTTATTTATACAGGAAGCTTAAGCTGCAGCACTTCCTACTTCCCACGTCTCATTTCAACTGCAGGTGATTATTTTTAACCCTCCCCAAGCCTCGCTGATCCATACCACAACTGGCTTTTCTCTTTAGAACGACAAATTGACTCTGAACTCTGACCGGAAAACGTGTGAGGGCAAATGTTAACACTCCCGTTCTAGATCTGGCTGAAGATTCGAATCCTTTACAATGCATTTTTTTTTTTCAAATCTTCACACAGTCAAAAGCCTTGCTTAAGATTGCCACCTTTTCTTTCTTTTTTTAAGCAGGCTGCAATGTTTTTAATGTTTGCATGGCAGGGAGAAATGCAACTTTAGACACCACCAAGGGCAGCAGCTATTGGATTTCTAGAAGCACCACCCCATTTCTGGTATAGAATTCAAATGACTTGTAAAAATTGCATTCCCAATTCAAAGTGCAGGTTATTACCTACAAAGCCCTACACAGTCCGGATCCAGTCTATCTTTGTGACCACATCTTCCCCAATAAGATAGCACGGGCTCTAAGATGGAGGCCCTCCTTTCAGTTCCGCCTTCATCTCACGTGCGGTTAGTGAGGACGAGGGAAAGGGTCTTCCCAACGGTGGCTCCCTGGCTCTAGAACGCCCTCCCCAGGGAACTTAGGCAAGCCCCCACTCTACAGAACTTTCAAAAAATGTTTAAAACTTGGTTTTTTCAGCAGGCCTTTGACAAGGTTTAGATCGGCATTTCTCAACCTGTGGGTCGGAACCCCGGGGGGGGGGGTCGTGAGGGGGTATCAGAGGAGTTGCCAAAGACCATAAGAGGAAACAGTATTTTCTGTTGGTCATGGGGGTTCTGTGTGGGAAGTTTGACCCAATACTACCATTGGTGGGATTCAAAGTGCTCTTTGATTGTTAGTGAACTATAAATCCCAGCAACTACAACTTTCAAATGACAAAATTAATCCCCCCTCCCAACTCCACCAGTATTCAAATTTGGGTGTATTGGGTATTGGTGCCAAATTTGGTCCAGTAAATGAAAATACATCCTGCATATTAGATATTTACATGAGGATTCATTGTTGTTGTTGTTTATTCGTTCAGTTGCTTCCAACTCTTTGTAACCTCATGGACCAGCCCACGCCAGAGCTCCCTGTTGGCCATGTCCACCCCCAGCTTCTTCAGAGTCAAAGCAGTCACTTCAAGAACACCATCTGTCTATCTTGCCTTTGGTCAACCCCTCTTCCTTTTTCCTTCCATTTTCCCCAGCATCATTGTCTTCTCCAAGCTTTCCTGTCTTCTCATGATGTGGCCAAAATACTTCATATTGGCCTCTAATATCCTTCCCTCCAATGAGCAGTTGGGCTTTATTTTCTGAAATATGGACTGGTTTGATCTTTTTGTGGTCCAAGGTATTCTCAGAATTTTCCTCCAACACCACAGTTCAAAAGAATCTATCTTCCTTCGCTCAGCCTCCCTTATGGTCCAGCTCTCACATCCATAGGTTACTACGGGGAATACCATTGCTTTAACTAAGCGGATCTTCGTTAACAGTACAAAAATTACAGTTATGAAGTAGCAATGAAAATAATGTTATGGTTGGGGTCACCACATCATGAGGAACTCTATTAAGGAGTCGCGTCATTAGGAAGGTTGAGAACGACTCATTTAGATGGTAGCCAGGATTGACTCCCAACTATTCTAGCATTTTATATTCACATTTGATTGGTTTATAGCTGGGATCCTAAACTGATTGTATGAACCTTTTAATCTACGGCTACTACTGATTTTATTTGCTTGTGTGAATTGTATGTGTGTGGTTTTATCTATATGTTTTATTGATTTTAATGTTGATGTATTGCATTTTATGTTTTGCATGGCACCAGTATGTGCTATTTGTAAACCACCCTGAGTCCCTATGAGAGACAGTGGCAAGGTATAAACAAACTTTTGTTTTTGTTGTTGTTGTTAAAGTAATCTTAAAAACAGGAGGAAGTACACAGTGATGATATTAAACTATTGCAGTCATCTGCTCTTGGAACTTTCACATCATGCATACCGCACATATTGCTCTGAACCCACACACCTTACCAATTGCTGGGGTAAGTGAAATTGCTTCATGTGTGTTCTTGTATTGGATGTGATGTCACAACTTATTCATATTCCCGTGGATATTACACAGTCTAGCTTGTCTGCATTACACCACACAATGGTACCTGAAACAGCCAGAAAACACCCATCATAAATTGACTTCTGGGTTACTACCTGTTGGGGGGGGGGGAGGTCCTCCTGGACCTAAAAGAACTTTTAGGGCAAAAATGTGACAAAGTCGCCCCATACCTAGAGGCAGAGGCGGCCCTAGGTAATTTTCAACGGTAAGCAAACAGTATTTTGGCACCTCGCCCCACCACCACCACCACCACCACCCCCAACCAATCACTGATATATATTTTCTGTTGGTCATGGGAGAACTGTGTGCCAAGTTTGGTTCAATTCCATCATTGGTGGAGTTCAGAATGCTCTTTGATTTTAGATGAACTATACATCCCAGTAAATACAACTCGCATATGTCAAGGTCTATTTTCCCCCAAGAGCCCCTCAAGAGTGCCCCTGGGCAAAATCAACTATACTGCAAATGCTTACTTTGCGTATTGGGTTGAGCCACCCTTGCCTAGAGGGCATTTGGGGGCAAGATACCTAGTGTGGTGTAATGGTTGGACTAGGATGCTAGGAGCCAAGGTTCAAATCTTTACTCACTGGGTGCCTTGTACATGTCAGACTCAAGGCTTTATCACATGAGTCTGGTAAATCACAATTACAGCAAGATAATGGCACCTTTGACTGGTATTTATCACACAAAATTGTGCCTCTCCTGTTTGTGGTTTGCAACTTTTCAGTGATGGAAAAATCCACCAATGGCTCCCAATACTGCTGGTGTTACAATAGCATCTCTAGTGCAATCAGTCTTTTTCTGCAGTTGCAGTATTCCATCATGTTATGTGGCAGGAGTGGGCATTGTTCTTTCCCTTTCTCCTCATCTCACTGTTCCCAAGCAGGCTGAGGTTCCTTTTACTCTGTTTACCTTTCCGTTTCTATTCCTTTTCATGTTATTTTATTTTATCCTGTTTTGCCATCAAACAATAAATAAATAAATAAACTTGAAAGGTGAGCATGAGCTGGATAAGGTATATGTGAGAAGAAACCCAGTGTTAGCTAGGGAGTGTGGAAAAATGATTGCAGGATCATATATCGCCATGGCACAAAAACAGCACAATTGCAGAGAAGTGTGGGAGTGATCGTTTCCATACCAATATGTTTCCATTTCTTTTTTAAAAGTGTTAAGAGGCAACACGTTGGCGTGCTAAAGATCTATGTCAGCTTCGGAGGAAGGTAATGGCAAACCCCCTATGAGAAATCTTGCCAAGAAAAACCCATGAAAAGTTTGCCTTAGAGTTGTTGTAAGTCAGAAATGTCTTGAAGACATGCAGCAGCAGAAGGAGGTAAAACACACACACACACGCTCCCAGGGTCATGTATGGCTTACGGGCCAAAATTTCCCAACTTTGCCCTGTTGTTGTTCATTCGTTCAGTCATTTCCGACTCTTCGTGACTTCATGGACCAGTCCACGCCAGAGCTCCCTGTCGGGCGTCACCACCCCCAGCTCCTTCAAGGTCAATCCAGTCACTTCAAGGATGCCATCCATCCATCTTGCCCTTGGTCGGCCCCTCTTCCTTTTTTCCTTCCATTTCCCCCAGCATCATTGTCTTCTCTAAGCTTTCCTGTCTCCTCATGATGTGGCCAAAGTATGTACTTCATCTTGGCCTCTACTATTCTTCCCTCCAATGAGAAGTCAGGCTTTATTTCTTGAAGTATGGACTGGTTGGATCTTCTCGCTGTCCAAGGCACTCTCAGAACTTTCCTCCAGCACCACAGTTCAAAAGCATCTATCTTCCTTTGCTCAGCCTTCCCTATGGTCCAGCTCTCACATCCGTAGGTGACTACGGGGAATACCATTGCTTTAACTATGCGAATCTTTGTTGCCAGTGTGATGTCTCTACTCTTCACTATTTTATCAAGACTGGTCATTGCTCTCCTCCCAAGAAGTAAGTGTCTCCTGATTTCCTGGCTGCAGTCTGCGTCTGCAGTAATCTTTGCACCTAGAAATACAAAGTCTGTCACAGCCTCCACGTTTTCTCCCTCTATTTCCCAGTTGTCAATAATTCTTGTTGCCATAATCTTGGTTTTTTTATGTTTAACCGCAACCCAGCTTTTGCGCTTTTTTCTTTCACCTTGATTAGAAGGCTCCTCAGCTTCTCCTCGCTTTCGATCATCAACTTTGCCTTACTAGGGCATAATAAAGAACCTTCTTGAATACCCCGAGATCCCATTTTCTTCCATCTTTTAGATTCCTCATCAGAGATTCTTTAAATTTCCCTTCATCTTTGGATAGACTTTGTCTTGGTCAAATTTACTTCTCTTAAGTTGCTGTTTTGGGAGCCTTTTCCTCTGGAGAAAAAGAAGCACATTTTGGCCTATCTGTCTACTTCAATATAAAAACAAAGCTTGGTGATACATGTGGGCACCTCCATCCTCTGTGTTTAACATAGCAGCAAAGGGGGTGATCCTATGTGAAAATTTCTGCTACTGCTCTAGTATTTCCCGGGTATCTAATAAATATGTATTGTCGAAGGCTTTCGTGGCTGGAATCACTGGGTTGTTGTAGGTTTTTCTGGCTGTACGGCCATGTTCTAGAAGCATTCTCTCCTGATGTTTCGCCTCACAACCTCTGAGGATGCCATAGATGCAGGCGAAACATCAAGAGAGAATGCTTCTAGAACATGGCCATATAGCCAGAAAAACCTACAGCAACCCAGTCTAATAAATAGCTTTTCAGACTTGTAACTTTTGGGAGGTTATTTACATAACTTCTATAGATAGCCAGGAAAATATCAAATGCATACAGAAACTGGGGGGAAAACAGAGGTATTTAGATCCCTGAGTATCAGCAGGAATCCAAAGTTCAATCCCCTGCTTGGTCATAGACCTTGGGCAAGTCGCATACTGTCAGCCTAAAAAAACTATTGGTAAGTTTGCCACACATGATTTGAAGCCACGAAACAGCAATGCAAATGCCTATTATTTGAGCTGAGTTCATGCTCAAATGTTACACCAGTGGGAATGTCTCTCTTTATCAAATCATAGGTTAATGGCACAAGTCACATCAACAGAAGAACGAACTCTTAAGTGCTTTTGAATGACATGCATTTGCAACTGCCTCAGAATCTTGACCTCTACTGTCCAAACAAGCTACATTTTGTCAAAAAAGTTTAGGAAGGGCAGTTTCAGCAAGATAGCAACACCATCTTCATGATTACAAAATGGATATTGTAGGGAATTCCTAAGGAAAGTAGGCTGGGTTGAAAGTGGTAAGAAAGAGGAAGAGTCTGTCTGAAGTTTGGCAAAAGAGAGTGAATATATGTTGAAAGGAATGTATGTGCAATATAGTTCCTCTCAGTGGTGGAGTCTGCGTGCTTTTTGTAAGGAATTGACATGAGCACACAGATGATTGCATGCACTCATTTGTGCTTGTTATGAATAAAAGTAAGGAGGCTTCCATATTCTGTATTTTGATACAGCTAAAAATCATTAGTATCCCCCAAAATGTGAAGTTTGCCACAGTGCTGCAATGGCTCAACTGTTGAACTTGCTGACCAGAAGTTTGGTAATTCAAATCTGTGGGATGGAGTGAGCTCCCACTGTTAGCCCCAGCTCCTGCCAACCTAGCAGTTCAAAAACATGCAAATGTGAGTAGATCAATAGGTACCACCTCGGCAGGAAGGTTAAGTCATGCCGGCCACAGGTGACTCTTCGGCTTAGAAATGGAGATGAGCACCATCCCAGAGCCAGAGATAAAGGGAAAGCTTTTACCTTCATCTGTGTGTCTGTGTTTCATTGTTTCAAGGCATTGGGTGTGTTGTTGTTGTTGTTGTTATTTGAAACACAACAAGATGAGTCCACAGTAGACACTCTTCTGCTAGCTGTTGTACTGGATCACATGTTGGACACTTCCCAAGTGTCTAGGACTGTGTGCAGAGGCAGCCCTAGGTAATTTTCAACGGTAAGCAAACAGTATTTTGGCCCTCCCCCAACCCTATCATTGATATATATTTTCTGTTCGTCATGGGAGTTCTGTGTGCCATATTTGGTTCAATTCCATCATTGGTGGAGTTCAGAATGCTCTTTGATTTTAGGTGAACTATACATCCCAGTAACTACAACTTGCATATGTCAAGGTCTATTTTCCCCCAAGAGCACCTCAAGAGCGCCCCTGGGCAAAATCAACTATACTGCGAATGCTTACTTTGCGTAATGGGTTGAGCCGCCCCTGACTGTATGATGTATCGGCGAATAATGTGTGCAGATCCCAGTAAGGTGGCTTTTTGCAGCTGGCAGATGGTAATCTTGTCAGCACCGATTGTGTTTAAGTGCAGGCCAAGGTCTTTAGGCACTACACCCAGTGTGCCGATCACCACTGGGACCACCTTGACTGGCATATCATTATTATCATTATCATTATTAAGTTCATTTCTATTTGGGCATCACAATTAAAGAGAGATATTGACAAGCTGGAATGTGTCCAGAGGAGGGCAACTGAAATGATCAAGGGTCTGAAGAACAAGCCCTATGAGGAGCGCCTTAAGGAGCTTGGCGCTCCTCATAGAAGAGAAGGCTGAGAGGAGATATGATAGCCATGTATAAGTATGTGAAGGTAAGTCACAGGGAGGAGGGAACAAGCTTGTTTTCTGCTTCCCTGGAGACTAGGACGCGGAACAATGACTTCAAACTACAAGAAAAGGAGATTCCATCTGAACATGAGGATGAACTTCCTGACTGTGAGAGCCATTCAGCAGTGGAACTCTCAGCCTTGGAGTGTGATGTAGGCTCCCTCTTTGGAAGCTTTTTAACAGAGGCTGGATGGCCATCTGTCAGGGGTGCTTTGAATGCAATATTCCTGCTTCTTGGCAGGGGGTTGAACTGGATGGCCCAACTCTATGATTCTATGTTATCAACAAATAATATCATTGCCTACTTCTATTAAGGTATCACTGTTATTCTGCAGCTTCAAAATTTGAGCTAAATAATACACTTTCCTGTATAAGGGGGTTCAACTGTGAAGTACAGTATAGCTATCAAACTGAACAACTTAATAAAAATACTAATAAGCTTCAATAATAACACATGGGAGGAGATACAAATGAATAACCACTGAAACATTCTGAATTCTCATCCTCAAAACAGAGTTGTCTGGGCATTATTGGTACATTTCTTTCTAAATATTTGATCCGTCATGAATGATCATAACAGATAAAACCAATAGTATTATTTTAATTGTAGACAGATATAGGAAATAATTTCTAAATATAAGCACCCCAATTAGTATTGAAGTGGTTCGATAAGTCCTGGACTAAAAACTATTTGCAGCCAGAAGGCTAAAAACGAGTCCCCTCGGGATTGAGAAGAGTGGTATACAAACATCACAAGTAAATAAAATAAATAAAACCTGGGGCCCATTCATGTTAGACAATTCTAACACTATTTTTCCAGTTTAACTGCCATGGTTCCATCCTATGGGATCCTGGAAGTAGTAATATGGATAGAACCATGATAGTTGAAGTGGAATTATATACCCCTATAATTGTCTAGTGTGAATAGGCCCCTGTTGGTGGTAGACATGAGGTATACTAATAAAGTGAACCTAAAAACACGAGTGATTGATATTATCACTAGTTCATCCACACCATCATTTAGTGACCTCCTTATCCATCTCACAACATTGTCACTTTAGTAAATAAAAACGTATGGTCATTTTGGATAAAGAAAGCAATGAGCAATCCATCCCATTCGCCTGGACATTTGGATGTTTTCACCACATTATATGTTTTTAAAAAGACAAAATTGGTTTTTGAGACATTGTATATCACATCATCTTTTATCTAGTAAATATACAGTACATACTACAACCAGCTAACAGCCCAGTCATATAAAAACATAATATAAAATCAGATCTATTGAGTTCAATAGGACTTACTTACACTTATATGTACATAGGATTGCAGTCTAAATTAAGAAAAATAAACTTGCAATCTACTAAAAATAGCCATTATTGTGATATTACAAAGTGTCACAATATGATGTGACTTCCCAATCAGCTACTTTCCAATCAGTGATATAAAAGGTCTCCAAAACCAATACAGATATACACATTTATTGAAATGCTTGTTATTTTACAATTACCTGCATCTGTATTCATGGAGAATAAGGCTATCAATCACTACTCATCAACCAACATGGGAGGTAGTACAGCTCTAAACATGAGTTGCTAGGAAACACAACCAGGAGGGTGCTGTTCCGTCATGTCCTGAATCAGTCTCTGGCTGCCCACTGTGAAAAGAGAACACAAGGTCTCTAATCTGTTACAGCAGGGTTCTTTTTATGTTCGATACTGTGTAGACTTTCCACTTGGTGATTACAAAGGGAATAATTCTTCCTCTGCTTTTCACACCAGCCTTCATCAAGTAATGTTTCCCAAACTTTGGGGCTCTACATGTTTTGGACTTCAGCGCCCGGTATCTCTCATCATTGGTCAAGGTCAGCTGAAGCTTCTGTGAGTTGGTCAAAAATACCCGGAGGACTAGTTTTGTGAATCAGTTCTTTAGATGTTTTAGACCAGTGTCCATGATGATTGGAGCAGGTTGGAATCACAATCCAAACCATATGGAGAGTACCAGGTCAGAGAAGGTTGTTCTCCGTGGAACATAGCTGTATATCATTGTATGGGATCTGACTGCACCATCTAGTATCTTATTAATCACCAGTATTGATTCTGCTGATCTGACTGGCTAAATGGTTTTCACCTTCCTTCACCCCTGCATGTTCACCTCCCCCACCCCCAGTGGAAAAGGACAACCATCTGGATAGAAGAGGAAAAACCTTTCTTCATTCAAGGAGTGTATCCTTGCAACCACATAGAGGCCATTGAGGTTTGGTTCCAGAACCTCTCCAAAATCCATGAATGCTCACATGCCATTATTTACAAGGGTGTAGTAAAATGGTGTAAAATGTAAAATGCCAAAATCAATGCTTGCTTTTGGGATTTTTAGGTTAGAAATACCGTAAATAAATAAATAAATAAATTTTTGAATAATATTGTCATGGTAAGCTGCATCTATAGATGCAGAATCTGTGGATACGGAGTACTGACTGTTCTTCACTTCCCATTACAAAGAGGCCATGATATATGCACATATAGATGTCACCTAGAACATCAAGAGAAAGTGTGAAATGGGAGAGTGGTCAAGGCAGGAAGAGATTGTTGCTACCATCTATATGTTTAATTTAATTTGTTTAAATGATATGTAGCTGTTCCCTAGCTATATCTTAATCACAGTGGGTAGAATATACCATTGGATATATTTAGCATATTGTTTTGTTTCAAATTTAGGGCAGTTAGTTACCTATATAAGAAGTTTCCAGCTAGCAGGCTAAGGCTAGACTCCTATGCATGTCTATCTATTAGGCTATGCAAAAAGTCGTTTGTGCATTGTATGTTGGATCTATTTCATAAGATTCATACATACAATGCAATATTAAGAAATGCAGGTGGCACCCACACAAAAAACTAAAGATTCAAAACACTGACCAATGACTTTGCAGAAGAGTTATGTAAGTCTCATAAGTGGTTCCAGGTCTCCATCACAGGAGCCGCTTCTCCCCCAAAAAGACTGGGTTTGGTTCCCCAGAAGGACTCCAAGGACGATGACAAGGCCAAAGTGGAGGGGTAAACCCCACTCTTTCCCCAAAGGGAGTGGCAAGGGAGGCCCATGGTGGTGGGAGGAAGGGAGGGAGGGATACCTGGCTGGATGGCCAGGCAAGGAAGAAGTCCCTCTGGCACATGGGTGGCCCAGAGAGAGTCAGGCGGAGACCAAACTCGTCACATTAAAACCTCAATGTGCAGGCAGTAGTTTAAGATGGGGCCTTTTGAATTATCTGCCACAGGGGCCCTTGCCTTCCCAAACTACATTTCCCAAAATTCCTCTCTGAAAGTTCTGGTGAGGGGATACCCATATTCATTCTCTAAAGGGATTTCAAGATAGAGAGAGATTTCTGGGAGTTGAATCAACCCTGTGAGGTAGGTTGAGAGGCAGTAACTCCAATGTTTACCTAGTAGGTTTCCTATTATTATTATTATTATTATTATTATTATTATTATTTCAGAGGCTGGATGGGCATCCGTTGGGGGTGCTTTGACTGTGCTTTTCCTGTCTAGCAGAAGGTGAGTAGGCTGAAACCTTGAGGGAATGATGCCTTGGTTATATTGTATCATTGAAAATAGAAATTAAAAGAGATGGCTCTTGTTGGTTTTTATTTAAGTTCATAAAAACTTTTTTAAATTCCTCAAAATCAGTGAATGTGTGGAACTTTCTGAAACTGGGGGATGGGGGGGTTACAGTGGTAAATGTGCTCTACAATTGTAACAAATTTTATCCTGGTAGCTCTAAAAATGCGGGAGAAAGGAGCCCCGGAAGCTCATCTACTTGCACAATTATATAACGAAAAAGTAACAATTTTTTCATTATATTGTTATAGTTATAATATGGACCCCTTATGATATTTTAGAAACACTTTCAAAACTATTTGCTGCCGCCATCATCCCTCTAATTTTGTAATGAATATTGAAACATTTTTTCATTGATCGCACTAACCTATTATCTAGAAATAAGGTGCAGAAATAGCATAAGATTTTATATTTGAGTAGATAAGCAAAATATCAGGATGCATAATATGATGGTTAGGTGACTGAAACAGGAACAGATTCTTCGCTGTGTTCATGGAGTTCCCTGATCCTCATTTAATTTAAATATACCTTTCTGGGTTTGGCTGTAAGCCAAAAGTGCTGCTATCTTTGTACTATTAATTACATACCTTGATGACCTACCTAATGTTGCAACAAGGCAGTCATGTTACACTATGCTACAAACAAGAAGATCAAAAGCATGGTCTTGGCAAACAGATCACTTTTGCTATCTTAAAGATCAAGTATAGCCTAATAACCAAGGGAAAAATATTATCAGATCACAAACTGGGGTTTTCTTTCACTGTTCCTTTATTTCAAAAAAAATTAATCATTAAGACATTCAAGCTTTTGTATTCCTTCCTTCACCTCAGGGTTAGGATATAAAACTAGCTTCAAATTAAAGTTTAGCAGAATTGCCACTTAAGGTTCAAATAATGCATACATACATCATTTCATGACTACATGTTGCTGGCCAATGTTCAGAATTTATTTGTTGTTCTCTGCCTCTGAGTCATTTTTGACTTATGGTGACCTCAAAGTGAACCCATCACAGGATTTTCTTGGAAATATTTGTTCAGAGAGGGTTTGCCTTTACCTTCCTTTTACTTGCCCAAAGCCAAAACACAAACCATTACACCATACTGGCATACTATTAAAATACACTCAGTATTTGGGATGGACTGGGCAGGAACTGGAAAAAATGTTTTTGCACATAGCATAGAGCAAAGATAAAGGATGGGAGGCCTTCCACATATTGTTGAGCTACAGCCCCTGGTGGCACAATGGATTAAATTATTTTGCTGACAGAACTGCTGACTGAAAGGTCAGTGGTTCAAACCTGGGGAGCAGGGTGAGCTCCCATATGTCAGCTCCAGCTTCTCATGCAGGGATGTGAGAGAAGCCTCCCACAGGATGGTAAAACATCCGGGTGTCCCCTGGGCAACGCCCTTGCAGACTGCCAATCCTCTCACACCAGAAGCGACTTGTAGTTTCTCAAATCGCTCCTGACACGAAAAAAAAGTTTCCAAATGTTGTAGAAAGTACAGCCAAAATTATAGATGAAAGAACTTATACCCACAAAATCATCTGGAGTAAACCTCTGTTACATTACTGTTATATATTACACACACACACACTATCTATACTGATGCAATTACATACGGCTTCTAAATGTGCCATACTCTGCAGATCTATGGCTTGTCAAAAGAAGCACCCTGTGAAGCATCTCTGTGACTGTTTAAATGCATGTACCTTGATCACAACTTACCAAGATGAGAACACACTGTACTAACTATAATTTATCACCTTCATTCAACACTCAACTGTGCATGACAAGCTGCAGTCTAAAACATACAGTACAAGAAGACACAGTTTATTAGGATGGTTAAATAGACATTGTGTGCTCAGTAGTCAACATTTTAATATATCTGCAGACTGTATGAATCTACTATAATCATACATTGACTTATTTCCTGTAGCGGTCACAAATGAAGATCTACTTGCAGATACTTATTAGTCATTTTAGTTTGTATTTTTTTTATTTGCCCACTTTCTGACTGTATATATTATTCCATACATACTAGTTCTACCACAGCTATCTTCTTCATCAGTCAAAGAAAGGTCTGGAGGCTTCTGCAAGATTTTTCCCTCTTCTTTCCTTCCTCTTCTTACTCTGCAAGACACTAACATGGCTACTACCGAAAACTACCATATATGTTTAAAGTAGCTGGAGATCGGTGACCAACCTTTTCAAATGTGGTGCTCTTCAGATATTTTGGACTGTAAAACCCAGAAGTCCTTTGACCATGGCCAATAGTTAGGGACAACGGGAATAGTTCTATGCTTGACTAAGATAATTGGACAAGGCCAGTATGAGAACGCCAAATCTAGCCAAACACCTTCTTCAAGACATAAACTTCAGTATGCTACTTGTACACTATGTAGTAATCCTATTTAGATGATTGCAAATCACTCAGCCAGGACCATCAGATCATTTTAAAGTGAGTCAGGGGAAAGCAAAGGCAAGGCAGTCTAATACAATAGCAAGCATTCCTTGTTGCTTAGACCAACAAAGTTAAAGATCTATGTTATTGGTGTTTTGGTATGCTGTTGAATAAAGCTTATATGCTGTCTCGCTTTTCAGTCTGTTTTGTTGTTCACGCATGCACAGTAAGAAATTCTTGAGACAGGTGCTGTTTACCTTGCTTATATGACCACAGAATCCTCTTCTTTCCCAATGACCTTTGGTTATTGTACTGCTGCAACCTGACAGTGTAAATTTGAGTTTCTCCTTCACCAGTGCTGTTAAAGACCATCCAGCTAGACAGAGAGTGAGCAAGAACAGGAGAGGTGGCCAGATATAAATGGTGCATCTACACTGCAGAATTATTGCAGTCTGACACTACAGTACTTCAACTATCATGGCTCAATGGTGTAGAATCCTGGGAAATTACTTTTTTAGGCAACAGCTTCCAGAAGTTCAGCCAGTTTGGCCAAAATTACTCAAAAGATTTTCTGAGTCGCATTCTTTGCTTTTAAAATCCATGTTGGATAATCTTTGCTTATAGATGATATTGGATTTAACTTTTGATATCTCTAGCCTGGGATGGTAAAATTTTCTGTGTGGATCACTGACTGTTGCTGGCAAGCAGCACAAACAATACAGGCATATAAAGGTAAAGTAAGGATTTTCCCTGACATTAAATCTAGTCGTGTCCGGCTATGGGGGGAGGTGGTGGTGCTCATTTCTATTTCTATGCTGAAGAGTAGGCATGTAGCCGGGGGGGTGGGGGCTTGAGGGGCTTCAGCCCCCCCCCCCCGAAATTCTCATGGTGGTTCGTGAAAAGGCCTTACTGGTGCATTATTTAAACTGTTATGTTTATTCATATCATGATCTGATCACCATACTCAATATATCCCATATGCATGGGGGTATTGGGGTAATGATACAAAAGGTTTGCTAGGCTAGACCCTCTTTCACTCAGACTCAGCCCCCCCCCCCGAAACTCAGCCCCCCCGAAACCCCTCCTGAAAAAAATTCAACACCCCCCCCCCCCCCCCCGAAACGAAATCCTGGCTACGGGCCTGCTGAAGAGCTGGCATAGATGTCCATAGATGTCTCCAAGGTCACGTGGCCAGCATAACTACATGGAGCTCTGTTACCTTCTTGCAGAAGCAGTACTTACTGATCTACTCACATTTGCATGTTTTCGAATTGCTAGGTTGGCAGAAACTGGGCCTAACAGCAGGAGTTCACCCCACTCCCCAGATATGAACCACCAACCTTTCAATCAGCAAGTTCAGCAGCTCAGTGGTTTAATCCGCTGTGCTACCAGTGGGCCCATACAGGGTATTTAGCAGGTAACAAAGCCTCTGATAGTAAAACTTCTTTTTACAAAAGGGTGCATCTACACTGTAGAATTAATGCAGTCTCACACTACTTGTACCGCCATGGTTCAATGTTGTAGAATCATGGGTGTTGCAATTTTTCCAAGGTTTTTAGTTTTGTCTGTAAAGGTGTGCTGGTGCCTCAACTATAGTTCTCCATGTTATTGTGGCAATTTAGAATCGCAGGCTGACGTTTTATATGTCCAAGATTCAAGACCCATTCTGGGTTCATATCTTGACATTTCTCGGTTTATACTGTGGTAACGTTATACTGTGGTAACATTTCTCTCCATTTACCTGTAAACACCACACCACTGGAGAAATTATACTGTTTAACAAGTATTGCACCACCTGACATCCGCCAGAAAGTAGCAACCAATAATGAAAGGACTAAGGCAGTGACATATCTGGCCCATCCTCTGTTTGGATATCAGCCAGCACGCCAATGCCTTAAATCAAAAAATAGTTTTTTTAAGAGCTACAGAAATACTCGCAGGAACACCTCAGCAGGCTAAAACCCGGAACCTTAAGCCATGGTTAATATCAGATGAGAGACTTTCCCCTGGGCATACAAAAGACTGGGCATCTTGGAAGGCGCTGAACACACTGCGCGCTGGCAATATGAGTTGCAGAGCCAACCTTCAGAAATGGGGCCACAAAGCAGATTCCACGACATGCGAGTGTGGAGAAGAGCAAACCACAGGCCACCTATTACAATGCAGTCTGAGCGCTGCCACATGCACAATGTAGGACCTTCCTATAGCAACACCAGAGGCACTCCAAGTGGCCAGCTACTGGTCAAAGGACATTTTGTAAACTTTGTGTTTTTAAATGCATTACAACTATACTCTCAGTTTGTTTCTAATATGATAAATAAGTAACCTGTAAACTGGAGAGATTAGATCCATATACTCTCCATCGGACCAAGACTTTTACTTATATGATCACAGAGGTGCTCTTCTTGCTTAGGAAAGTGTGTGTTATCACTCTGCAGGGTAAGGCATTTCTCAGTGCCTTGTTTCACAAATGATTTCAGAGCAAGGGATAAAGGTAATGAGAATAATCGCTTTGGAATGTTGCTTCCCACACCCACCACCTAGTGCTGCATTCCTGAGATTAGCACAGTAGGTTCAAAACAAGCCGGTGACATAGATTTTCACTTGCACTGAAATACTCCAAGTCAATCAACTTCAGATGCCAGGGCTTCCTTTTGACTCAAGTTTCACTGTGTCACATATATATAATGTCTCTCCTATAAAGGACATCATACCCTATTTATGCATTTCCTGCTTACCCTTGGCACCGACTTGCTGTACCAGACCAGTTTGGTCTACATAGAAATGGCAGTTTAGAAATTATGGAGAGGAAGCAAGGAGGGGATGTTTACAATTTGTGTTGTAATGAAAAATGCAAATGGGCAAGGACCTTATTACAACCGCTTGTTCCACTTTTTTCTAATTTGAAAGGCAGTGGAAGAACAATACCTCTCACGTTTGTTGCAATGTCAGTTTAATGGAGTCGGTTCCTGGTTTTGCCTTCCCCAATGATTCTTGACCATCCTTTTCCTCTTGTGATTGATAGCAGCCAGGTAATATTTGGCACTCCATTATTGATGAGCTTTTGGGGGGTTTGCATATATACTGGTGATCAGATGGGTGAATCAATGAAGTCTCCACACCTAAAGACAAGCATGCTAATAGGCATAATGCATCCCCAATATTAATAACATTTTGTTAAATCCATCAGTGTGTATTGCATGATTCCACTCCTTTCCTGCTGTCCCACTCCTTCATTGCCAAGTTTTTAAAAATCGTTTTAGAAATCCTTATCCATAATTTCCACTTTTTCCTAAGTGCGCCTCCTCTGCTATTATTTCATTCTGATGTAGAATATGAATTCCATATTATTTCTTTTACATATATTTAAAGGGATTTTGCAATATCATCATAAGAAGTTGACACAATCTAGCAGTACAGTTGGCATTCCATAGCCATGGATTTTGCATCCACAGCTTGAAAATATTCAAAAATAAATACTGGCGTTCATTGAATCTAAGGATCCATTGAACGTGAGATACATGCTGGCTTTGAAGTTTCAGTCTTAAGAAAACACAACTGTGGTAGTGAATGGGAAGGAATCACGTGTAGTAGTCAACCTTGTCCAAAGCACTGTAATATTTCCATGCATTTGTAATACACACACACACACACACACATATGTATGTGTGTATGTATGTATGTATGTATATATATATATATATATATATATATATATATATATATATATATATATATAACTGTGCAAAGCCCCAATCCATTTGTGGACGGATGGAGCTTGACCGGAAAATACAATTTCCCATTTTCACTTTAAAAAGCTATTCTTTTATACCAAATGAAATGAGCCTTCAGCAAGACATTAAATGGATGAGTAGCATATCTTTACATTTTCAGGCAAAAGTGGCCCATGCTGTTTTGGTGCCAGAGGCAAACAGTTCAATTCACTCCTTACACAATCTTACACCTACTAAGTGGATACAGAGGATCACAATTCAAGAGTTTGCAGCAGTCTATAACAATTGAAATTCACTTCAATCAACTCCCATGAAGTTAGACCAGCTTCCACTGCAAAACCTAGCTTGAAACAATAATGGGTTTCAGTTTTATACTCTGGAAATTTTTGGAAAGGCATTCATAACTTTTTGGGAAAAGGGATGACATTTGAGATCATAACCTTTTGGGGAAAACCAGAATCTCCAAAGCCTTTTGGAAGGAATGACCTCAGGAGACTAATTGGCATTCACACTATTTGGAATAATCATAACTCTTTTGTAAAGTATGATTTTCCTGAGAAGAGCTAAAAATATGTTTGAATGAATCTTCTCTTTAGTGGTAAATATCCACTAGTATTCATGCAAGGCAATTTAGGTTTCTCAGCTGTTAGACTGACATACCTGGTTTTCTCTTTGAACTGTTAGGAACAAAGATTATGACAATGCACAAAATATATAGCAGACCTTCAGAAGTGTTATTTCACTTGCCCAAAAACATATACTTTCCCATAAAATATATTTGGTTTTAAATTATGCTCTCAAGAGACAAAAATAACTAGTCTTTGACAAAAATAAGTAGTCTTAGTTGGTTCACTTACAAACTTTATGTATTTAGCATACAGGTGCATTGCTTATCAGATGAAAGTGTAAGCAGTAAGTCTCTTCTCTGATTGTCTAAAAGCATACTCTCTTGATGCAAACTGACTAGACACAGTCTAATGCACACAGAACACTGACTATACAATGCAATACAATACTGAACACTGACACTAAACTGTACTGACTTCTAAAATGGACTCTCAGTCTGAATAGTCCCAGATCTGATCACATGGTCTGCTGCCCCTCTCACAATCTCAAACAAAATAGAGTTAGGGAAGCTGCATACTAAAACATACATATATAATATGGTAAGCAATCTGAATTACATACATAACAAATAACCAGTATATGAGGCTTGTGGAATGTTGCTATTTCCAACAGAAACACCCTATTGGGCCATAAACTATGTGAAAGGTAAGCAAAGAGAAATATGCTCACTTGTTAGATATATATAGATGTGATATGCTTGTATTTAATCACATTTTTTTTAAAAAAATGAAAGGATAACTTCTTTGATTATTTGTTCAGTCATAAGCCATTTTTTTTAAAATGCCATTTATGCAAACATCTTCCATTGTATTTCAAAGCACCGGAAAGAACCACAGCCTACAATCCCAAAATCTTACTGGTGAGTAATCTCTTGGCAGTCATTTCTAGTTCCAAGCAATCACTTTCAACAGGAAAGCTATCCTTTTCCGAGATAAACAGAAAATGCTACTTCATAGCTTTCCTATACAGAAAGAAATATTACATAGGAAAAAGAGCTTGGTAAAGTCACTGTGTTGAACTACGATACACCTAGAATTGCCTAGAAAGCTTGAATAGATCAAACAATGTACGCAAATTTTAAAAACTGTGTATATATAGACATGAACCCTGCTGTAATGAGAGTACAGAGAATACAGAGCTGTACCTGTGCAACAAGGATTGGAGGCAAGTGCTGAAAGTACTGCTGAGGAGCTGTTCTGCAAAAGGATCCTATTGGGATCCCGGCAATTATACAAACACCTAACAAACTCTGGATGACATTAGTGGAAACATAAAAGCAAATAAACTTGTAGAACAAAAGAATGACGGAGGAGGAGGAGGAGGAGGAGGAGGAGGAGGAGGAGATAACAAAGGAACTGGGATACTTCCAGATGAGACTATTATTATGTAAAGCAAATTGCCCTGCCTTATCTGTGGAATTTTTCAGGAGTCCCAAGCAACTAAATCTTCCATTATGACCCTATTGTTTGTTAGGGGTTTTTTTTCCCTCCAATACTTTTGTCTTTTCTTTTTCTTAGCACAGCATGGAATAATTTTGAGAGAGCCAATATGGTGTAGTGTTTTGGTCATTGGACTAGAAGTGCATCTACACTGTATAATTAATGCAGGTTAACACTATTTTGCCATGACTCAATGCTATAGGATCCTGTAGTTTAGTGAAGTATCAGTACTCTTTGGCAGAAAAGGCTGAAGACCTTTTTAAACTGCATCTCCCACGATTCCATAGCATGGAGCCATGGCAATTAAAGTGGTGTGAAATTGCATTAATTTTATAGTTCAGGGGCCTGTCCAGACAGTAGCTTTATTGCGGTAACTCCTACAATAAAGGAGGGGCTGTCCAAACAACGAAGCAAATTAATTTGATAGTGGATTTATTCCGCACTTTCTTGAAAGGCATAGGATAAATCCACTATTTCCAGTGTCTGGACTGCAGAATACTACAGTCCAGACAGTATTCTCACAGTTTGCCGGCCTAAATAAACCCAGTAAACAGTGGGAATATCCCCCTCCCCGAGCCCCCCCCCCAAAAAAAACCCTTAGAAAAGTAATAAAAACTTACCCAGCCTCCATTACAAGACTCAGCCGACTCTCTTGGCATGTAGAAATTACCTCCCCCGCCCCCCAACTCTCCTGGTGCATTATTTCTACACACCGGGAGACCCAGCCAAGGGTTTTCCTAGTTTGTGGTGAATTAATTTGGGATTGTCCAGAACTTTACCAGAACAGCTCCCTTTTTATTGTGGAAGTTTATTGTGGAAGGATGGGCCCTCAGTCTACAGGGAAGGGCATCAATCTTTCTCTTTCTCTCCTCTTTCTGAGCCTCACTTTGATGAAGGGGGCTCCTTCATCAAAGGTGCACTTTCACACAACATAATTAGAGCTCTATGAGCCCACTTTCTTTGACATATCTCCATTTCCTTTCTCAGCTGTGAGATGATGCTTGGATTATATCATTGCTAGTTAGTCTGCTTCAAATATTCCTTCTTCTAGTCTACTTGATTCCTTTCTCTTTTAGTTCTTGATTTCACTTCTGTCCGCTCCCTGCATCCTCCCACCACTCATGGCTATATATATTCTCCTTTTCTTCCTCCTTTTCTCTCTCTCTTCTTTCATATCATCATCCCCATTACCATCATCCCATTTTAATGTATTTATCTATTCCAATTATACATTTTAGGAGGTCTCCCAGATTTTTTTTTTTTACTTTTCTAATGCAGATCTGCCAACTATGAAACTATCACTAGGTACCTCCAGATGAGGGGAAAGTCTGAAAGTCTCAAGAGTTTCCAGTTCTTTCTGTTTTGTTAATACTTGTTTATTCACAAGTGTTGTTGTGAAAGGCTTTCATGGCCAGAATCACTGGGTTGCTGTGAGTTTTCCGGGCTGTATGGCCATGTTCCAGAAGCTCTTGCTTAAGTGAGTTTCTCTCCCTACCTCCGAACATGTGTCATGTAACATTTCAGGTTTTTACCAGGTTTTACTTTGACTCAGGAATTGAAGTCAAAATGCTTTAGTTATATTAAACTAATTAAGAATTTGGATCATTTTGTGGACAGATGTATCCAGTAATTAGAAATCCTGATTAAGGAGCAAAGGCACCAGAGTGACTTGAGTCCCTTCCACACAGCTGAATAAAATCTCACACTATCTGCTTTGAACTGGAAGTTATGGCAGTGTGGACTCAGATAACCCAGTTTAAAGCAGATATTGTGGGATTTTCTGTCTTAATATTCTGGGTTATATGGCTGTGTGGAAGGGCCCTTGGAGGAAAAAACTAAAAGCTTTATCATGGAAACTCTATTCTAAGATAGGAAAGTTACTCAGAGTGTTAATGTAATCTAACTTCATTCTAAGGAAGAGCTAAGAGAATACTGAGAATGAGAGAAGAGGTGGAAAAACACCCTAAGTATTGGGGTTGTTTACATCACAGATGGGTCAGGATTTATAGACAAGGAGGAAAAACTTGGGTTACTCAACTATCGGACATTATTACTACAACCTGCTCAGAAGCATTCTTCAGTGCTGTAAACAATATGTCCTGTAAACAATAGCTGTGTTTATTTACAATGACCATCTCCTGAGATGGAACAAACACAGAGAGCCCTTCCAGACAGCCATATAACCCAGAATGTCAAGGCAGGAAAATTCCACAATATCTACAGTACTTTGAACCAGGTTATCTGAGTCCACACTTTCATATATTCCAGTTCAAAGCAGATAATGTGGGATTTTACTCAGCTGTGTGGAAGGGGTCTTAGGCAAGCAGAGATACATTTCATTTCAGAAAGTACTGGGTTCATTTAAACCTGTGGCATGGGGAAATAGCCCTTGGTAATGGTGGGAGCTTCTTGGAAGCATTTCAAAAACTTCATGTGGATTTCCAAAATAAAATCGATGTATACAAGAATAAACTCTTGGACTCACCAGGATTTTCTCTCTATCATCTATTGGCATTCATTATTTTTAAAGCTGGTCTTAATTTCATATTCTGAGTTGAAGAGGGGAAAACCACTCAAACAGGTTTTACTGAGAAGCTTGACAGACAAGCACAAGATCAAACAGACTCATACTTGCTTTAAGGATTCCTAAACAAATATTTGCAAATATGCACAAGTGAACATTGGCTTTGAAGTAGCTCCTTCCTACTCTATAACTGTATTCTCAATTTGCTTCTGACACAATAAATAAAGCAAACTACAATTGATTCTACAGCATTGAGCCACAGCAGTTGAACTGTTGTCAAACTGCATTAATTATATAGTGTAGATAAACCCCCATGGCTTGGTAACTACCAATTAGTTTGAAGAAGAGTGTCAAAACTGTCCAAATCTTCCAACTTTTTCACTCTGGCTGTCAAATACAAACTCGGTGCAAAAATCTTTTATGACAGATATTTCCAAAGCTATTGCCACTGTAGTGAAAGGTTTCCATTTTGAAACATGACATTGGCGGAAATAATACAATCGTTATGCTGTACTGTGACCTCTTCCCATGTAACAGTTTTAAACAAATCTTTTATAATAACCCTGCCCAGCCTCAAATTTTAAAAGAACTCCAAATGATGGGCCTTATCAAGTGATATTTTATAGTACTATTATTCCATTTTAACTGCCACAACAATACCATATGGAATGTTGAGATTTGTAGTTTAGAGCAGGAAATTTCAAACTCTCAGCCAGAGAGCTGCTGTTGTTGTGTGCCTTCAAGGCATTGATGACTTAAGGATTTTCTGAGGCTTAGAGTTTGACTTGACCAAAGTCATCCAGTGGGTTTCCATGGTCAAGCAGGAATTCAAACCCTGGGCTCCAGAGTTACAGTTCAGTGCGCAAACCACTATGCCAGACTGGCTCTCACTAAACCACAATTCCCAGAAATCCACAGGATGTAGCCATAGCAGTTAAAGTGCAATCAAAGTGATATAACAATATTATGTGATAGGGCCCAATCTTTTTTCAACTTGTAACCCTCCCTCATCATTCTCCCACCTTTTATTTTACAACTGACAGCCTGCTTATGCAAATAAGACCAAAGTTATTGTGGTACTATCTATTTATATTAAGGAACTTTTAGCCTGAAAATACTTTATCACAAAATTGTTCACCAGCATGGCATAGAGAGATTGGACCATGGCAGATAACAATCCATAATAGTTCAGCTGTCTACTCAGAATTTGATCTAGACAAAAACAATGCATCATGACCTTTATATCCCTTTCTTATTTTCCATATACTTTTTTTTTTGGTCGTGTCAGGAGCGACTTGAGAAACTGCAAGTTGTTTCTGGTGTGAGAGAATTGGCCGTCTGCAAGGACGTTGCCCAGGGGACACCTGGATGATTTTTCCATATACAAGACAATAGGATTAAAGAGAGCAACTAACTTTCTTGCTGCCCTTGAGGTACAGCAGCCCAGCACATCCAGCAGGCTGGATAAATGCCCTCAGGGAGCCAGGTTTGGCCTGCGGGCTGTAGTTTGAGGACCCTGATCTAGAGTCAAGCACAAGCAAGCTTTATACTGTGTATAAGAGCAATGGATCATATGCCCAGGGAAGGAACTGCTCATTTCTGTTTATCCCCTTGTGGGATCCCGAGAGGGAAAGAATGGAAGCAAAGTCGCCCTTTTCCCCCTACAAAGAAAGGCAGCTCATTAACCAATGCATAATAAATAATTTGTGCACAAAGGGTTCATTATTTCACATGGACTCATCAGGAGAAGGTAATTACAGAGTCCCGGATTCCTAGACATGTGCTAAACAATTGTAGCAGCCCATCCATTAGGCAATTTAGAACTCTGCTGCAGAGGCTTGCAATATCCCAACAGTAATGATTTGTCTGGAGCGCAACCAGTGGTTTTCAGACACTGCTGGTCAAAAAGAATCACATGGCAAGGGAGAGAGACAATGTTGAGATGGTCAGTAAGGTTGATAAAATGTCAGAGATTGTAAACATTACATTTTGGAATTTAAGAATCCTCCAGCCAACATAACACTCTTCAGTTCTGAGGATAGATTCCCATGGACATTTGCAATAGACGTATACTTCTGTCAGGTTGTCAGGCAAGCCATTTAAAGCAAGGCTGATGAATCTGAGCATTTATCATCTTGTTCCTACCTAACTCTTGTGATGATGGAAGGTATGCAGCATAACTCTACCAACACCACCTCCTAGTGTCCAGCACCAGCTTTTTCAACACAAGGAACAACAAGGCAAATCCCGTTTTGGAGGAAGAAAATTATAAATTCCTGTGGCGTTATAAAAACAATGGAATTACTCTACCGGTGGACTACTATTACATGCATGGCACAGCTAGAATTTCAGGTGTGTATATAAAATCCATAGGCTGAGGATCAGTCTGTAGACAGTGAAGTCTGAGGGAAATAAAATGTGGTTCAAATATTTCATCACATGACACCCTTCCCCCTTTTTTTCAGTAACCATTTTCAATTTATATCAGGTGTTGTTGTTTTTAAAAAATGGATTTCAAATCAGTCATAAAACAATTATTTTAAAAGGTGCCTAGGTCAAAATTATCACCATGAATATAATTACACAACTTCAAATCACATTCTCTGAAAATATTAATAGCATAGTTATTAATAGTTTTAGCCATCTGAAGAGAGAAGACGTACCATTATCAGTCCTATTCTGGAAGTGGCATACATGAAGCATTCTCATTCATTCTCTCTGTCTCCCTCAGACCCACCTCTGCTTTAAGTTCTCGATGTAATTTAAGGATTGTGTCTGTCTGAATCCAGGAACTAGTGTGATGGTCTGAGCGCTGAACTCCAGAGACAAAGGTTCAAATCCCCACTCAGCCATGGAAATCCACTGGATGACCTTGGGCAAGTAACACTCTCACAGCCTCAGAGGAAGACAAAGGCAACTGCTTTCCGAACAAATCCTGCCCTGAAACCCCCTTAACTGATTCACCTTAGAAGTTGCCATGTTAACTTGAAGGCATACAACAGCAGCAATGTCTACATGCAACACTATTTTGACTGATATAGCAGGGCTTTTGTTTTATGTTTGATGGTGTAACTACAAAAATAGTATGTACTAGCTGTCCCCTGCCACACATTGCTGTGGCCCACATGGGGGTTCTGTGTGGGAGGTTAGGCCCAATTCTATCATTGTTGGGGTTCAGAATGCTCTGTAATGTAGGTGAACTATAAATCCCAGCAACTACAACTCCCAAATGTCAAGATTCTATTTTCCCCAAACTGCTCCAGTGTTCACATTTGGGCATATTGAGTATTAGTGTAGAGTTTGGTCCAGATCCATCATTGTTTGGATCTACAATGATCTCTGGATGTAGATGAACTACAACTCCAAAACCAAAGGACACTGCCCACCAAACCCTTCCAGTATTTTCTGTTGGCCATGGGAGAACTGTGTGCCAAGTTTGGTTCAATTCCATCGTTGGTGGGGTTCAGAATGCTCTTTGATTGTAGGTTAACTATAAATCCCAGCAATTACAACTCCCAAATGACAAAATCAATTTTTTGAGTGAAGGACATACATTGGGTTGTTAGGTGTCTTGTGTCCAAATTTGGTGTCAATTCGTCCAGTGGTTTTGGAGTTCTCTTAATCCCACAAATGAACATTACGTTTTTATTTATATAGATAGATAAAGCTCCTAATATTATTTCATAAGAAAAAGCATCAAATGCATTATGAATAGCACATTCCTCTTCCATCTCTGAATGTTGATGCAGAGGCAAATAAAGCTGAGGAGCAGTGAGTAGATGATCCATTTCTTGGAAGAAAATACAGGGCTGGAAATCAGTGCCAATTGAAAAAAAAAAAGAAATCCATATGATAGGTTTATGAGGCTTTCAATATTGTATGTCATTGCTCTTTGCACTCTGAGAAATGTTTACAAGACCAAACTCTCTCTTTACAATACAATTCTGCTCTCAAAGCACAAATGTGCTGGGTTGTTTATGCAGGAAATGCTGTGGGAGAAGATCCAAGCAAGGAAAAATGTCTCATTTGTTAAATAATAATAAAAAACAATAAGGTAGGTGTATATCAAACAATTTTAAATCATCCCTAGTGATGCAGTGGGTTAAACTGTTGAGCTGCTGAACTTGCTGACCAACAGGTCAGCAATTCGAATCCAGGGAGCAGGGTGAGTTACAGCTGTTAGCCCCAGCTTCTGCCAACCTAGCAGTTCAAAAATATGTAAATGTGAATAGATCAGTAGGTTCTGCTTCTGCAGGAAGGTAATGGTGTGACCTTGGAGGAGTCTACGGACAAAGCCAGCTCTTTGGCTTAGAGCCCCTGTTGTCGGCTCTAAGTCCCCCAGAGTCAAACATGGCTAGACTTCATGTCAGGGGAAACCTATAACTTTACCTTACAACATTTTGTGTATTAGGGTATTCTAGACATAGATTACTTTGAGTCCTTAATGTTTGCTTTTCCATGCCTTGGAATGAGAACCGCAGTAAGTGATCTGAAAATTTAATTTGACAGTAGTGTCTTTGTGTAGCTCTTGCAAAGACGGCAAGCAGTTCATGTAAGACAAAACCTGCAGTGAAGGCATACATTTTCCTTGGCTTTCTAAAATCATTAGGAAAGTATAACAGTTTTGTAACACCTTAAGAACTTACAAAGTAGGCAGTATATCATTAAAATAGAAAGCAAATTGCTTTAAAAATATGGATGCTCGCCTATTTCAACTGTTTTGGTTTTTTAAAAATATACTATATTAAGCATTTCCAAATAAAATTAAAAAATTTTACACTTAAGGAATATGGGGGTGAGGAGAAGAAACAAAAAAGGGAATATAAAAAGAATACAGGGATAATAGAGTTATTATTAGTTAGTCGCACCTTTACAGATCTCTGATATGTCTCAAAGAAAGAACGCAAAACATGTGGGTTGTTGGAATGGAGAGAGATTCTTACACAAAATTATAATTGTTTTGAAGACCAAAAAAGATAGCATTTCACCTTAAGATTTAGCTGACAAAGTTCCCAGAGCAGTTTACAGGTTTTAAAAAAATGTTTATTGCATTTTCTCAAGTAAATTGACTGAGGTTTTGCTTTTAAAATTATTGAAGGGAAAGACGCAAAAATTAATGAATAAATAACACTGAACTGCTCAACTTATTTATAAGTTATCTGGAATGCATTTTTGAGTAGTACAATAGAAAGCAACATGTACATCCAAATCAATTTGGCTGTCTCACTCAGGCATCAAGAAACTGATACCAGTGTCACATGTGCTTTTCCAGTTAACATACAGGCCCTATCTACACAGATCATTTAATGCAGATCGAACTACATTAAATGATCAATGCAGACTTACATAATTCAGCTCAATGCAGTTAAACTATATTATATGAGGGCTCTTCTACACTGCAAAAAATGTGCAGGGAACCAGATCTGTCTGCCCAAACAAGGGCCAAACCACTGCCTTTTCAGCAAGGGGATGGCCTGTCACCCCAAGTTATGAACAAGATATATTCTGTTAGTTTGTTCTTAAGCTGAATTCGTATGCAAGTCGAAACAGGTACATTTTTAAAATGTAACACCAGGGGTCAGGCCCGTAAGGCAGGATTTTGATTCGGGGGGGGGGGGGACTGAGTTTGAGTGAAAGAGGGTCTACCCTAGCAAACCTTTTGTATTGTTACCCCAATACCCCCATGCATATGGGATATATTGAGCATGGTGATCAGATCATGATTTGAATCAACATAATAGTTTAAATAATGTACCAGTAAGGCCTTTTCGCAGACCACCATGAGAATTTCGGGGGGGGGGGCTGAAGCCCCCCAAGCCTCCTCCCTGGCTACATGCCTGCCAGGGGTGTGTGAGAGAGAGCTTCTGATAGCATAGGGAAGAATTAACAACCCTGTGGTGTCTGTTTTGCTCTCTATGCCCTGGTCAGAAGATTTCGCCCCACTTACTATCCCTGTGATAATTTGATTTTGAAAAATTGGTCTTGTTGTGGCATCAAGGTTTGGTGATCAACCTTTAGTTGAGACACCTTTTCTCTATAACTTTTTCAGAAGTGAATTTCCCTTCCGAGGGGTAGATTTTTCTAACTTCCTGTTGTCTCACCCCTGCTCTTAACTATGACTTTGTTTGTAAGTCAGATGTTTGCAACTCAGGAACTGGCTGTACATAAGTGAGTATGGCACAGTAGTTTGGTTTGCGCATTAGACTACAACTTTGGAGATCAGGGTTCAATTCTCCACTCAGCAATGAAAATCCACTGGGTTATCTTGGGCAAATCATATACTCTCACCCCAAACCCTTTGATAGGGTCACCTTAGATTTGTCATAATTAGAAAAGGATGTGAAGAGCCACTGCAACAATCTGGACATCAACAGACAGCTTCAAGAGAGAGAGATAATTTACACATTTTATTACAGAGAATGTGAGTGACTTCCCTCAACCTGGGCATTAAGATCCCTAAGAGATCAGCTTTTCAGATGTCTGTCTGATAACCCACTGCTAAACATTGGTAAGAAGATGGTTTGAAATAAACCTGCTCAAAAAAATAAGGAAACAAGACTTCTTATTTTCTTTTATAAGAGGGGGCAGTGAAGGAAAATGACTAAGGGCCCTTTCCACACAGCTGTATAAAATCCCACATGTTCTGCTTTGAACTGGAATATATGACAGTGCAGACTCAGATAACGAAGTTCAAAGCAGATATTGTGGGATTTTCTGCCTTGATATTCTGGGTTATATGGCTGTGTGGAAGGGCCCTAAGAAATGAAGAGGAACTGCAAAGGAGGTAGTAAGAACTCCAGGTCATCACTGCATAAAAGACAGAAAGTCTAAAACAATGGTTCTCAACCTATGGGTCCCCAGATGTTTTGGCCTTCAGCTCCCAGAAATCCTAACAGCTGGTAAACTAGCTGGGATTTCTGGGAAATGTAGGCCAAAACACCTGGGGACCCACAGGTTGAGAACCACTGGTCTAAAAGGAGAGAGACTGGCTCTTGGGAGATCCAAGTCAGATACAAGTCTTCCTTGTTTCAGAAAATAAGCTTACTTTGAAGAGGCAAAGAAAAACAGGAACAAACTACTATAATCTGGTTGTCAAAGCAGGCAGTCATCATAAACATCACAATATTTATAAGTTGTACAATTCAAATACTTGTGCACTGATTTGCCATTTGTCAAAATTTTGCTATATGTTACACTTTTCACAGTCTCCCCCCCCTCCCCCAATGGTCAGGTCATCAGAACATTGCCTCATTTCCAGTCTTTCAAGTTTCACATGACCTTGGGTAGTTTCTCGTTTTCAAAACAAAAGAGAGCAAGCAGCCCAAACAAGATCTACTTGAATGCCTAGCTAAGGAAACAATCATTTTCTAACAAGCAGTTTTCTCATATATTTTAACTCTCATCATATATATGAACATTTACGTTGTAGTTGGCTGGCTGGCAGTCAGGCAGACAGGTAGTCTTTCTATAACAGTGGTTCCCAATCTGTGGCCCGTGGACCACCAGAGGTCCACGAGAACTAAAATATAGTCCGTAGCCTCACTATTACGATACCATTGCCATGAGTGACTGGTCTGGCAAAACCATCTTATAGTGCCGAGGCTTATTATGGTTTTCTGTGAGCAAGCAGATGGCAACTACTGGGTGGCATATGTTCTGTATCAGAAACTAGAGCTGGTGTGGTCTATCCAATGTAATTTTCTGAGCCAGCACCCCAAATAACCAAACCAAAAACTGATTTGTAACCCTTTTGGTACTAATGTTGGAGAGTCGTCCCTGGTCAAAGTGCTCCCTTGTCAAGTGCTCCCTGGTCAAAAAAATATTGAGAACCACTGATCTATTATAATACCGTATAATACCAAAGCAGGTTTAACATTGAAACATTAGCTAATATAGGCCCCATATTAAACTTCATTATATGTTCAATACAGACTCATAAAATGCAGTAATGCAGTTGAAACACGTGGTGGCAGAGTAGGTTAAACTGCTAAGCGGCAGAACTTAATGACCGGAAGGTCGGCGGTTCTAATCTCCAGGGTGAGTTCCCGCTGTTAGCC